>NC_056734.1:660058830-660398830 GCF_019279795.1 Protopterus annectens
CTACTATACATAACATGTCTAGCAGTCTGATATATCACTGGCTTGTTATCAGGAATGATGTCAGTAAATAATGACATACTGTACATATACACCTCTTACTGCATGACATATGGACAAAGGGTGACATACTTGGGGAACAGAGGCACATACAGATGGCCAGTATTGACATATCACTGTCATAAACTGAGAAAATTCCTGGTGTAACAGGGTTTGTTGTGACATATCTCTTCTGAGGGATATGAAGTCAGTAACACACATGGATGTCACCATGTACTGACTGCAATCATCAGAGTATGCTACTGAATTACTAAAGATAGGAAATGTGTGAATAACACACCACATCTAAAACTCAAAACTGTGACCAGTCTGCAGATAGCCCTACAAGTGAGTTTCCTCAACACATAACACTGTCATGCCAGACTTTAAATCAGTAGAACAGCCATATCCACACAAACCCTGTTAAACCAACATTACTTCGAATGTAGAACAGCAATACATACATTCCGTCCCCAGGTCTTGAACATCCCCCTTCTGTTTGTTGGCCTATCTCCACAGTGTATGTTGTAAGAGGTATTTCCAACTACCCTCTGTGGTGCTGTTGGTCAGACACCCACATGAAGTCCTGCTCACAGTGAAGGAAAAGCGCCAACACCCACATGAAGTGCTTAGTTATACGAGTGTACTTCCATTCAATTAGCTATAGGAATGATACCACAGCTGTTCCCCATGCAATTAGCAAGTGGGAGACTCCAGTTCATGCACAGGCCATCAGCTGATCATTACCTACAAAAGTCAAGCTGCTGCCTATGCAAAACAAATGTACTTTTCCACATACACCAGAGAAGAAGAGAAAGAGAGAGACAGAGAGAAAGTGAGAAAGGAAGGGAGTAAGAGACAAGCATGTTTGTGTATGATCTGTGGGTGGAGAGTGGTATCTGGGTATTATAACAGTTGCCTATATTGTTTATTAATCCATGCTGTCACATAGTAATTGCACATGGTGGTACACATTCATGGTTGTGGATTGACCACAACCTCTACAGTGTTTGAAAACTGTTGGCCTTGTAATGTGGACATTGGGACATATAGGTCCTCAATATAATGATGCAGCAAAACCCACACTGCAATGGATCCTGTCATTACACAATCACCCCAACATGATACTGATGACACACACATAAACACACACTTACCAGTACTGAGTTTCAACCCCCTACCTGACTATGTATTGCTATCACAGTGTTACACAGTTATTGCATGCACTACGGAGCTTACATGTTGTAGAGCTGTCCAAAAGTGTCTTTGAAGGTGAGTGACATAAGCAGCAGTGCTAAAGCAGGGGTAAGGGATTAAGTGTGAATGTCCACAAAATCAGGTGTCAACAAAGATACACACACAAACACACACACACTCCCTCACTGAAACACACACATTATCACAGTTTGTAGGATTAGGATTATAACTCCTACCTAACTAGTTTGCTACACTACAGTATTATGCAGTTATCGCAAGCTCCACAAAGCTTATAGGGCTGAAACATGGCCAATGCGTTATTTCAAGTTGACTGACATCAGCAGGTATGCTAAAGTAGGGCAATGGGAGGTGCAGTGAGTGTGAATGGCCTCAAAATCATTCATCTCCACACACACACACACACACACACACACACACACACACACACACACACACACACACACACACACATGCACATACACACACACACACACACACACACACACACACACACACACACACACACACACACACACACACACACACACACACACACACACACACACACACACACACACTTGCCAGTACTGAGATCCATAGGTTCATTGCTTCACAGGTGTGTAGTAGGTGAATGGGCCTGAAGGCTTTACAAGGCCATTCCATAACATGGACAGTGTCTGGGTTGTGCACATGTCCCACATTCATGTTCTTTGATATGTGGAAGTGTTAAAGACAAGATAGCCATGAGGATACACCAATAAAATCTTTATTAGCGCTTTCATCTCCAGTCAGAAAACTTCATTAGATAACAATTAATGCAGCCATCCCCACCTCTTTGTATACTACCACAATCATGACTTCACTTCCTGTACACATTAACATGCAATTCATATAAAAAAAACACTTAAATAGTCATAATATTAAAATATTGTACATCATAAACAATATGAATATAAATCTGGTCATAAATATGATCAATTGCCAAATTTAAATGACAACCAAGGGATTTACATATATAATTGAGATTTTAGTCAAATATAGAGCTAATAGATATTGCGCTATTCAGCCCAGGAAATTCTGAGGCATTAGCTCTCAGCTGCCATTTCAATTCCTTATGTTCCAAAAAAATCTTTAAGGGGGCTACCTCTTTCCCCTACAATGGCTTGATCTATGACGGTAAATGTAAACTTGTGTCCTTCATGTAACAAAATATGTGCAGCCAAGGTGTTTTTCATATCTTTTTTATGTATGTCATAATTATGTTGGTAAATGCGTTTCCTTAAAGCATTGATGGTTTTCCTTATATAGAAACAGGGACATAAAGAACACATTGGCATGTATACAACCCCTTTGCTGCTATATGTATACTTCTTGGGTAAGTAATGCTTGCCAAAGTGTGGAATATGTACTTCCTTTCCTTCTCTAATGTCCCTACATTGAAGGCAAAACCCACATTTAACCATTCCTTCTCCTCCCTTTTCATATGCCTTCCAGTTTTTTTTCTAGGATATTTTTAAAATTCTCTTCTTTTCTATATAAAATTCTGGGTGCCATCCCTACTACTTCTAAATAGTCTTGATTAGCTCTAAAAATATTCAATTTCTGCCATAAAATCCTCTTAATGTCAAAAAATTGATTATTAAATCCGAAAATGGCTGATTTCCTAAATGTCTCCTCTTCCTGTCTATTTACCCTGCCAATAGTCAAGTTTTTCCCCAATAAAGGCTGGAATAAACCTTGTGCTCTTTTTGTTTTCACTTCTATGAAAATATTATCATCAAAATCATTTGGGTAGTCCCTCTTTTTCCAACATATTTTTTAATACATTGAGTTGTTCAAGGAATTCAACATCCCCCAAAACCATTCTCGCAATACGTACCCGCTGCCCCTTTACTTGGGATTTATTTTGATGTATAGGATGACAGCTTTTAAAGTGCAGGAGGGTATTGGAATATGTAAGCTTCCTATATATATATATATATATATATATATATATATATATATATATATTTGATATAAATTCCTTTGTATCATATTTCATAGATATGCTGATATCTAGATAGTTAACCTTGTCCTCCCAGATGTTGCTGGTAAATTCCAGAAAATTGGTATTGGAATTAATAAAAATCTAAAAATTCATTCAGTTCCTGTTTACCATTTTGCCAAAAGACAATAATGTCATTCAAAAAGTGCCCATAAAAGGTCCAGCCTTCTGAAAACACACTTTTGAACAATATCTCTTTCTCCCAGTAAGCAAGAACAATATTTGCAAAAATGGGGGGCACAAGCCACCTCCATTGCTACTCCCTTATTTTGTTTGAACAACTGTTCCTCAAAAGTGATGATATTTTTTGCAGCACCAGTTCCATTAATGATCTTATAGTGAGAATATGATCATGTCTTAAATCAGAGTATTAACATAGATATAGACAGAACCATTCAATTCCTGTTTCATGTAGGATTGTGGAAAATAGATCTTTAATATCAGTGGTGACAAATAAAATTTGCTCCAAATACTTGTCACTGGTAATTTTCTTTAAGCAATCCCAGGAATCTTTAAGGATCCATGGGCATTCTTCCAGGACTTTTTTTTAGTTGGCAGTCAACGAATCTTGCTATTGGGTAAGTCTTGGATGACCTAGCATCTACTATTGGTCTATATGGGGGTCCCATAAGTTCTTATGTATCTTCAGGACTCCGAATATCATTGGAATTGTTGGATATTTTACATACATAAAATTATATTCATCTTTTGTGATTTCTTGATTGAATAAGAGACGATCTAACTTAATATCTACCTTCCTATATGCTATATTCTTTTCGTTTATGCTAATTTCATTATAAGTGTCTAAATATAAAATGTTAAACATTTTCTCAATATATGTACTTTTGTACATGACCACTAGGCCACCTCCCTTATCAGGCTTGGCTACCCTAATACTAGCATCATTACCACCCTCCCTAACCCAGGAACCCCACTTGGCCTTCCTGAGAACACTGGAAAATATGAAGGTCTCTCCAAACACCATTATATTGGGCGACTTCGACTACCCAAACATAGACTGGGAGCATTACTCTAGCTCCAACACCCTAGCCCAAAGGTTCCTAGAATTTATAAACTCAAATGCTATGGAAGAACTTGTTACCACTCCCACAAGAGGGAAAAACATACTGGACCTGATCATCACCAACATGGGGACTCTATGCTCCAGACCAGAAGTGTATCCCTCACTGGTAAGATCAGACCATAAACTAATCTCACTGGATATTCACATCCTGACCCCACCCCCTGCCCAGAAAACCACAGTGAAATACTTATCTAAAGCAAATTTCACACTCCTCAAAACCGAGGTGGAATCCTTCAAAGTCCCCGGGCCTGTGGAAAATACAGCCCAGACCACAGAATCCTTTATAAATGCATTCTATGAACACCTTCAGGAATGCATGGATCATGCGATCCCAAATAAAACCAAGACCCAATCCTCCAAAGGCAGACATCCTGTCTGGTGGACCCCAGCCATAAACAAACTATACAATAGAAGGAGGAATCTACTAAATGATAGAGCAAAATTACAAAAAGGGAAGGCATCTCTGATCAGTATTAGCAAAAAACTATGGGCACTCATAAAATCGTCTAAGGCCAGCTTCGAGAGAAAAATTGCACAGAACACTAAGAATAATCACACGGCTTTCTTTAATTATGTTAGGAACCTGGGTGGTAATTCCCAGATATGCTCAGAATTAGTCCAAAATGACAAAAAATACACTGAACCCACAGATATTGCCAACATCCTAGCTGACAGGTTCAGCACAAACTTCTCCCCCCCCCTCCCCACAAAAAGGGTAAATACCTATCCCAGCAGAGTGCTGCCCCCCTGACATCTGAGATGCTCAGGTAAGAGCCGCCCTCTCCAAAGCAAAAAACACAGCATCAATGGGACCAGACGGTGTCCCGGGCTGCATCCTATATGAACTCCAAGAAGAGCTAAACCCAAACATAAAACTGCTGTTTAATCTCAGCCTTACTACAGGATATGTACCCAAAGAGTGGCGTACAGCAACTGTGGTCCCTCTCCACAAAGGTGGTGCCTCAACAGATCCTGAAAACTATTGCCCCATAAGCCTGACTAGCTTGGTCTGCAAAGCTATGGAAAGGATCATCATGGACCTCATAAATAAAGATATTGGAGACCTACAGACACTGGATCCTACCCAGTTTGGCATTGTTAAGGACAGATCCTGCCTCTTAAACCTGGTTGATTTCTTTGAAACAGTCACCAAGGCCATTGACGAGGGGAAGGTGGTCCACACAGCCTATCTGGACCTCCCAAAAGCCTTCGATACAATACCCCACTCAGGCATTATAGATAAGCTCACCAGCTTAAATATAAACGCCTATGTCACTAGATGGGTTGCAAACTGGCTCAAGGACAGAACCCACATGGTTAGAATTGCTGGAGCCATGTCAGAATCCAAATCAGTTACAAGTGGCATCCCAAAAGGCTCAGTCCTGGGACCTCTCTTGTTCGGTATATATTTCTCGGAGGTACAGGCCAACATGGAAGGACTGTGGCTGACCAAGTTCACAGATGACTGCAAACTGGGCACCATAATCGATTCTCCAGCCGACACAAGCATCCTCCAAAAGGGCCTCATAGAAACAGACAACTGGTGCCAGAGCCATGGCTTCAAGCTAAACGCCAAAAAGTTTATAGTCATCCCCTTTAGCAAAAACAAAGTGCCCACAAATTGCCACATAGGTGGTAATCCATTAAGTACAGAAGAAGTAATTAGGGACCTGGGGACCCAAGTTGATAGCAATCTCTCATTTGACAACCATGTGGCCAAAGTGGTTAGAAAAACATTTTATATAGCCCACCTAATCATGAAGGGATTCACATCTAGATCAGGGGAGGTCATCGTGCCTCTTTACTCATCCCTCATCAGGCCCATAATTGAGTACAATGCCCCTTTTGGGATGTACCTTACCAGACACCTGCAGCAACTGGAATGAACCCAAAAGTACCTCACCAAGAGGATCAAAGGGCTCAAACAGATGCCATATGCTGCCTGGTTAAAGAAACTCCAGCTCTACTCAGTGGCATACTGCCTGTTCAGAGGTGATCTGTGCCTGACGTATAAAGCCATGTCCAATCTGGAATTAATGGACATGCTGCACCTCAGAAAATCCAAATCCCATCGAGCTACATGCTCGAGAGATTTGAACCTCAGCACTGAAATAAATAGGACATGCTGGAGGGACAGATTCATAACACAGAGGCTCCCTTCACTCTGGAATAAAATCCCAGTCCAGGTTAGGCAGAGTCCCTCATTGACTCTCTTCAAGAGGAATCTTGATGAGTGGATGGGAGATCGTAGGTTTACCCCGGGTATCACTTCTGTATCACTGTTAGACAGAGGCACAGTATACTAACCTCAAAAAAGGGCATAGCAAAATTAATTTAAAATGGGTGGCGAAAGCCAAACACATTCTGGCTAGGCTTATAAATGCCCTAGGGCAGATAGCCTAGTATGAACCTATGAACCTACATATACTTCTCAAAATTGTACTTTCAACAAAAGATAAATTTTGATTTGCTCTGTTCATTTTGTTCTTGTTTTTTATCATATTTCTTATATCATGTTCACATATTCTTTCAAACGTCATCACACAAGGGTGTAGGGGTGGATTGAAAACACTAGACTTGCTACAAACAGAACTTTTTTGTTGTTGTATTTGTGTCACCCTTTGAAATAAAAATCTATATTAATTTTCCTGGTGTACAATTTTAAATTAATTAAAGCATCATCAATGGTTGCAACTTTATTGGGAACAAAGGACAGCTCTTTTTCAAATAAATCAGCTGCCTTATCACAACTTTCCATGTTGCTATAGTTGTAAATTTTAAAGTCACCATATTTGTTACAAATGATTTTACATTTGGGGGTTTCGTGATCTAATATGTCTTGTATCATGCTTCCCCCCTCCCCCAATAATTCCTGTTGTTGTTCTGGGGGTAATAATTGTTGTAATCTTGATACCCTTCCTCCCTCCTCTTGTTCTTCAGTCGCTCGGACCTCCTCAGAAGAGGGTACTCTAAAGGGACCGGTTCAAATGTGTGGATACAATCCCCATCATTGTTGTTAACAGTTGTTTCCATGTTGTTGCTTGGGTCTGCTCTGTTATTACCCACCTGTCCTAAGGGTGGTAATGGATATGCCTTCCCATCCAAATAATCCCTTTCATCTCTGAGCAATTTACATTGTTTCCTATTTCTTATATCATTAATCACACTATCAATCTTGTCTAATATTTTAAAATAATCATCCTTTCTAAAGTCGAACAACAAATCATTATGCAAGTTATTATCAACAGTTTTAATTTCATCGCTAAAACAGACATTTTCCTGTCATTGTATTTAATTAAGACAGTAAGTAATTCACATCCTTGTCTTATTAAATAACTCGAGCAGTTCTTTATGCAATAGAGAGTTCCTTGCCAACCCTGTGGGATATTTCCAAAAGCGCAGGCCTTTCGGTATGCATGCAAGTCTATTCCATTCCCTCAAGTAGCTATTTTCAACATGAAATGTACGATATTTTAATGTTAGATCTTCAAATACCTTGAGCTGGTCAGTTAATTTTCTTGGATTCTGTTAATAACCATCCACTCTGTCCGAAGGGCCAGGGCACCATGCTTTCCCTTCGTCAAGCCATTGTGATAGTGAACTATAAGTTTTGTAGAAGCCATTGCTATGAGACGGCCCTCCTTGTGGCGTCATCATATAAATTCCTAACTTCTGATTGGCTATTCATATCCACACATTCCCTTTGCATTGGTGTAATACCGCTAGCATTAAAGCTAGCATTCCCTGAACTAGCAGCTCGTACATCATTGTTGCAGCTAGTTAGTCCATGCTGTGAGTCTACCCGCTGACATAATTGTTCCACCAAGTTCATAAAGTTGGCCACAGTTCCACTTAAAGTCTAAAAGGATTTAGCAAATTCAGCCATGGTAGATTCGGGTGCACTCCATGGCTAAAAAATCCACAAACCAGACAAAACGATCCTGGAATAGTTCAACACCACTCAAACTGATAAAGACAAGATAGCCACGGGAATATACCCAATAAAATCTTTATTAGCGCTTTCATCTCCAGTCAGAAAACTTAATCAGATAAAAAATAATGCAGCCAACCCCACCCCATTTTATACTACCACAATCCTGACTTCACTTCCTGTACAAATTAAAATTAAATTCATATAAAAAACACTTCAGTAGTCATAATATTAAAATATTGTACATCATAAACAACATGAATATAAATTTGGTCATAAATATGATCAATTGCCAAATTTAAATGATGAACAAGGGATTATTGGGGGAGGGGGAGGGGAAAGCATCATACATAACATATTAGATCAAGAAACCCCCAAATGTAAAATCATTTGTAACAAACATGGTGACTTTAAAATTTACAACTATAGCAACATGGAAATTTGTGATGAGGCAGCTGATTTATTTGAAAAAGGGATGTCCTTTGTTCCCAATAAAGATGCAACCATTGATGATGCTTTCATTAATTTAAAATTGTACACCAGGAAAATTAATTTAGATTTTTATTTCAAAGGGGTGACACAAATACAACACAAAAGTTCTGTTTGTAACAAGTCTAGTGTTTTCAATCCACCCTACACCCTTGTGTGATGATGTATGAAAGAATATGTGAACATGATATAAGAAATATGATAAAAAACAAGAACAAAATGAATAGAGCAAAGCAAAATGTATCTTTTGTTGAAAGTACAATTTTGAGAGGTATATGTAATGATGCTAGTATTAGGGTAGCCAAGCCTGATAAGGGAGGTGGCCTAGTGGTCATGAACAAAAGTACATGTATTGAGAAAATGTTTAACATTTTATATTTAGACACTTATAATGAAATTAGCATCAACGAAAAGAATATAGCATATAGGAAGGTAGATATCAAGTTAGATGGTCTCTTATTCAATCAAGAAATCACAAAAGATGAATATAATTTTATGTATGTAAAATATCCAACAATTCCAATGATATTCTGGGTCCTGAAGATACATAAGAACTTATGGGACCCCCATATAGACCAATAGTAGATGCTAGGACATCCAAGACTTACCCAATAGCAAGATTCGCTGACTGCCAACTAAAAAAAGTCCTGGAAGAATGCCCATGGATCCTTAAAGATTCCTGGGATTGCTTAAAGAAAATTACCAGTGACAAGTATTTGCAGCAAATTTTATTTGTCACCATAGATATTAAAGATCTATTTTCCACAATCCCGCATGAAACAGAAATTGTATGTTTCTATCTATTCCTATGTCAATATTCTGATTTAAGACATGATCGTATTGTCACTATATGATCAATAATGGAACTGGTGCTGCAAACAAATATCATCACTTTTGAGGAACAGTTGTTCAAACAAAATAAGGGAGTAGCAATAGGGGCAGCTAGTGCCCCCATTTTTGCAAATATTGTTCTTGCTTACTGGGAGAAAGAGATATTGTTCAAAAGTGTGTTTTCAGAAGGCTGGACCTTTTATGGGCGCTTTCTGGATGACATTATTTTCTTTTGGAAAAATGGTAAACAGGAACTGAATGAATTTTTAGATTATATTAATTCCAGTACCAAATTTTTTGAATTTACCAGCAACATCTGGGAGGACAAGGTTGACTATCTAGATATCAGCATATCTAAGAAATATGATACAAAGGAATTTATATCAAATATATATAGGAAGCTTACATATTCCAATACCCTCCTGCACTTTAAAAGCTGTCATCCTATACAATAAAATAAATCCCTAGTAAAGGGGCAGGGGATATGTATTGCGAGAATGGTTTCAGGGGATGTTGGATTCCTTGAACAACTCAATGTATTAAAAAATATGTTGGTCAGGAGGGACTACCCGAGTGATTTTTTTGATAATATTTTCACAAAAGTGAAAAAAAAAAAGAGCACAATGTTTATTCCAGCCTTTATTGGGGAAAAACTTGACTATTGGGAGGGTAAAAAGGCAGGAAGATGAGACATTCGGGAAATCAGCCATTTTCAGATTTAGAAATCAAATTTTTGACATTAAGAGGATTTTATGGCAGAATTAGAATATTTTTAGAGCTAATCAAGACTATTTAAATGTAGTCGGGATGGCACCCAGAATTTTATATAGAAAAGAAGAGAATTTTAAAATATCCTAGCAAAAAACTGGAAGGCATATGAAAAAGGAGGAGAAGGAATGGTTAAATGTGGGTTTTGCCTTCAATGTAGGGACATTAGAGAAGGAAAGGAAGTACATATTCCACACTTTGGCAAGCATTACTTACCCAAGAAGTATACATATAGCAGCAAAGGGGTTGTATACCTGCCAATGTGTTCTTTATGTCCCTGTTTCTATATAGAGAAAACCATCAATCCTTTAAGGACACGCATTTACCAACATAATTATGACATACGTAAAAAAGATATGAAAAATGCCCTGGCTGCACATATTTTGTTACATGAAGGACACAAGTTTACATTTACCATCATAGATCAAGCCATTCTAGGGTAAAGAGGTGGCCCTCATAATGATTTTTTGGAACATAAGGAATTGAAATGGCAGCTGAGAGCTAATGCCTCAGAATATCCTGGGCTGAATAGTGCAATATCTAACAGCTCTATATTGAGACTAAAATTTGAATTCTATATGTAAATCCCTTGGTCCTCATTTAAATTTGGCAATTAATCATATTTATGACCAGATTTATATTCATGTTGTTTATGATGTACAATATTTTAATATTATGACTATTGAAGTGGTTTTTATATGAATTGCATTTTAATGTGTACAGAAAGTGAAGTCATGATTGTGGTAGTATGAAATGGGGTGGGGTTGGCTGCATTAATTGTTATCTGATGATGTTTTCTGACTGAGATGAAAGCGCTAATAAAGATTTTATTGGGTGTATCTTCGTGGCTATTTTGTCTTTATCAGTTTGAATGGTGTTGGACTATTCCGGGATCATTTTGTCTGGTTTGTGGATTATGGAGTCAGAAGGTGCACCCAAATCTACCATGGCTGATTTAGCTAAATCCTTTGAGACTTTAAGTGAACTGTGGCCAACCTTACGAACTTGGTGGAAAAATTATGTCAACGGGTCGGCTCACAGAATGGACTAACTAGCTGCAACAATGATGTATGAGCCACTAGTTCAGGGAAGGATAGCTTTAATGCTAGCGGTATTACACCAGCACAAAGGGTACATGTGGATATGAATAACCAACCGGAAGTTAAGAATTTAAATGTGACGGCACCACAAGGAGGGCCATCTAGTAGTAATGGCTTCTACAAAACTTATAGTTCAGGATCACAAAGGTTTGACAAAGGGAAAGTGTGGTGCCCTGGCCCTTCGGATAGAGTGGATGGTTATGAACCGAATCCAAGAACATTAACTGACAAGCTCAAGGTATTTGAAGATCTAACATTAAAATACCATAAATTTCAGGTCGAAAATAGCTACTTGAGGTAATGCAATACACTTGAACGCATACCGAATGTTCTGCACTTTTGGAAATATCCCACATGGTTGGCAAGGAACTCTCTATTGCATAAAGAACTGCTCGAGTTATTTAATAAGCAAGGATGTGAATTACTTACTGTCTTAATTAAAGATAATGACAGGAAAATGTCTGTTTTAGCAGAATAAATTAAAACTGTTGATAAAACTTGTATAAAGATTTGTTGTTCGACTGTAGAAAGGATGATTATTTTAAAATATTTGACAAGATTGATTGTGTGATTGATGATATAAGAAATAGGAAACAATGTAAATTGCTCAGAGATGAAAGGGATTATTTGGATGGGAAGGCATATCCATTACCACCCTTAGGACAGGTGGGTAATAACAGAGCAGACCCAAGCAACAACATGGAAACAACTGTTAACAACAATGATGGGGATTGTATCCACACATTTGAACTGGTCCCTTTAAAGTGCCCTCCTCTGAGGAGGTCCGAGCAAATGAAAAGCCAGAGGAGGGTGGAAGGGTATCAAGATTACAACAATTATTACCCCCAGAACAACAACAAGATCTATTAGGGTAGGGGAGGGGGAAAGCATCATACATAACATATTTATTTTATTTTTCATTTGTTGACCGGGCTAGTCTAACTGGATATATGTCCATTTTCATTAGAGGCCCGGGGATAAAAGCTCCAGTATTAATTACAAAATTACAAAACAAGTATTATTGTAACATAAACATATTATTAATTATAATGAAATTTAACATAAAAATTGATAAAAAAATGCATTGAGGTGAAAAGGGAAAGGTATTAGAGATATGAGGAAGAAAAAGAATAGAGAAGAAGTGAGAAAGAAATAAGAAAAAGAAAAGAGGAGAGGGTTAGACTGGGTTAGTACAGGAGCAAATCCAGTGTTTATTGAGATAAAGTTTTAGATTCTTTTTAAACAGAGGGAGTGATGTGAGAGATGAGATCTCAGATGGAAGCTTATTCCATATTTTTCCAACAGCATTGGAGAACAAGCAATCACCTGCTAAATTGTTAGTTTTAGTAGTATGGATCAGAGGTTTGTTAGAAGAGCGCAGGTGTCTCAGGTTAGTGTAAGGTGTAATGGGACTGGAAAGTATTGGGGTTTTGCTAGGTTGGTATAGGGTCTTGTGCACTATAGTAAGCTGTTGGAGTTTGAGTAGATTAGGGAGTTCGAGCCATCCTAGTTCTTTTAGGTTCAGGCAGTGATGGGTCCTGAAAGTAGATGCTGTAGCAAATCTAGCAATGTTATTATAGGATGTTACTAGTTTATTGAGGTTATTTTTAGAGAGATTGGTGAATATTGGTGAGGCATAGAGTAGGGTAGAGATTAGGTGGGTTCTAGCTTTTGTGGTCCTTGCTGGTGGAGTGAGAAAGGGTTTGATTCTATACAGTGATCCTATTTTTTTGTTAACTGATTTTATAGTATTGTTAATGTGAGAATAAAAGTTGAGATTATTGTCTATAGTTATTCCTAGTAGCTTAGTGGTAAGATCAGGCGAGATAACTGTACTGTTGTTGGAAGTGAGAGTGAAGTGTAAAGGAATGGACTTTCGGGTAGGTGAGAAGAGTAGTAGTTTTGTTTTCTTAGGGTTAAGGAACAGGCATCATTGAGAGAACCATTGTTCTACAGTGTTAAAGGCATTTTGGGTAATAGACTGGAGTTCAGTTTGAGAGGTGGCTGTACAGATTATTGTGGAGTCATCTGCGTGTTGAATGCAGATGGTGTTAGGGATAGCTGTTCGCAGGTCATTGATAAAGATGGAAAATAGAAGGGGGCCTAGGACAGAGCCTTGAGGAACCCCTAGAGAGATAGGAAGGTGATCAGATAGTAAGTTTTTCCAGAGAACTGCCTGTTGACGGTTATTTAAGTATGATGTGAACCAAGTAATGGAAGGAGCATCAAGTGAGAGAGAAGTAAGAATGTGCAGAAGAAGTTGGTGGTTAACCATGTCGAAAGCTTTAGACAAGTCAAGAATACTGCAGATGATAGAATATTTTTATTGCGGTTAAAGTTGATGGAGTTAGTAAAGGAGAGCAATGCAGTGGTGGTGCTATGGGAAGGTCTAAATCCATGCTGACAAGAAGCAAGTAGGCTGTTTTGGAGAAGGTGGTTAAGTAGTTGTTTATGTATGCATTTTTCCAATATTTTAGCAAGAGGGGATAGGAGTGCTATAGGACGATAGTTAGAGAAGTCATTGGAGTTCCCACCTTTGTGGACTGGAATAATATGAGATATTTTCCAGATAAAGGGAACAGTTCATTCTGTAATAGATCTGTTTAAGAGTATAGAGATGGGATAGGCTATAGCTTTGGCAGCTATTTGAAGGAACTCTGCAGGGATTCTGTCGGCAGAAGGGGTGGTAGGTTTTAGTTTATTAAGGAATGAGAAGATAAAGGAGGTAGGAATAGGTTCAAAATGAAAAGCAGGAGGTAGAGTAGAAGAAGAAGATGTGGGCAGGTTTGAGGTGTCAGGAGACAGGTGACTAGCCAATGTTTGGATAGCATTTGTATAGCATTTGTGAAGAAAGAGTTAAAGGCATTGGCTGTTTGTGAGGGATTGTCAGGGTTGGAGCCTAGTGGATTGGGTGTGACAGATTGGCCTGGGGAAAGAAGATTATTAATACTTGTCCAGAATTGTTTAGGTTGCTTGTTAAAGGTTTGTTGAGTTAGGAGAAAATAGTTCTTTTTGTCTGTCAGAATGGCTTTTTTTGTACTGTTTCTAAGTTTTTTGAAGGTTTGGCGGTCAGTCAGATTTTTAGTAGTGCGCCATTTTGCCCAAAATTTGTTTCTAAGAGTGATTTTTTGCCTGGTGTCATTGGAGAGCCAGGGGGCTGGTTTAGCTTTGGTTCTAATAGTATGTAGAGGTGCATGACGGTCTAGAATGGATAGGAATGTGGAATTGAAGTGTTCTACTGCTTCATTAAGGGGAAGAAGGTTTAGTAGAGACCAGCTACATTGTTTTAGTTCAGCTAGAAAGAGTTCAGAGTTAAATTGCTTTTTTGAGCGTAATGTTAAGACAGTATTAGGAAGAGTTAGGTTTGTTCTATGTCTAATAATGTTAGTTAGTGAATGGTCACTTAGACCATCCGGAAGGGTAGCAGATGTATAGGTTTGGTGGGGGTTATTTGTAAGTATCCAGTCTAAGGTAGTTTCATGGATACTGATTTTATTGGTTCTGGTAGGGCTATTGATAAGTTGTGAGAAGCCATATAAGTTTATATGGGAGTGTTTTATACTTTTACAGGTATTCCAATCAATGTTTACGTCACCTAGGATAATTGTTTCTTGTGGGAGGTTGTAGGAGATCCAGTTAAGGATATTTTCTAGTGTAATAATGTTATTTCCTGGGGGAAGGTATGTACAAATAATATTTATTGCTTTACTTTTGTTGAGTGGAAGCTTTAAGCAGATCATTTTGGTATTATTGTCAAGGGGTAGGTTGGGATGTATAGTACTGATTTGAAGGTTAGCTTTATATAAGATAGCAACTCCTCCCTTTTTGACTGGGCGGTCATGTCTTATAATATTATATCTGGGTGGGGTAATTTCATTGTCTTTAATGTGAGGTTTAAGCCATGTTTCAGATAAGCAAAGAATGTCAAATTGGTGGACATCTAAGCGGGCATGAACTTGAGCAATTTTGTTACATATACTAAGAATGTTAACATGAGCAACTGAGAGTGTGTTGCCAGGTTTGGCAGTTAAGAGGGTACTAGTTATATTTTGGTAAGTGTTTCCTGTAGAATAGTTATGGTGAGGGCCAGGGTTAGGATGAATGTCACTATCCAATAGAGCATGGACAAGTAATAGTTGTTTAGTCAGGAGAGGTTTATAGAGGCAGACTAGTGATTTTTTTTATTTTGAGGTTGTAGAATTTGATATGTACAAGTGTGTGGTATTTGGGTAGTTGGTAGCTAGCTTTATAAGTTAGGTTTGTGGAAATAGAGATTAGAGGGAGTATAGCTGTAGAGGTGTGTGAGTAGGGAAAGGTGAGGGAGTAGTGGATTGGTTGTTCATATGATGTAAGGAGATAGGTAGTGGCTAGAGGAGTTAGGAGAGAGATACAGAAAAGTAGTTGGAGTTGTGAAGGGATAAATAATGCAGGCATTTCAAAGTTAAGGGAGATGAGAGAGGTAATAAGGGGTAGGTTTGTAACAAAACTGAGAAGTAGTAGTCTGACCTGAGAGAAAGGAGAAGTTTAAGTTATGTAATAAGTGGATGTGAAGTGATGCTAATGGGGTTGAGGGTGTTAATGATGTGGTGTATTTGATTGGAGTTAGTCAAGTGAGGGTGTGTCCTCTAAAGTAATATATGTAGGAGTAGTGGGGGCGGGTGGAAATTGGGGGCAGTGTAGGGGAGCGGAGTGAGCCCGCAGGGCGAACGGAGCGGGACAAGCCAAGCCAAGAGAGCAGAGTGTGATGGAAGACAATCAGTGAAAAAAGAGAGTGATCCAGAGGTAAGTCTAAACGTGGGGACTGTAGAAGAAAGCTCAGAGTCAAGTGGGAAGCAGGTCAGGGTGAGGATGCAGAACAAGGGTGTCTTATGACTGAGGGGAGTGAGTGGGTAAGTGAGTCCAAGAAGAGCTGAGAACTAGTGGAAAGGGAGAGAGTGCAGTAAAGGGGAAGGCAGTATAATGCAGAGAGCTATGCTAGTGACACTTTCTAGTGAGGTGCAAGGTAATGGTAAAGAGAGGTCCCTACCTAGTTTGGTCAGGTTAGGGGGACATGTGGAAAACAAGAGAATGTAGGAAGGAGGATAGGGAGAGGTAAGACTTATGTTAAAGAGCAGAAGTTAATGGTTGGGGGGGGGGGTTGGCTGCTGGCTTTCCTGCCCGAGAAGCTTGTCTAGCTTAGCAGAGTCTAAACAATCATATGGATAGAATTTATATCTGTATGAATTAATACATACTTTCTCTTTTTTTACAAAGGAAAAAAATTCTCTCAGTGAGCTGTTTAGTTATTCCCTTAGTACGGGTCTTCAGAGGCATCCGCCCGGGAAAATGCAAGTATTTGACACAGGGACAGTCTGGAACACAGTTTCACTTTTTTTACAAAGGAAAAAATTCTCTCAGTGAGCTGTTTAGTTATTCCCTTAGTTAGTACGGGTCTTCAGAGGCATCCGCCCGGGAAAATGCAAGTATTTGACACAGGGACAGTCTGGAACACAGTTTCACTTTTTTTACAAAGGAAAAAATTCTCTCAGTGAGCTGTTTAGTTATTCCCTTAGTTAGTACGGGTCTTCAGAGGCATCCGCCTGGGAAAATGCAAGTGTTTGACACAGGGACAGTCTGGAACACAGAGTTTCACTTTTTTTACAAAGGAAAAAATTCTCTCAGTGAGCTGTTTAGTTATTCCCTTAGTTAGTGCGGGTCTTCAGAGGCATCTGCCCGGGAAAATGCAAGTGTTTGACACAGGGACAGTCTGGAACTCAGAGCTTACTTAGGCAAAAGCATGCAGAACATTGCCTCATTTCATCACTCCAGAGGAAAAGCCTTAGTAGTGGTCCTATTTAGTTACACAGTCTAGACAGCAGAATATCAACAGCCACCTGTAATAACCAGCTGCCATTAAGTATACATGTGCTGTGGTTGTAGTCTTCTTATGCAAAGAGTATGCCTTTCAAATATCACCTCAAAAACTTACACAGCACCCACGGAACAGAACATGGCAATTATCCATATTAGATCAAGAAACCCCCAAATGTAAAATCATTTGTAACAAACATGGTGACTTTAAAATTTACAACTATAGCAACATGGAAGTATCTTATGAGGCAGCTGATTTATTTGAAAAAGGGCTATCCTTTGTTCCCAATAAAGATGCAACCATTGATGATGCCTTAATTAATTTAAAATTGTACACCAGGAAAATTAATTTAGATTTTTATTTCAAAGAGGTGACACAAATACAACAACAAAAAAAGTTCTGTTTTTAACATGTCTAGTGTTTTCAATCCACCCCTACACCCTTGTGTGATGATGTATGAAAGAATATGTGAACATGATATAAAAAATATGATAAAAAACAAGAGCAAAATGAATAGAGCAAATCAAAATTTATCTTTTGTTGAAAGTACAATTTTGAGAAGTATATGTAATGATGCTAGTATTAGGGTAGCCAAGCCTGATAAGGAAGGTGGCCTAGTGGTCATGAACAAAAGTACATATATTGAGAAAATGTTTAACATTTTATATTCAGACACTTATAATGAAATTAGCATCATCAAAAAGAATATAGCATATTGCAAGGTAGATATTGAGTTAGACGGTCTCTTATTCAATCAAGAAATCACGCAAGACAAATATAATTTTATGTATGTAAAATATCCAAAAATTCCAATGATATTCGGGGTCCTGAAGATACATAAGAACTTATGGGATCCCCATATAGACCAATAGTAGATGCTAAGTCATCCAAGACTTACCCAATAGCAAGATTTGTTGACTGCCAACTAAAAAAAGTCCTGGAAGAATGCCCATGGATCCTTAAAGATTCCTGGGATTGCTTAAAGAAAATTACCAGTGACAAGTATTTGGAGCAAATTTTATTTGTCACCATAGATATTAAAGATCTATTTTCCACAATCCCGCATGAAACAGAAATTGTATGTTTCTATCTATTCCTATGTCAATATTCTGATTTAAGACATGATCGTATTGTCACTATACGATCAATAATGGAACTGGTGCTGCAAACAAATATCATCACTTTTGAGGAACAGTTGTTCAAACAAAATAAGGGAGTAGCAATGGGGGTGGGTTGAGCCCCCATTTTGGCAAATATTGTTCTTGCTTACTGGGAGAAAGAGATATTGTTCAAAAGTGTGTTTTCAGAAGGCTGGACCTTTTATGGGCGCTTTCTGGATGACATTATTGTCTTTTGGAAAAATGGTAAACAGGAACTGAATGAATTTTTAGATTTTTATTAATTCCAGTACCAGTTTTTTTGAATTTACCAGCAACATCTGGGAGGACAAGGTTGACTATCTAGATATCAGCATATCTAAGAAATATGATAGAAAGGAATTTATATCAAATATATATAGGAAGCTTACATATTCCAATACCCTCCTGCACTTTAAAATATGTCATCCTATACATCAAAATAAATCCCCAGTAAAGGGGCAGGGGGTACGTATTGCGAGAATGGTTTCAGGAGATGTTGAATTCCTTGAACAACACATTGTATTAAAAAATATGTTGGTCAGGATGGACTACCCGAGTGATTTTGTTGATAATATTTTCACAGAAGTGAAAACAACAAGAGCACATGGTTTATTCCAGCCTTTATTGGGGAAAAACCTGACTATTGGCAGGGTAAATAGACAGGAAGAGGAGACATTTGGGAAATCAGCCATTTTCAGATTTAATAATCAATTTTTTGACATTAAGAGGATTTTATGGCAGAATTGGAATATTTTTAGAGCTAATCAAGACTATTTAAAAGTAGTAGGGATGGCACCCAGAATTTTATATAGAAAAGAAGAAAATTTTAAAAATATCCTAGAAAAAAAACTGGAAGGCATATGAAAAAGGAGGAGAAGGAATGGTTAAATGTGGGTTTTGCCTTCAATGCAGGGACATTAGACAAGGAAAGGAAGAACATATTCCACACTTTGGCAAGCATTACTTACCCAAGAAGTATACATATAGCAGCAAAGGGGTTGTATACCTGCCAATGTGTTCTTTATGTCCCTGTTTCTATATAGGGAAAACCATCAATGCTTTAAGGACACACATTTACCAACATAATTATGACATATGTAAAAAAGATATGAAAAATGCCCTGGCTGCACATATTTTGTTACATGAAGGACACAAGTTTACATTTACCATCATAGATCAAGCCATTGTATGGGAAAGAGGTGACCCCCTTAATGATTTTTTGGATCATAAGGAAATGAAATGGCAGCTGAGAGCTAATGCCTCAGAATATCTTGGGCTGAATAGCACAATATCTATCAGCTCTATATTGAGACTAAAATCTGCATTCTATAATGTAAATCCCTTGGCCGTCATTTAAATTTGGTGATTGATCATATTTATGACCAGATTTATATTCATGTTGTTTATGATGTATAATATTTTAAAATTATGACTATTGAAGTGGTTTTTATATGAATTGCATTTTAATGTGTACAGGAAGTGAAGTCATGATTGTGGTAGTATAAAATGGGGTGGGGTTGCCTGCATTAATTGTTATCTGATGAAGTTTTCTGACTGGAGATGAAAGCGCTAATAAAGATTTTTATTGGGTGTATCCTCGTGGCTATCTTGTCTTTATCAGTTTGAGGGGTGTTGGACTATTCCAGGATCATTTTTACATGTGGAAGTGTACTTGAGGTCTCTGGGGCATGTTGTGTGGACAGATTATCTTCTGATGTAGCATTCCTGACATCATTTGGCGAGACCTGCCTATGTAGCTGTGGTCATGCTTGCACCTACATTGACAGCATGATATGAGTATTCAGTGGCGTTAGTGGCATCTGTCCATACAGGGCATGTGTATAAGGCATAGTACTCCCTTTGTGGGTTATGTTTGCAGACTCTACAGTTGTTGCAGGCATCCAATGGGGAACATAGCAAAAGGGCCACTGTACACATTTATTTGCCTACTAAGGGAATGGAACAGGGTGGCATGTCTTTTTACTTGCTGGATAACACACACTCAGTCAGTAGATGTAACACATCAAAGTACATTCTGATGTCAGTGGCACTGTTGTGGTCAACAGGCGTGTAGTCCACTGCAATCACACTGTGGTTACTGTCTGTGAGGCAATATGCAGGGAACTACCAATATAGTGGTTGTTGCCTAGCCAAGTCTGTTTGTGTATGAGATGTGGGTGGAGAGTGTTATCTGAGTAATAAAAGGATTGCCTGTATTGTTCACCAATCCATAATGTCACATGTAGGGCTATGGATTGTCTCTTTGGTGTTTGACATATGTTGTCCTTGTAAGGTGGACACATATACTAGGTCCTCACATAATAATTTAGCAAAACTCACCCCACAATGGATTCTGTTATTGCACAATCACAGCAACCTCCACACAGGATACTGATGACACACACACACACACACACACACACACACACACACACACACACACACACACACACACACACACACACACACACACACACACTTGCCAGTACTGAAATTCAACCCCCTACCTAGTTGTGTATTGTTACTATAGTGTACTGCATTTATCACACATGCCACGGAGCTTATAGGTTGGATGTTGTCCCAAGGTACTTCTAAGGTGAGGAACATCACCAGCCCTTGTAAATACTGGCATTGGGTGATGTAGTGGGTGAGAGATCCCAAAAATAATTTTACCCTATGCACACACATTTGCCAGGGGTGAATTTCAAACCTCTGTCTAACAATCTTTATGGAGCATTATGTTACACATTTATCACATGCACCACTGACCTTACATGGTTTAGGGTTGGCAACAGGTACTTCTAAGGTGGATGAAATCTGCAGGACTGCTAAAGACTGCTGAGATATGTACTGGTTGTAAATTGAGCCAAAATCTTTGAGGTACAGACACACATATGTACACACACAAACACTTGCCATGGATGAGATTGTAATCCATACCTCTTTAGTTACTGATACTACATTGTTCAGCATTTATGGCAGGCGCCATGGAGCTTACATGTTGGAGAGCTGTGCCAAGGTATATTTTAAGGTGACTAACATCAGCAGCAGTGCTAATGGAGGGGTAAGGGAAGAGTAGTAAGTGTCAATGTTAATAAAACCTGGTATCATCAAAGACACACACACTCTCTCACATAAACACATACAATTTGCATGTCTGGGATTAGAACTCCTATCTGAATAGTATGCTATATTATAGCATTACACAGTTACAGTAAGTGCCATGGAGCTTATGGGGCTGGTACTTGTCCAAAGGGTTATTTCAAGGTGACTGACATCAGCAGGCATGCTAAAGTACAGCAATGGGAGGTGTAGGGACTGTGAATGGCCTCAAAATCATTCATCTCCATGCATGCACACACACACACACACACACACACACACACACACACACACACACACACACACACACACACACACACACACACACACACACACACACACACACACAGTTGCCATGTGTGGGATTAGAGCTCCTACCTAACTAGTTTTCTACACTACAGTATTACACATGTATCGCATGTGCTATGCAGCTTATAGGGCTGAGACTTGGCCAGAGGGTTATTTCAACGTGACAGACATCAGCAGGAGGGCTAACATGGGCAATATGAAGTGCAATATGTGTGAATGGGCCAGAAACCATTCCTCTGGAAACACACACACACACACAGTCACACATACCTTTACATTTGACAGGACTGAGTATACATCATGTTGCACATTTATCATAAGCACCACAGACACTATAGGGCTGATGGCTACCAAAAGCAAGGTCTACAGTGATTGACATCAGCACATCATGTGATATTGGCCAATTGGATGTGTGGTGGGTGGGCCAGGCCTCATGATGGAAATCTCTCTGTCACTGTCTGTCTCTCTCTTCCTCACATCTGTGTGTGTGTATGTTTGACACATTATAGTGTGTTGGCTTTAGGTATGTGTCAGTATTCCTATCCAATGTGTGTGCAAAGTATGAATGATGAGCAATGTGGTGTGTGTGCACAGACATCTGTGACTGACAGATATGTATAGTCCACTGTGTTGTCAGACATAGGCTTCATTTCTCTAAGTGTAGGAGTGTGCCCAGTATGATCTTCTGCATTGAGTGTGTAAATCCATTCCAGGTAGGCTGTACTCCAATCCAGGGTTTGGTGTTCTACACCTACAGCTAACAACCTGTTTCTGCAGGATATCTGTAGATAGGTTGACAATATGGAGTCACAATGGGTGACAGATAGTGGGATACTGTAACTTTTGTGTCTGAATGATGCTGTGTCCAGTATTGTGGTCTGCAGCCTACATATTCTTGCTCACTCATGCCATTCTGGAGGGGTAGCTGTAGACACTTGCTGATGGGTCTGTGTAAATGGTCCAGCACCGTGGTACTATGGTGGTTGAGGATCCCCTTCTTGTACATAAATCGATGTAACAGAATGGCCATACCTCTCAGCTGTACCCAGGTTACCCAGAGGCAGGGCTCATATATCTGGTCAGTTCCCCATCACATTTTTGTTTACGAGCAGGTTTGTAGCCACCCATTACTGGGTTCACAGACAGGGGTAGTACGGGCACACATCAGAGTTTCAGACTTCACACACTGCATAACATCCGTGCTTCTACACCCCCCCCCACTTTGTTATTCTATCCTCTTCCTAACATTATGTGAGCAATATCTGAGAAGTATCCCTATAGTTGTCCCTTCATCCCAGCAGTATTTAGGGGTTGGTCCACAGTTCATACAGTAGGACATGGTGGGCATGCTACTGTGATTTGTCAACATGGCCTTGTATTTGTGTTCTGTTGGCTGAGTTATGTTGTTAGTTGGGACACCATGAGATAACATACATTGACACTACAGGTGAGGCACAGGCCTTTGACAGAGGACTGTAGGCCATTTGGTGCATTCTGTCACTCTTAAATTCCCAGGCTGCAAACCACTGGATTCCTCTGGGGTGACAGGTTAAGTGTGTGAGGTGTTAATGGTAATTGTTCCTGTCCATATTAATCCATTGGTCTGGATGCTGGCAGGGTGCTGCTTACAGCTAGAGATACACCTGCATGGGACACCTCTTCAGCATGCTGCATTCTGTAAGTATTCCCATACAGAAGTGGCGATCATACTGTACTCATTCCCAACAGCAAAGATGTGACCTGTGATAACCTGTGGCTAATGGTGGGGTGAGCTGAGTGCATGTGTGATATGGAAGCTTCTTGCAGCTGACTCACAGATATACCTGGGACATTCCCCTTATGCTGCCTTGTGCGGAGACATAGGCAGTCTCTCATTACTTCATAACTGTGCCTTTTGTGGTCTGACACTGATTGGCCAGACTACATCAGTATTCCATACTACACAGACAACTAATGTGCTGCTAACCTGTATGTACAATGCCAAAGGTGTCTGCAGTTGACAGTTACATTTTATGTACTCTGTCTAGGGTACTTCCACCTGTGTACTGTGTGTATGTCTGGGCCCACATTCATGGCATGTCCATCTTTTAGACGGTGACAGATATTGACATCTGGACAGTGAGTATGGATGACTGCTGACATGGGTATTGCTGAGAAGCATTGTGGTTGGCACTGCAGTTGTCAGAACATGGCCCTGTCATCAACAGTACTGGCAATGAGCCACTGAGACACAACCCTCCATTCCTACATGCTGACCACTTCAGACAATACTGAACACACAACAACCTACCAAACAGACCCCTGCATATTGTACACATGCAAGAATTTATCCCACATGTACATGTTACTGCATTTCTACATAGGATTGTGGAGGGGACACACCTGATGACTTTAAACATTTGCTATGATGGTACTGGTATTTTAGGTACTCTGTTGGCCTCCATTTCATTTTGTATTCTGACCTATCATGCAGACTAAAGGCATATCAGTAGAGTACAGATCTTAGGTTTTATTTACCTACATTTCAGTTTCAGACTTCTTACCCTTCAGAACTAACATACAACTGCCAGACCTGTTGTAGTCTATCTGTATAGGTCTGGAGGGGGGCTGATCACCATTGCCATCAATTGGAGGCCTTAGCCCAGCCTTTCTTTATGGTCCTCTAAACCTGTCCTGCTGGTTGAGGCTGGTGTTGGGTATGTGAGCCTTACTGACATGGATGTGTGTATCCTATAGACACACATTTGGGCCACCACATGTACTGCAGTGGGATTTGTCACCTTGTCTAGTACTGCCTAGTATGTTGACACCAATATTTGTTATGGATTTCATGCTGCCTATATAGGTGTCCACTATGTGCTGCCATCCCATTCACCCACCCAATTCCCTTGCATTCTCACATCCATACCATAGATTCAACTATCAGAAAATACTATTCCATTTACCAGTTGATAGGAAGAGTGACTTACCTTGTGGCTGCGCCAATATTGAGGATGGTGCTGGAGGGCTGACTATGTCGGATGCACATAGTACACTCCCTATACATTGTAAAGCACAGGTAGTGTCATGTTTGGCATCCCTTTTACTGTATGTGTGAGTCAGAGAGAGGTGTCATTCCCTGGGTCCCTACTGTGTCAGTGTATGTGCTATGCATTGCCTCTTTGCCAAAGCCTGGGCATACTGGGCATGCCTCCTTCTGCCTACATGGACAGGCTCAGGTTGTTCCTCCTCTGAGTCCCTCTGTGCCTGTGATGGCTTTGACAATGGTGGGGGGCTGTGGTGCCTTACCCTGTGCTGTTCCTGCTGCAGCTGTTTCCGCAGGATCATATTGTGTAGCATGGCACATACTATGAACATTTGTGTACATGTAGCTGGAGAGTACTGCAAGGCTCCACTGGATATGTCCAGGCAGAGGAACTGTGACTTGGGCAACCCAAACACATGCTCTATTATGATTCTGGTTTGTGCGTGTGCCTTATTATGGAGTTCTTGTTTGGGTGTCTGTGCATTTCTGATTGGTGTCATCCGCCACGGCTCCAGTGTGTAACCAGCATCCCCCACTACGTGGCTATATGGGATGTCCCCACTGACAAATAACTGGTACAGCTGTGTTATATGCCAGATGTGGGAGCTGTGATAGATTCCAGGGCTGCCAGAACACACATTAAAAATAATGCCCTGGGCATCGCACATGACCTTGCAGTTGATGGAGAGGAAGCCATTGTGGTCTATGTAGACCCTACCCAATTTTCTGGTTGGTGCTTTGATGTGTATGTGCATGCAGTCTATAGCACCCACTACCTCAGGGTATTTTGCTATTTGGTGGAAGAGACGCATATTGCTGGTCAACGCCTCACAGGTGTTGAGGAAATATATGTGCTCACTGTCATGTACTGACATGGCATCCAGGAACTGGTGGAGTACATTGGATGCTGATGCCTCTGAGATCCCTATGATATCCCCAGTTGCCCTTTGGAAGGTACCTGTGGCTAGTATTATTAAGTCTATACATACCTTGGCTCCACTGGGATGGGTTCCCCTCTGTTGGGTCTGTGTGTGAGGCATGGCCGGCACAGCTCAACAATTTGCTGTAGAATGTCCCTGCCCACCCTATAGCACTCCACTATCTCCAGCTCACGTAGCCTCTGTTAGGTTACCCTGGGTCTGTACACTCTTTTCCTTCTCCTCACTGTGGGTTGGTCATCAGCATTCTCATCCTCACCACCCTCAGACTCTGTCACATATTGATCTATGAGAGCAAAAGCAGCCCCTAACATTTTGTTAATTTTATCAGGTAAAATTTCTCCATCTGTGTACACCAGTGATGCAAAGTTTGTGGGAAAAAACAGACTGGAAGGTGTTTACATAGTTTATAGTAGTGTGCTAGGCTGATCCATGTGCAATTGGCTGATTCTGATACATTTCACCTGCCAGCTATGCTAGTTCTCCTTAATTGCCTTCCTACTGCTGTTTTCCCTTCCCATTGCCTTCCCGTTTAAGCCCTGAGGTGTGGAGTGCATACCCAGTGCTCAGATGTGAACAGAGCTGCTATTTCCTGTTTTTTTTTTTTTGTTTAAAACCTGGTACGCGGCACACACACCCATTTAGGAAATGTAAACACTGCTAGGCAGCCTCAGACACAATCCCTTCCTTTGCTATGCTTAGCTAAGGGCAAATACAGGCCACAGAGCTCCAATAAGCTTACAGCATGCATGACACTGCCCCTTATGAGGTCATCTACCTCTTATACTTATACCATGGTGTTGCTGCACCTACACGGTTGGGTGCAAGCTAACACTGAGAGGAAATGTGTGATTTAGTATCAGTCCCCTCATTTGCATAAAACAGAATGCTAATTCATAGTTACCACACTCACACTGAGCCTTCCCCCTTAGCAACCACTATTTCCTGGTATTGTTGTCTTATGCATGCCATTGACTATCATAGCAAAATGCTGATTTGGGCGTAAAAGCTTATATCCAACTTTTTTTCTTATTTTCGAGCTGATCCCATTTGCGCACCACTGCCCTATGCTTAAACAGCCAAAATCGGCCCCCAAAAAATAAAAGTTATTTTTTATAATTTTGCAACTACTTCTCATGCAAATGGCCATATATTTGGCCATTGGCATGCCTACTACATTGAATACATGCTTTCTTTGGAGCTGTCATGCCTCTGTTTTTGTAATTTTCAGAAATGTATTCAGTTAGTAACCGAGTACATTTCTACAGGTTACACTATTCCTGCACAGATGCCTGCCTGCTTACTGGATCGCTAATTCACCTCATTTGCATGTTTTTCACCAGCAAATGGGGTAATTAGCATATAGCAGTGGTGTCCATCCAGGAATAGTGTAGGAAAGCTTGTACACATCCCGGGAGCTCATTCCTGGCTCGCTCGTCAGCTGTATTATGTGCAGCAGCTCTTGCACTATTCCTGCACTCCGTGCAGAGCTTGCTGAATCAGGAGGAGTATGCTTACATTGTCTCCCCTTTAAAGGTATTTAGAAGTCTACCTCCTTCCCAACCATTCCTTACCATTTTCCTCTTATTCTATGCCCTCTTGATTGCTTCTATGACTCACCTGTCTGCCACCCAGTTCAGCAGTCCTTTACTTGCTCTACAAATGTTTCTATGAATAACTACTTTCAGAGAGTCATTAACAAACTAGTCTATGTAATGTGTACTGTTCCCCCTAGCTTTCCCTGTAAAGGAAGACCCTCTCATGACACGACTTTCATGTCCTCTCTGTATGTGTAACAATGGAACTAGCACACCTGTTGGATTCATATGAGCTCATACCGCATTAGTGCGGCCAGAGAGGCTCACAAAGAAAAGTTGTATACATGACTGGTCATTATGCTTATATTATTTGCTCTCAGGCTTGCCACTTTAAAAGTAGGCATGGCACCAATAAATCACAGTTTTTGCAAGATGGTAAGTGGCCCTGATCTTCATCAGTTTTGGGGGATTTGCTTGCTCCCCATATCCTCTTACCATATTCGCTGCAATATCATTGATAAAATATGATCATTGAACAGGCAGTATAACTCCTGCCACACTTTTTTTTGAGGTAGAAGAGCACATAGCTCAACTAACACATGAGTATTAAAAGTCTCATTCTATTAACTACAGCCAAGTGACGTCTCCAGGCATTTCTGCAGTTACTTCCTACTACGCCTCTAGGTGTCAAATATTGCCTGTTCATCTACATATTATCAATTCCAAAACCATGTTACAAGGTATCAGGATATTTTATCTTGAAGCATACATGATGGTAAACACAATTGTATTGATATATGACCTCTGTCAATGAGTATTTGTTAGAACTGTAAGGTGATAACTTCATTTTTTAAAGGCAGAAGCCACACCCACTGGGAGATAAAGGTACACACTCAAAAGAGCTCTACTGGAGGGAATGGGTAATGACCAATGAAACATGATAAATGTTACTTGGTGATGCTATGCTCCTGTAGTTGTGACAACAGGGATTCAGGTGATTCCAGCATTGCCTACAACTGCATATATGTATGTACGTATATATACATCATACACGTGCACAAGACATAACTTGCCCATGCTCTTATATAAAGTACACACACACACACACACACACACACACACACACACACACACACACACACACACATACACACAATGTGTGTATGTGTGTGCATGTATATGTATACATACACACACACATATATTTATATAATATATAAAATATACCCCGGGATTCATGAAGCTCGGCGCAAGGCCGGCGTAAGGTCTGCGCCGGCGGTGCAGTGAATAGCTGGCGTAGTAGCGCCATATGCATATTAATGAGAGTGCACCGCAACCACAGACACGTGCGTAGTGTACGTGAGCGAGCCCAAGTAGGATGCGTCCAGAGGCGTGGCTAAGCCGGCATGCGGTGAGCAACCTAATGTGCTGACTGCCACGGTCCGCCCATAATAGTAATGGCAGCAGCCAGGGCCCGTGCAGAATGAAACGCACGTAGAGTATGCAACATAGTACCCGTCCCAACTAAACGGAGAAGCAAATACAACCCATGAAGGCTTAAGTGTACCCGTCCAAGGAGCAAAGGATACACATAAGACCGCGTTTGTCCCGCAATGCACCGTCAGTGGTTATACTCAGAGAAGGTGTACAGCAGCATGTCAGCGCACCGCACCGACATAGGAGTAGCGACTAAGGTCACCACCTGTCCCACTTTGGGAGGGGCAGTCCCTCTATGGGCAGTTGTGTCCCGAAAAAAAATATTAAAAATGGCAAATGTGCTAAGATTGTAGGACATAATGATATCCCGTATTTAATGTAATGGTAGCATGAATTGGTTATTTCTGTAACTGAAATACCTAAATGTCACAAGAAACAGAATAAGCAACCAAACTGCCACAACAATAAGCTTTTATTTAGGCAAACAAGTGAAGTTCTATGCTATATAGTGACCGTGTGTATGTGTCGGCCTGTAAAGTCAGATGTGAGTCCCGGAAATATCCCACCTTGGCAACTGGAAAAGGTGGCAACCCCAGTAGCGACATGGGCATGGTCACCAGGGTTACCAGCTGTCCCAATGTGCCATGGACAGTCCCTGATTGGACAGTTGTGTCCCTGCAAAAATCGAAAAAATGGAAAATGACCTGAGATCCCCTGCCAAAAATATTCCCGCAATATACATGTAATAGTAGCATAAAACATATAATTTGTATATGAAACACATACATGGCATAAGAAACTGAATAAGGAACCCAAATGCTAACAGAATAAGCGTATAGTATGGCAAACAAGTGAAGTTCTGTCAACTGCACTTGCCGTGGGTATGTGTTGTCCTGCAAAATCCGAAGTTTCCACAAAACATGTCCCACTATGGGCATTGGAAAAGGTGCCAACCATAATGGTCACAAGCAGTAGTGAGAGTACATAGCCAAGTAGCTGTGTTGACATAACAACAGGAAGGAATCAAGATACCTTAAACACAGGCAAACATGTGCATAGCAACATATCCCACACCCAGCAACGTCTCTGTCGCATACACTGGATGGCGTATGTTGAAGTGTAATATCCAGAAGCAGAACGCATGCATTCAGATGTAATACACAATAGCCTCATTGTAGCATGTCAGTCCCACCCATGTACACCTGTGCACCCAAACCTGCTAGCATCCGTGTGCAGCTATACACCTACACACAATGTGCATACCTGAAATGTGGTAAGATGTTTGTGTTAGGCAATGCCACGTGGGCAAATCATTACCCACATGTCACCAACCCACCTCAGGTACAGATATGGAAATGGCTGCATGTGAATGTGTCTGCAGAATGTGTACATCCCGCATGTGGTATGTACCCGTCGAAACCATATAGGTTTGCATACGACATGGTGCACATAACTGTACACATGTGGACAAGTCGGGTTGTTGAACCACCGCATCGATGATTAGCTATGCAGAGAAGTCGATCACATATAGCGGAACACGTGCCTACCAAACAGGACATCCTAACAGGGTGCTACAGGCAAAGAAGGGGAAGGTGGGACATCACATGTGGAGAGTAGCGTTGCCGGACGGCCAAATACACACGGTCAAGGTAAAGGACGGAACCACATGCATATGGCTGGATGGATGTTGTTCGAAAAATATATATAGAAACACATATGAAGTGACAGTTTAGACTCGAAATACTATATAATGCATTGAATTGTACCATACAATATGGCAGTAGAACTGATCCTGCATGTAATTGGTGAAGCTAAGCTGTAGTGTGATGGAATTCTGACCCTGGCAGTAACCAGTACAGCAGGCTTATGTCTCTCAGCATTAATTATCTGCTGGGTTACAGAACAATAAATGTATGTACATGCATAACATCACCCCTTCCCCTGAGGAGGATGGCCTTGTGAGCTCTATCGAAGATAAGAGTACAACTCCTTACCAGAGAGACAAAGCAACGTATTAAGAAATTAACTGACTACTGTATCGAACAGTCCAGGGTCCTTGAAACAGCTACAATCACAGAAGGACACTGTAATTGACCAGGTGCCTTGCAAGGCTGTGTTATTCTCATGGGAAAACATTTTAAAAGCACGACCTCAGCACCCACGTATGTATAGACTATTGCGGACCATAGTGATGGAAATGCCCTGTGACCGACCACGTCAGTAAGGTGGGCAAAAGCTGATTGTAAACAATATATAAAGAAATTGCTTACTGTATAGAGTCAGACAAAACTCTCATACTTGGACTGTATATTATTTTGCCTGCCTGTGTACACTACTAAAACATTGTGAACCCGAGCCTCCTGTGTTATTGACTGTCACTTAGAAAAGCCTACTGATAACTACAGTCTGGTTTTAACAACTTATTTGACATTGTGATCCTTGTAATCCGGAATTCCCTTGGTAAGCTACAGGTCAGAGTGCATGGGTGGTTAGACATCTACGCAGGAGAATTTGCCTAAATGGTTCTTCATGAATGAAAAGACCTCCGACTGAATTGTTGTGTGTAAAGAGGCTGTCTACTGTCTGATCTGTGGCTGAAAAGCGGAAAACTGGATCCCAAGAAGAAAACGTGCAACCTTAAACAGGAGGCTCAGGTAAGGAGTGTTTGCCTCTTTGTCTCTATTGTAGATCAGGGACCAGACTACATTGTGTTTCTGTTAACAGTTGTGATAGCGGGTCGAAGACCAATCCAAATAGTGTTAAATCTGGACATAGGTCAGGGGAACACACAGCAGAGTAAATAGTCATTGTAGACACTACAGTGGATACAGGGAAGGAGATACCACGTGGTACGAGAGAAGATGCGTAGCAGTCGTGTAGAGGATATGGGAGATTAGTGAACAAACAGATCATGTGATCCGCGTTTGACGGGTGACGTGAAGTATATGCAATCGCAGAGAGCACATAATGTGAGATATTCAGTAAAATGGGGTAATAAATATGACATTGATGGTATATTAGACAAAATATCGTTACTGAAACATTGTAATCCCTGAAAATGTGATGCACATGTTCTAGGGTAAACACCTGTCCCACCCTGTGAGGGACAGTCCCTCTTTGGCCAGTTGTGTCCTGCAAACAAACCGAACAAATGGCAAATGTCCTGATATCTCAGGACAAAGATTTCCCAGATATCTTTTCAAATGGTAGCATAAAACAGTAATTTTGTATCTGGAACAACAAAATATCATAATAAACAGAATAAGCAACTGAAATGCTACAACAATTGGTAGCTCTCCTGGCAAAAAGTGAAATCCTGTCCTATGTACTGGCCGTGGGTATGCTTTTTCCTGGCAAATTACACGTTCCGAACACTAATGTCCCACATTGTGCATTTGAAAAGGTGGCAGCCCTAAGATGTGCAGGCGACAAAACAGCGACAATTGGGTATCCGTCATGCACATAGGTGGATTGAGGTAGTGAACCGAAGGGAACAGAACACTACAAATGCGAAAGCATCATATTACACAGAGAAGACCATAATACAGTAGTAGCGACAGCCCCCCCCCCTACCACCTCCGATACCACATCCAGGATATGAAGCGGGAGGGCAGGCTAGTCCCCACACGTTATCCTGTGGCAACAGAGGTATCACAACGACCAAATGTAACAGAAGCTATTGAAACCACATCCCGAACTCGTAACATACCTAGGGACACTCGAGTAAGAAGACAGTCACTAGAACAGAGTGAGGATATCTGTCAATTAATTGAAGTACCGAACCCTCATGCAGGACAGGAAGGCCAGGACCCAACCCCCATAGTGTATAGACCGTGGACACCAGAAGATATCTGTAAAGTCACAGAGGGAATTCCCCATCTACAAAGTAATCGCTATTCACCATGCAATACCCCTGTATCTTCTGATCGGAAAACAAAGGGGGAATGGCGGATGGTACAGTATTTACAAGCTGTAAATCATGTAATAATACCTAGGGTACCGATGGTGCCAGACCCACACACAATATTGAATGCTATGAACACGCCACAGAAGTATCTTACCATGGTACATATAAGCTATGCTCCTTTTGCAATACCTATACATCCAGATAGTCCGTATTGCTTTGCATTTACATTCAGGGTAACAGATACAGCCATACCCGGCTATCGCAGGGATACTGTGAAAGTACAACGATATTCCCACAGGAGATGGCTAGCTACATTCCGGTGTTTACTCCACCCGGGGCCAGTCAAGTTCTACTTTATGTGGATGATATTCTGCTTGCGGCCCCTACCCAGCAGCAATGTATGGAAGATACAATAGCATTATTGAGATATTCAGCAGAACAGGGACATAAAGTAAGCAAGCATAAATTGCAACTACAGAGAATACAGGTCAAGTACCTGGGATATGTGGTATCCAAGTAGGGTAGAACATTACATGACGATAGGAAGGTAGCAATGTCACAAGCACCCAAGCCAACTAACAAGAAGGGAATGAAGTCCTTTCTGGGCCGACTAACATTTGTCAAAGCTGGTTACCAAACAATGCTTTGGAATCCGCTGTATTGTCTGCCTTAATCTTTAATACACCTATGGCAGCACAACACATACTACACTGGATTACAGTAGCAGAAACAGCTTTCTGCAGACTAGAACGATTGATAGCTTAAACATCTGTATTAGGTCTCCCGAATAATCATAACACATGTTGTCAGACTGTAGATTGTAAGCGGAGATATATGACGTCAGTCTTGATGCAACAGCATGGAAGTAAGCAACGCTACATAGCTTACTACTCATTGCAGTTGGACACTGTGGCATGGTCAGTGCCACATTGTGTACAGGCAGTTGTTGTAGCACCCATGGCAGTACAGGCCCGGCCTTAATGTTATTATACCACCCTCTCACTGTGAGAATGTCTCATGCAGTTGCGATCATTCGGCTGCAAGAGAAGATAGCATTCCTGACCCGTGCTAGACATTTGTCTTGTTTGACCATACCACTGAGTCAACCTCATATGGTGATTGAACGTTGTACAACATTAAACCTATCAACGTCACGTCCGACACCTGTGTATGGCACACCACACAGTTGCCTATATGAAATGGATGAAATAACTACACACAGACATGATATCACTGATATACCCTTAGATGATGCAGAGGTGACAGTTAATGTACGGATCATGTAGACAGAGTCCTACAGGAACGAATCAAGTAGGTTATGCAGTAGGTATTGATAATGAGATTGTAGACGCCCAAACCCTGCAGCATAACGTGTCTGCTCAAGCAGCAGAATAGATAGCTTTAACACGTGCTTGTACTGTAGCGAAAAACTGATGTGTGGACATATGTCCCGATAGTCAGTATGTTGTCTGTACAGTGCATGTTTATGAGCAGCAGTGGAAGAATAGGGGAATGATAACATCCACCGGTAAACCGATTAATCATGCGCAATTGATCTTGAATGCATTAGATTCCATTCAGTTACCCACTAAAGTAGGTAATTGTAAATGTGCAGGTCATAGAAAGCAACAGGATAACAGTAGGAAAGGTAAGGCATGAGCTCATGCAGCTGCAAAACAAGCAGCCTCACAGTTGGAAAGTGTTTGTTTGAATGAGGAATGACAATCCTCAGACATTTTAGATGTAGAAATTTTACAAACAATGCAAACATCAACTACGAAAGCAGAAAAGCCGACGTGGGTATGACGAGGAGCAATCCTTGAACACGGACTGCACATATCCACAGTGAGAAAGCCAATATTAACGTCTAATGTATTCAGATATGCGGCTTTGTGGAGCCATGGGTAGAGACATGTCTCAACAGGGGGGATGGTACATTTGGTTAACAGAATACCCCTAACATACGGAATTATGAACCACATACAAACATCATGAGCAGCGTGTCACATTTGCAGTAGATATCATGCACAGGGAGCATTTAAACCGAAGGGAGTGAGTTTACCTACACCACCATAACCGTTCCGTACTATTTGTATGGAGTTCATACATCTGAATAAATGTGAAGGGAACAAATACTGTTTAGTGATTACACATATATATAATCAAAATGGGTAGAAGCATTCCCAACCATGAATCCGGATGCAGCAGCAGTGGCAAAGGTGCCAGTAAAATAAAGTATCCCTAGATCTGGCATGCTGTAAAGAAGCTACAGTGACAATAGAACACATTTAGTGAACCAGACAATCACGCATCCTGGGGGATTAGTTTGTATTTCCATGAATGTAAATTGCATGTACAACCCACAGTCAGCATGACTGCTGGCGCGATAAAATGGGATCCCGAGAAATAAGTAGAGGAGGTTGGTGGGTGACACCCAGATGAGTTACATTTGCTGTCTACCTCTAGCATTGCTGATCATGACAACAGTTCCAAATGTAAAGTGTTGCACCCACTTCGAAGTAGTATGTGGAATGGCATATCATGTGCCAGAGTGGAAAGCTGTCATGCCTGCAGAGCCGGAGGTCGATGGCTCATTAGCAGGTGACATGAGAGGATTGTTAACCAATAACACTGTTTTTCAGTTAAAGTCTTTTACAGATAAAGAGCAAGCGAAGCCGGACGCATAGCTGACACCAGTATCCTGTGTGTATGTCACTGTTATCCAAAGAAGATAATTGGCAAGTGGAAAGTGTGAAGGTCTGTACCAGGTACTGTTGGCAACGCCTACTGCAGTAAAGTTTGCAGAGAGGTCGTCCTGGGTCCACCTCACAGTTTTCAAACCGGTAAAGGATATCAAGTCTGATTTACATCTTGTAGCTGATATACCATAGAGCCTGAATCACCCGTGCAAGACTGTATAACAATACAAAGCAACCCAAAGACATTTTGTTTACTGTCCTAATGATTATACACCTATTAACCATGTTTGTGTTTACTTTACATTTGCTGGGACCTTACCTGCATATAACTACACGGATACAAATAGTGATACGTGATGAACTGGCCACAGAGTGTCTTCTACACTTCAACAAATACCTAGGCATGAAGCGTGTGCATATACAGACTATGAACACTTTAAATTGCTGTGTTTGTACTGCCATACCTACATCATATGGAGGACTTCCGATGCATGTTGTCCCCTTGGGGATAGATTGAGACTTGTGAATATTTACACTTTGATACAGGTTCTGTGAGATCACAGGACAAAGTGACTGTTACACAAAAAGGAATTGTATGTTGTCATAAACATGATACAGTTTAAGTTGGTGGGAGTATTTGTAACATAACTGTGTCTTACGAATGTCATATAACAGCCAAAGATCACAGTACTACTTGTAGCACCATTCATTATTTGTATTGAAACTTCATGAGAACAATGTGGAAGGATGTGCAGAAACATCCTGAATTGTATAAACAGTCCTCTGTTAGAGACAGGAAAATGTTACATGCAGAGGTAACCCGCATCAGTAGTAAAGTAGAATATTGTTATGTTGTTTGTGGGAAAAAAGCATATCAATGGTTACCTGAGAATTGGTCCGGCAGTTGTTATTTGGGTTATCTGGCTCTAGTCACATGACATACTGCACAATTGCCTCTGGGTGCGAAACGAACTATAACACATATAGCCTGAAGAACTGGGAACACAGTCGAGAAACCTACTAATCCAGTGGGTGAAATGGAAGCTGTTCTGACATTCCAGTCTTCTGCAAGAGATAAAGGAATATCGATTCATGTGGACTTGAGTGACAGCGTCATAACCTGGGCTGGAACACTCCCAGCTTGTGGAGTAGTGAAATCAATCAGGGAACAGAGGAAGTTGTCAAAAGCTGTCGGAGGAATGATGAATGTGACTTTCCGCTCTTGAACTTGTGACTGATGAACTGGATGCAATGAGAACTGTTGTGTCACAAAATGTAATAGCGCACGACTGCACCCTTGCGGCGAGAATTGGTACGTGCGCGCTTATTAAAGAAGATCGCTGTGTCCAACTACCACATAAAAAGACCAAAATCAACGCCCACCTAGAGGTAATACAGCAGGTGTCATCCATGGCGGAACCAGGCCCAAACCCACTGACGAACCATTTCCACAAACCATTTGGTGGATGGGGTTCAGTCATACTGAATATCATGATTGCCATTTGTGTTGTTCTGCTCATATTGGGAGCATGTGTCTGTTGCGGGATACTTTGCATGTAAGTATTAGTCAGGGACTCTGTCGACGTATCTGTACCCGAGACTATGTATCAAGACCTGTAGTGGTATTTGTCAATACAAAATGCAATCCTTCTTGAAATGTACAACAAATTACTTGCCTAGTTAAACGTTCCAGAGAGGAAGAGGCTAGGGAATGAAATAATGTTGCATATGTTTCTGGATAGAATAGAAGCAATCAAAGGAGGGAGAATGTTAGCAAAATACATATTTAAACATATATATGACGTGCAACTTTAGAAGAAAATAGTGTATAATGCATATTATTCTATCTTACAATATGGCCATTGGCCTGCCTACTACATTGAATACATGCTTTCTTTGGAGCTGTTATGCCTCTGTTTTTGTAATTTTCAGAAATGTATTCAGTTAGTAACCGAGTACATTTCTACAGGTTACACTATTCCTGCACAGATGCCTGCCTGCTTACTGGATCGCTAATTCACCTCATTTGCATGTTTTCACCAGCAAATGGGGTAATTAGCATATAGCAGTGGTGTCCATCCAGGAATAGTGTAGGAAAGCTTGTACACATCCCGGAGCTCATTCCTGGCTCGCTCGTCAGCTGTATTATGTGCAGCAGCTCTTGCACTATTCCTGCACTCCGTGCAGAGCTTGCTGAATCAGGAGGTATGCTTACATTGTCTCCCCTTTAAAGGTATTTAGAAGTCTACCTCCTTCCCAACCATTCCTTACCATTTTCCTCTTATTCTATGCCCTCTTGATTGCTTCTATGACTCACCTGTCTGCCACCCAGTTCAGCAGTCCTTTACTTGCTCTACAAATGTTTCTATGAATAACTACTTTCAGAGTCATTAACAAACTAGTCTATGTAATGTGTACTGTTCCCCCTAGCTTTCCCTGTAAAGGAAGACCATCTCATGACACGACTTTCATGTCCTCTCTGTATGTGTAACAATGGAACTAGCACACCTGTTGGATTCATATGAGCTCATACCGCATTAGTGCGCCAGAGAGGCTCACAAAGAAAAGTTGTATACATGACTGGTCATTATGCTTATATTATTTGCTCTCAGGCTTGCCACTTTAAAAGTAGGCATGGCACCAATAAATCACAGTTTTTGCAAGATGGTAAGTGGCCCTGATCTTCATCAGTTTTGGGGATTTGCTTGCTCCCCATATCCTCTTACCATATTCGCTGCAATATCATTGATAAAATATGATCATTGAACAGGCAGTATAACTCCTGCCACACTTTTTGAGGTAGAAGAGCACATAGCTCAACTAACACATGAGTATTAAAGTCTCATTCTATTAACTACAGCCAAGTGACGTCTCCAGGCATTTCTGCAGTTACTTCCTACTACGCCTCTAGGTGTCAAATATTGCCTGCTCATCTACATATTATCAATTCCAAAACCATGTTACAAGGTATCAGGATATTTTATCTTGAAGCATACATGATGGTAAACACAATTGTATTGATATATGACCTCTGTCAATGAGTATTTGTTAGAACTGTAAGGTGATAACTTCATTTTTTAAAGGCAGAAGCCACACCCACTGGGAGATAAAGGTACACACTCAAAAGAGCTCTACTGGAGGGAATGGGTAATGACCAATGAAACATGATAAATGTTACTTGGTGATGCTATGCTCCTGTAGTTGTGACAACAGGGATTCAGGTGATTCCAGCATTGCCTACAACTGCATATATGTATGTACGTATATATACATCATACACGTGCACAAGACATAACTTGCCCATGCTCTTATATAAAGTACACACACACACACACACACACACACACACACACACACACACACACACACACACACACACACACACACACATACACACAATGTGTGTATGTGTGTGCTATATATACATACACACACACATATATTTATATAATATATAAAATATACCCCGGGATTCATGAAGCTCGGCGCAAGGCCGGCGTAAGGTCTGCGCCGGCGGTGCAGTGAATAGCCGGCGTAGTAGCGCCATATGCATATTAATGAGAGTGCACGCAACCACAGACACGTGCGTAGTGTCGTGGCGAGCCCAAGTAGGATCGTCCGGGCGTGGCTAAGCCGGCATGCGGTGAGCACCCTAATGTGCTGACTGCCACGGTCCGCCCATAATAGTAATGGCAGCAGCCAGGGCCCGTGCAGAATGAAGCGCCGTAGAGTATGCAACATAGTACCCGTCCCAACTAAGCGGAGAAGCAAATACAACCCACGAAGGCTTAAGTGTACCCGTCCAAGGAGCAAAGGATCGCATAAGACCGCGTTTGTCCCATAATGCACCGTCAGTGGTTATACTCAGAGAAGGTGTACAGCAGCATGTCAGCGCCCGCACCGACATAGGAGTAGCGACTAAGGTCACCACCTGTCCCACTTTGGGAGGGGCAGTCCCTCTATGGGCAGTCGTGTCCCGAAAAAAAATATTAAAAATGGCAAATGTGCTAAGATTGTAGGACATAATGATATCCCGTATTTAATGTAATGGTAGCATGAATTGGTTATTTCTGTAACTGAAATACCTAAATGTCACAAGAAACAGAATAAGCAACCAAACTGCCACAACAATAAGCTTTTATTTAGGCAAACAAGTGAAGTTCTATGCTATATAGTGACCGTGTGTATGTGTTCGGCTGGAAAGTCAGATGTGAGTCCGGAAATATCCACCTTGGCAACTGGAAAGGTGGCAACCCCAATAGCGACATGGGCATGGTCACCAGGGTTACCAGCTGTCCCAATGTGCCATGGACAGTCCCTGATTGGACAGTTGTGTCCCTGCAAAAATCGAAAAAATGGAAAATGACCTGAGATCCCCTGCCAAAAATATTCCCGCAATATACATGTAATAGTAGCATAAAACATATAATTTGTATATGAAACACATACATGGCATAAGAAACTGAATAAGGAACCCAAATGCTAACAGAATAAGCGTATAGTATGGCAAACAAGTGAAGTTCTGTCAACTGCACTTGCCGTGGGTATGTGTTGTCCTGCAAAATCCGAAGTTTCCACAAAACATGTCCCACTATGGGCATTGGAAAAGGTGCCAACCATAATGGTCACAAGCAGTAGTAGTACATAGCCGGGTAGCTGTGTTGACATAACAGGAAGGAATCAAGATACCTTAAACACAGGCAAACATGTGCATAGCAACATATCCCACACCCAGCAACGTCTCTGTCGCATACACTGGATGGCGTATGTTGAAGTGTAATATCCAGAAGCAGAACGCATGCATTCAGATGTAATACACAATAGCCTCATTGTAGCATGTCAGTCCCACCCATGTACACCTGTGCACCCAAACCTGCTAGCATCCGTGTGCAGCTATACACCTACACACAATGTGCATACCTGAAATGTGGTAAGATGTTTGTGTTAGGCAATGCCACCTTGGGCAAATCGTACCCACATGTCACCAACCCACCTCAGGTACAGATATGGAAATGGCTGCATGTGAATGTGTCTGCAGAATGTGTACATCCGCATGTGGTATGTACCCGTCGAAACCATATAGGTTTGCATACGACACGGTGCACATAACTGTACACATGTGGACAAGTCGGGTTGTTGAACCACCGCATCGATGATTAGCTATGCAGAGAAGTCGATCACATATAGCGGAACACGTGCCTACCAAACAGGACGTCCTAACAGGGTGCTACAGGCAAAGAAGGGAAGGTGGGACATCACATGTGGAGAGTAGCGTTGCCGGACTGCCAAATACACACGGTCAAGGTAAAGGACGGAACCACATGCATATGGCCGGATGGATGTCGTTCGAAAATATATATAGAAACACATATGAAGTGCCAGTTTAGACTCGAAATACTATATAATGCATTGAATTGTACCGTACAATATGGCAGTAGAACTGATCCTGCATGTAATTGGTGAAGCTAAGCTGTAGTGTGATGGAATTCTGACCCTGGCAGTAACCAGTACAGCAGGCTTATGTCTCTCACCATTAATTATCTGCTGGGTTACAGAACAATAAATGTATGTACATGCATAACATCACCCCTTCCCCTGAGGAGGATGGCCTTGTGAGCTCTATCGAAGATAAGTACAACTCCTTACCAGAGAGACAAAGCAGCGTATTAAGAAATTAACTGACTACTGTATCGGAACAGTCCAGGGTCCTTGAAACAGCTACAATCACAGAAGGACACTGTAATTGACCAGGTGCCTTGCAAGGCTGTGTTATTCTCATGGGAAAACATTTTAAAAGCGACCTCAGCACCCGTATGTATAGACTATTGCGGACCATAGTGATGGAAATGCCCTGTGACCGACCACGTCAGTAAGGTGGGCAAAAGCTGATTGTAAACATTATATAAAGAAATTGCTTACTGTATAGAGTCAGACAAAACTCTCATACTTGGACTGTATATTATTTTGCCTGCCTGTGTACACTACTAAAGCGTTGTGAACCCGAGCCTCCTGTGTTATTGACTGTCACTTAGAAAAGCCTACTGATAACTACAGTCTGGTTTTAACAACTTATTTGACATTGTGATCCTTGTAATCCGAATTCCCTTGGTAAGCTACAGGTCAGAGTGCATGGGTGGTTAGACATCTCATGGGAGAATTTGCCTAAATGGTTCTTCATGAATGAAAAGACCTCCGACTGAATTGTTGTGTGTAAAGAGGCTGTCTACTGTCTGATCTGTGGCTGAAAAGCGGAAAACTGGATCCCAAGAAGAAAACGTGCAGCCTTAAACAGGAGGCTCAGGTAAGGAGTGTTTGCCTCTTTGTCTCTATTGTAGATCAGGGACCAGACTACATTGTGTTTCTGTTAACAGTTGTGATAGCGGGTAGAAGACCAATCCAAATAGTGTTAAATCTGGACATAGGTCAGGGGAACACACAGCAGAGTAAATAGTCATTGTAGACACTACAGTGGATACAGGGAAGGAGATACCAGTGAGTGCGAGAGAAGTGCGTAGCAGTCGTGTAGAGGATATGGGAGATGAGTGAACAAACAGATCATGTAATCCGGGCTTGACGGGTGGCGCGCAGTATATGCAATGCAGAGAGCACATAATGTGAGATATTCAGTAAAATGGGGTAATAAATATGACATTGATGGTATATTAGACAAAATATCGTTACTGAAACATTGTAATCCCTGAAAATGTGATGCACATGTTCTAGGGTAAACACCTGTCCCACCCTGTGAGGGACAGTCCCTCTTTGGCCAGTTGTGTCCTGCAAACAAACCGAACAAATGGCAAATGTCCTGATATCTCAGGACAAAGATTTCCCAGATATCTTTTCAAATGGTAGCATAAAACAGTAATTTTGTATCTGGAACAACAAAATATCATAATAAACAGAATAAGCAACTGAAATGCTACAACAATTGGTAGCTCTCCTGGCAAAAAGTGAAATCCTGTCCTATGTACTGGCCGTGGGTATGCTTTTTCTTGCAAATTACGAACACTAATGTCCCACATTGTGCATTTGAAAAGGTGGCAGCCCTAAGATGTGCAGGCGACAAAACAGCGACAATTGGGTATCCGTCATGCACATAGGTGGATTGAGGTAGTGAACCGAAGGGAACAGAACACTACAAATGCAAAAGCATCATACGTACACAGAGAAGATCATAATACAGTAGTAGCGACAGCCCCCCCCCACCCCTCGTACCACCTCCGATACCACATCCAGGATATGAAGCGGGAGGGCAGGCTAGTCCCCACACGTTATCCTGTGGCAACAGAGGTATCACAACGACCAAATGTAACAGAAGCTATTGAAACCACATCCCGAACTCGTAACATACCTAGGGACACTCGAGTAAGAAGACAGTCACTAGAACAGAGTGAGGATATCTGTCAATTAATTGAAGTACCGAACCCTCATGCAGGACAGGAAGGCCAGGACCCAAACCCGTAGTGTATAGACCGTGGACACCAGAAGATATCTGTAAAGTCACAGAGGAAATTCCCCATCTACAAAGTAATCGCTATTCACCATGCAATACCCCTGTATCTTCTGATCGGAAAACAAAGGGGGAATGGCGGATGGTACAGTATTTACAAGCTGTAAATCATGTAATAATACCTAGGGTACCGATGGTGCCAGACCCACACACAATATTGAATGCTATGAACACGCCACAGAAGTATCTTACCGTGGTACATATAAGCTATGCTCCTTTTGCAATACCTATACATCCAGATAGTCCGTATTGCTTTGCATTTACATTCAGGGTAACAGATACAGCCATACCCGGCTATCGCGGGATACTGTGAAAGTACAACGATATTCCCACAGGAGATGGCTAGCTACATTCCGGTGTTTACTCCACCCGGGGCCAGTCAAGTTCTACTTTATGTGGATGATATTCTGCTTGCGGCCCCTACCCAGCAGCAATGTATGGAAGATACAATAGCATTATTGAGATATTCAGCAGAACAGGGACATAAAGTAAGCAAGCATAAATTGCAACTACAGAGAATACAGGTCAAGTACCTGGGATATGTGGTATCAGGTAGGGTAGAACATTACATGACGATAGGAAGGTAGCAATGTCACAAGCACCCAAGCCAACTAACAAGAAGGGAATGAAGTCCTTTCTGGGCCGACTAACATTTGTCAAAGCTGGTTACCAAACAATGCTTTGGAATCCGCTGTATTGTCTGCCTTAATCTTTAATACACCTATGGCAGCACAACACATACTACACTGGATTACAGTAGCAGAAACAGCTTTCTGCAGACTAGAACGATTGATAGCTTAAACATCTGTATTAGGTCTCCCGAATAATCATAACACATGTTGTCAGACTGTAGATTGTAAGCGGAGATATATGGCGTCAGTCTTGATGGAACAACATGGAAGTAAACAACGCTACATAGCTTACTACTCATTGCAGTTGGACACTGTGGCATGGTCAGTGCCACTTTGTGTACAAGCAGTTGTTGTAGCACCCATGGCAGTACAGGCCCCGGCCTTAATGTTATTATACCACCCTCTCACTGTGAGAATGTCTCATGCAGTTGCGATCATTCGGCTGCAAGAGAAGATAGCATTCCTGACCCGTGCTAGACATTTGTCTTGTTTGACCATACCACTGAGTCAACCTCATATGGTGATTGAACGTTGTACAACATTAAACCTATCAACGTCACGTCCGACACATGTGTATGGCACACCACACAGTTGCCTATATGAAATGGATGAAATAACTACACACAGACATGATATCACTGATATACCCTTAGATGATGCAGAGGTGACAGTTAATGTGTACGGATCATGTAGACAGAGTCCTACAGGAACGAATCAAGTAGGTTATGCAGTAGGTTTTGATAATGAGATTGTAGACGGCCAAACCCTGCAGCATAACGTGTCTGCTCAAGCAGCAGAATAGATAGCTTTAACACGTGCTTGTACTGTAGCGAAAAAGTGATGTGTGGACATATGTCCCGATAGTCAGTATGTTGTCTGTACAGTGCATGTTTATGAGCAGCAGTGGAAGAATAGGGAATGATAACATCCACCGGTAAACCGATTAATCATGCGCAATTGATCTTGAATGCATTAGATTCCATTCAGTTACCCACTAAAGTAGGTAATTGTAAATGTGCAGGTCATAGAAAGCAACAGGATAACAGTAGGAAAGGTAAGGCATGAGCTCATGCAGCTGCAAAACAAGCAGCCTCACAGTTGGAAAGTGTTTGTTTGAATGAGGAATGACAATCCTCAGACATTTTAGATGTAGAAATTTTACAAACAATGCAAACATCAACTACGAAAGCAGAAAAGCCGACGTGGGTATGACGAGGAGCAATCCTTGAACACGGACTGCACATATCCACAGTGAGAAAGCCAATATTAACGTCTAATGTATTCAGATATGCGGCTTTGTGGAGCCATGGGTAGAGACATGTCTCAACAGGGGGGATGGTACATTTGGTTAACAGAATACCCCTAACATACGGAATTACGAACCACATACAAACATCATGAGCAGCGTGTCACATTTGCAGTAGATATCATGCACAGGGAGCATTTAAACCGAAGGGAGTGAGTTTACCTACACCACCATAACCGTTCCGTACTATTTGTATGGAGTTCATACATCTGAATAAATGTGAAGGGAACAAATACTGTTTAGTGATTACACATATATATAATCAAAATGGGTAGAAGCATTCCCAACCATGAATCTGGATGCAGCAGCAGTGGCAAAGGTGCCAGTAAAATAAAGTATCCCTAGATCTGGCATGCTGTAAAGAAGCTACAGTGACAATAGAACACATTTAGTGAACCAGACAATCACGCAACCTGGGGGATTAGTTTGTATTTCCATGAATGTAAATTGCATGTACAACCCACAGTCAGCATGACTGCTGGCGCGGTAAAATGGGATCCCGAGAAATAAGTAGAGGAGGTTGGTGGGTGACACCCAGATGAGTTACATTTGCTGTCTACCTCTAGCATTGCTGATCATGACAACAGTTCCAAATGTAAAGTGTTGCACCCACTTCGAAGTAGTATGTGGAATGGCATATCATGTGCCAGAGTGGAAAGCTGTCATGCCTGCAGAGCCGGAGGTCGATGGCTCATTAGCAGGTGACATGAGAGGATTGTTAACCAATAACACTGTTTTCAGTTAAAGTCTTTTACAGATAAAGAGCAAGCGAAGCCGGACGCATAGCTGACACCAGTATCCTGTGTGTATGTCACTGTTATCCAAAGAAGATAATTGGCAAGTGGAAAGTGTGAAGGTCTGTACCAGGTACTGTTGGCAACGCCTACTGCAGTAAAGTTTGCAGAGAGGTCGTCCTGGGTCCACCTCACAGTTTTCAAACCGGTAAAGGATATCAAGTCTGATTTACATCTTGTAGCTGATATACCATAGAGCCTGAATCACCCGTGCAAGACTGTATAACAATACAAAGCAACCCCAAAGACATTTTGTTTACTGTCCTAATGATTATACACCTATTAACCATGTTTGTGTTTACTTTACATTTGCTGGGACCTTACCTGCATATAACTACACGGATACAAATAGTGATACGTGATGAACTGGCCACAGAGTGTCTTCCACACTTCAACAAATACCTAGGCATGATGCGTGTGCATATACAGACTATGAACACTTTAAATTGCTGTGTTTGTACTGCCATACCTACATCATATGGAGGACTTCCGATGCATGTTGTCCCCTTGGGGATAGATTGAGACTTGTGAATATTTACACTTTGATACAGGTTCTGTGAGATCACAGGACAAAGTGGCACTCTACTTACCTGTTACACAAAAAGGAATTGTATGTTGTCATAAACATGATACAGTTTAAGTTGGTGGGAGTATTTGTAACATAACTGTGTCTTACGAATGTCATATAACAGCCAAAGATCACAGTACTACTTGTAGCACCATTCATTATTTGTATTGAAACTTCATGAGAACAATGTGGAAGGATGTGCAGAAACATCCTGAATTGTATAAACAGTCCTCTGTTAGAGACAGGAAAATGTTACATGCAGAGGTAACCCGCATCAGTAGTAAAGTAGAATATTGTTATGTTGTTTGTGGGAAAAAAGCATATCAATGGTTACCTGAGAATTGGTCCGGCAGTTGTTATTTGGGTTATCTGGCTCTAGTCACATGACATACTGCACAATTGCCTCTGGGTGCGAAACGAACTATAACACATATAGCCCGAAGAACTGGGAACACAGTCGAGAAACCTACTAATCCAGTGGGTGAAATGGAAGCTGTTCTGACATTCCAGTCTTCTGCAAGAGATAAAGGAATATCGATTCATGTGGACTTGAGTGACAGCGTCATAACCTGGGCTGGAACACTCCCAGCTTGTGGAGTAGTGAAATCAATCAGGGAACAGAGGAAGTTGTCAAAAGCTGTCGGAGGAATGATGAATGTGACTTTCCGCTCTTGAACTTGTGACTGATGAACTGGATGCAATGAGAACTGTTGTGTCACAAAATGTAATAGCGCACGACTGCACCCTTGCGGCGAGAATTGGTAATGCGTCTTGGCTTATTAAAGAAGATCGCTGTGTCCAACTACCACATAAAAAGACCGAAATCAACGCCCACCTAGAGGTAATACAGCAGGTGTCATCCATGGCGGAACCAGGCCCACACCCACTGACGAACCATTTCCACAAACCATTTGGTGGATGGGGTTCAGTCATACTGAATATCTTGATTGCCATTTGTGTTGTTCTGCTCATATTGGGAGCATGTGTCTGTTGCGGGATACTTTGCATGTAAGTATTAGTCAGGGACTCTGTCGACGTATCTGTAACCGAGACTATGTATCAAGACCTGTAGTGGTATTTGTCAATACAAAATGCAATCCTTCTTGAAATGTACAACAAATTACTTGCCTAGTTAAGCGTTCCAGAGGAAGAGGCTAGGGAATGAAATAATGTTGTATATGTTTCTGGATAGAATAGAAGCAATCAAAGGAGGGAGAATGTTAGCAAAATACATATTTAAACATATATATGACGTGCAACTTTAGAAGAAAATAGTGTATAATGCATATTATTCTATCTTACAATATGGCAGTAGAGCTTATCATGCATGTAATTGCCTGTAGTGTAGCTGCAGTGTGATTGAACCCTGACCCTGGCAGTAACCAGTGCAGCAGGTGTATGTCATTCAGCATTAGTCATCTGCTCGGTTAGAGAATAATAAATGTATGTACAGGTATATCTGTCATCCTTCCACTGAGGAGGATAGGCTTGTGAGCTCTATCTAACACAGAGTACAGCTGCTCAGCAGAGAGACAAAGGAACCTAGTAGGAAATGGAGTGACGACCGGATCTGAACAGGGTTGGAACCGTGACAGAGCAGAATTTACCGAAGTACATTCTAATTGACTATGTGGCTCGCAAGGTTGTGCTATCCTCATGGGAAAACATTTAATAAGCATTACCTTAGCACTGTTGTAGGAATACAACATTGTGGACTATAGTGATGTAAATGCCCTGTGACTGACCACATCATTAATGTGTGCAAAAGATGATAGTATACACAATGCTCATACAGCTGTAACATGTATAGAGTAAAACAAAAGTCTAAACTCGTACTGCATAGTTCTTTGCCTCCTGCTGCACAGTAGTAAAACGTTATTAATCTCAGCTTCCTGTGTTATTGACTGTCATTTTGAAAAGACGAATGAGTGTTACAGTTTGATTTAAACAACGTAATTGACAGATGTGTATGTTCTAGCATGGGAATAGGTCAAGCCAACCATCACAATGTCCATGTGTACCACCTACAAACAGCCAGTAACACGCAGTAGTAGTGCATGAAGGCATACACGACTGTGGGAATAGTACAGGACATATGGCACATGCCAAGTGCAGATGCATGACACAAACCCCAGGATGGGTGTCACTGCAAAGAGGAACATGTGCCAACCACACCTCCCACAGATGTACCGGCAATAAAAACACATGGCAAACACACAGAAACACTACCGTCCAACACACGACTGCAACGGAGCCTGGTCAGACACCAACATGAAGCATGCACAAACAGGGACTTGTGTAATGTTTGCCTTAACACCCCCCCATAGGCCAAAGGAGAATAGAATGGACATATGCATGTAATGTTGTGAAGGATGTGTGGTAGTCCTCAGTATCACAGTGTTAGGGACACAGATACACTGTCATCAACTGTGACGTATGTGCACTGTACACAGCATACCTGCATGTAATACAGAGGACAATCATGTGCCACAGAAATATACACTGGAGAAAGAGTATAGGGGATAGACAAGTGTAAATGTGACAAACTATGAATATAGGTTCATCGTCCATAGGTACAGGGTAGGCCATCGTCCCAGGTTCAGCCATAACACTACACCATAGTTAGGATGACTTTGCCAACCTTCTGTGCTTCAGATAAAATACTCATGATATTGCTGTACCTCCGTCAAGCAGTGATAATGATGTAATCCCTGGCCTATACCTGCAATTCTCCATCCAATGGACAACATACCCATGAACAAGGCTAGGAAGGATCTCTGTCTCACATGTACTGTGATGTAGATCCACAGCATTGTGAGTGTCTGGGTGATATATGTGTCACTCAAACACATCCCATTAATGACCATGACAAGGTTCATGTCACCTGCCCTAGTGGTTCTGAGGGATGCAGATACAGTAGGTGAAGCATACACATGACATATGGGTTGACATGGCCTCGTATGTCAGGCACAGGTCAACACTAAACAGCAGGTATGTGACTTAATGGGGCAGGGGTCCTACAAGTGGGGCAGCATTACACAAAATGATGTCATCCTGCATCTGTATGACAATTAACCTATGAGGGCTTCCCAGCTGCTGTAGGTGTATGGTCAGATACAGTCTGAATGGGGCAATGTAGTAAATCATAGGTGTAACACGTAATGGGTACAAGGAGACAATGACCTAGCCTGATGTAGATGTGAATCCCTGCACAAACAGGTGGGCAATGTAGAAGTCCCACAGAACCACGATAGCGTGTGTGTTGAATGAAAGGTGACCGACAAACTCTGTCCCCTGATCCTGGTAATCACCCTGTGCTGAGTGGACAGCCACCTATATGCTGGACAGGGGTGACCTAGTACTTCTCGACAGGTATGATGTTGCATTACTTAGCATTTAGCTGTGGGACATGTCCCTGACAGCAGATATGCATATCTGGGAGGCCCCTTGAAGGATATCTGTGTCAGATGTCCGTCCCACTATGGCACCTGTTTTGCAGTCATCTACAAACAATGTTGCCCATAACACCCCTGTGTGTGCCTGTACCGTGGAAATGTAGATGTATGACAGGAGTGGACCCACGGAAGGGCCCCATGGGACACCACTTGCGACAGGCAGTAGGTCTGACATGCTGCCAGCAACTATGACCGTGTGGGTTGTGTCACATAGACAGTTTACAACACATTCTGTGATGTGCGTGTTCACATCCCAGCCAATGGGTTTATCAACGATACCTGAGGGGTAATGTGATGAAGGCCTTTGCCAGGTCGAGGTAGGCTGTATGGACTGCAACACCCCATCAATGGCCTCGGTGACTGTCGAAAATGTCAACCATGCTTTAAAGGCATGAACCGCCCCTGAACAAGACAAACCGTGTTGGATGCAAAGTATGTATGTCCCCTATGCAGTCATGTATGAGCCGCAGTATGATCCCTCCCCATGTCTTTGCAGATAGGTCTCCTCATGGTAATGGGACAGTAATAACCAGGCTCAGTGGAGGCATTGGCCCTGTGACGTGGGACTACAGTTGCCATGCGACACAACCTGGGTACCCTACCTGAGGTGAGGCTACAAAGAAATAGCTGTCCTAACTGTGGGTCTAATTCCTCAATGAGATAGTGGAGTACACAGTGGGGTCACCAGCTGGTCTCATGGATGCTATGTCCACTACCCTGGAGAGAGCATGTCCCACCTGTGTGTCACAGAACATTTGGTGACCACAAACCGCTGGTACAGACATCTCCTCATGTGTGGGGGAGGGTGTGGAGATGTCCTCACTGGACTTGTCAGCCTGTATGTTGGCAATGTGTGTATGTTGAGTAAACTCCACCTCTTTGTGAACCCAGTCAGAGCATATGTGGGAGTGACCTCCCAGGTGTTGAGCATAGCAACTGAAGGTGGTATGATTGTCAGCCAGGTCCATGTAGGTATATCTGTGGAATGTGCCCTGGACCATGGCATGACAGTGTGTAACTCTACACATATGATGACCAAGGGTGTCATACCTCACAAGGTGTCTGCTCCACCTTGTAGTAGCCACCTCCTCGTGTTGTACATCCTGTGTATGGCTGGGGTACACCACACTGGATGCTTGGCATTGGTACAATGAACCACAGTTGGGTAAGTGAATGCCTGGTTCATGCAGTCCTGTAGGTACTGGTAGATGGCAAATGTGATTGATGCAGTGGCTGCAGTACTGTCGACCACTGGCTCAGGGTCCTTAAAGGAGACCACAGTAGTGTGCAGAATTGTGTAGTCTGCCTCTGAGCAAGCAATGTGTATGGTAACTGGCAACACTCACAGCAACGGATGCCAATAGCAGAAGCCAATGTCCAAATAACATAGATTAACTTCTGCATGACAATATGTCTTATCATACATGTATTGACACGTGTCTGCTAATTACAATTGCAAATGGCCGGTAAGACTGGCCTAAAGTTCCCGTGATTTACACAGTCTGGAGGTGTTGTTCCGATAATAAAGTGGCAATACCTCCCAATCGTGACCTCTGGGTATGAAAGTGTTTGTTAACCTGCAACATTGGATGTACACCATTGGGTTCTGGTGTCGGAAAACATGGTTCCTGTAGCACTACACAGTATGGGTAGTCAAGCAGACATCCGCGATTGTTGAACACACAGCATCAGTGAAACCCACTGCTCACAAGGACACAGTCCGACAAGCTCTACACTTTACATATGCACAGTGGTGTCCATTGTAGGACCCAAAAATTGTCTAAAGACAAGAATGATGCCATATTTAATCGCCTACGTGAACTCATTGTCGTCACAGGTACACATATGCACCGCAAGCATGTTTAATGTTGATGATAGCTGTCCATGAAATGCAGCACAGATGCACAGAAATACCCAGGGTACCGGGTCCATAGAACTGCGTCCACATCACAGTCCCGCACACATGAAGGATGTGTAATGGGTACTGTCGATTGTTGCAGTCAAGGGATTCTGGGTATGTAGACTCTGGTCTCGGTGTTGTTTCGCAGGCAATCCTTTGTCCCGCCCGTGGGAGAGGATGTGTGCGTAGCACCTGCCTTACTCTCCGCTAATAATGCAAACCATCTACAGGAGAATGCTAAATGCAGGTGTGAAATGTGTACAGCCCTATACTAGTGTCCAGTAGGCAATTGTCATGGATGGACAACCGTATGGCCAAGATGGCACCCACAACTGCAAACCTGGGGAAATTACACAGCCGCGGTAAGGCATAACACAGGAAATACACATAGGGACTACAGTTGACATTCCACATACAAAGTCGGACCGCCGTGCCAACACCGGCGTACACAGCACTCAATCTGCCAGCAACAGAATGAGGAGCACCCGCTACCATACAGCGGAACAGATGTGCGACCTGTGGAACACATACTAATGGCACACCCACACCGTCAAGTAGGATATGTAAACTATGGCATTCCCAGCTATGAAGACAACATGGTTAAATGAATACATAGGTGATCAACATGTTCTGGTGGTGTTATATTGAAAATACAGTGACGGATATGTCCCATTGGGATGTCTGAGGTTTATATGAAGCAGTTGCTAACCAGCATCTTTGGATGTATGACATTTGTTCACAGTACTAAATCACCTGGTTATGTAGCACCATGTAGAATGGGTAGTCAAACAGACATCCGCGATTGGGGAACATACACCAGCAGTGAAAAGCACTGGCCAGGTGGACACAGTCCAGCAACATCTAACCTCACATATGCACATCGGTGTCCATTGTAGGACCCAAAATTCCATTCATTGAATGCCTGCTAGCTTCCTGCATTACTCACGTGAACTCATTGTCGTCACCACGTCACAGGTACACATATGCACCACAAGCGTGTTCAATGTTGATGATAGCTGTCCATGAAATGCAGCACACATGCACAGAAATACCCAGGGTACCGGGTCCATAGAACTGCGTCCACATCACAGTCCCGCACACATGAAGGATGTGTAATGGGTACTGTCGACTGTTGCAGTCAAGGGAGTCTGGGTATGTAGAATCTGGCCTCGGTGTTGTTTCACAGGCAATCCTTTGTCCCGCCCCGTGGGAGGATGTGCGTAGCACCTGCCTTACTCTCCGCTAATAATGCAAACCATCTACTGGAGAATGCTAAATGCAGGTGTGAAATGTGTACAGCCCTATACCAGTGTCCAGTAGGCAATTCACATGGATGGACAAGCGTATGACCAAGATGGCACCCATAACTGCAAACCCGGTGGAATTACACTGCCGCAGTAAGGCATTACACAAGTAATACACATAGGGACTACACTTGACATTCCCCATACAAAAAACACAGACAACCAGCTGAGGAAGTCCAAAGCAAAGACGAGGTACTGTAGACACCGTCAGCGACCACTCAGAGCCCACCAGGAATTAAATGCAGTCACCATAGTTTATCGAAGCTCTTTTCGTCTGCTTCATAGGCAGACTTATTCAGAATACATACAATGCAGTCCAACCTACTACATTTAAAACCCTTAATTGGTCAGTAAAGTAGATGTGCTAAGTATTAATTAAATGCCTTAAAGGCAAACAAGCAAACAAACTTTACTTGGGTTACAGATTCCACACAGTGAGTACATCAGACATTGCTTCGAAAGGGACATTCTTCATAGAAAAATAGAAATATATGTATATATATATGAAAGAAGAACCAACATAATGTTTTCCAAATGTCTGACTGTTTAAGCTACATATATATGTTCTACGGATTGTGCCAATATATTAAAAGAACTACAGACACCTACTAATATAAATGAACCATAATATATACAGATAAACCGTATGATTATGACTAATGTAAAATAGAGCAACGAAATGTAAAGATTCACAATGTGGTAAAGTAAATATTCATTTAGAAGGTTACTTAAATAAATCAATTCAGACATCCTTGTCAAAATACTAACACAAGGCCAGCGAGGTGCTTGGCCTCACATGTACTGGGATGTTGTTCCACAGCATAGTGAGTGTCTGGGTGATGAATCTGTCCCACCAGCACGTTCTATTAATGACAGTGTCAAGGTGTACGTCACCTGCCCTTGTGGTTCTGAGGGATCTAACTTCTTTAGGTGAAGCATAGTCATCAGATCTGGGTTCGACATGGCCTTGTATGCCAGGCACAGGTCACCTCTGGGCAAGTGGTATGCAACTGTATACAGCTGGAATTCTTTCAGTCGGTCAGCATAACACATATTCCTGAGACCCTGCAAATGTTTGTCGATGAACTGTTGGGGCCTTTCCAGCTGCTGCAGGTGTCGGGTCAGATACATTCTGAACGGGGCATCGTACCCAATCATAGGTCTAATGAGTGATGAGTACAAGGGGACAATGACCTCCCCTGATCTAGATGTGAATCCCTTCATGATGATGTGGGCAATGTTGAAGGTCTACCTAACTACGTTAGCAACGTGTGTGTCGAACGAACGGTTAACAACAACCGGGTCCCCAGATCCCTGGTAACTCCCTCTGTGCTCAGTGGATTGCCACCTATATGGTAGCTAGGGTAACCTTGTTCTTCGAAGGGTATGACTATGCATTTCCTGGCATTTAGCTGTAGGCCATGTCTCTGGCACCACTTATCCACATCTGTGAGGCCCTCCTGAAGGATATCTGTGTCAGATGTGTGTCCGACTATGGCACCCAGTTTGCAGTCATCTGCAAACATTGTCAACCATAACCCCCCTGTGTTTGCTTGTACTTTGGAAATGTAGATGCTGAAAAATAGTGGACCCAGGACTGAGCCCCATGGGACACCACCTGTGACTGGCTGTGAGTATGACATGGCGCCAGCAACTATGACCATGTGGGTTCTGTGACTTAGCCAGTTTGCAACCCATATGGCGATGTATGGATTTACGTTCAAGATGACGGGTTTATCAATGATACCCGAGGGGGGTATTGTGTCCTTTGCCAGGTTGAGGTAGGCTGTATGGACTGCTTTACCCTCATCAATGGCCTTGGTGACTGATCCTACAAAGTCAAACACGTGTAAAAGGCATGATCTGACTTTGACCAAGCCAAACTGGGTTGGATCCAAAGTATGCAAGTCCCCTATGTCTTTATCTATGAGTTCCATTATGATCCTTCTCCATGGCTTTGCAGATAAGGCTTGTCAAGCTAATGGGATGGTAATAACCAGGGTCAGTGGAGGCACCATCCTTGTGAAGTGTGACTACAGTCGCCTTGTGCTACTACTCGGGTACGTATCCTGAGGTGAGGCTAAGATTAACCAGCTGTCCTAAGTGTGGGTTTAATTCCCCATAGAGTTCATGGAATACACAGCTGGGACACCATCTGGTCCCATGGATGCTGTGTTTACTGCCTTGGAGACAGCATTTCCCACCTGTGCGTTACAGATGTTCCAGGATCTACAAGTCTCTGGTATAGATATCTCTCCATGTGGGGGGGGGGGAATGTTAGCACTGAACCTGTCAGCCAGTATGTTGGCAATGTGTGTAGGTTCAGTCATCTTCACATCATTCTGAACCCAGTCTGAGCATATCTGGGAGTGTCCTCCCAGGTGTCCAACATAGCTAAAGAAGGCCTTATGAATGTCTGTTGAGTCCTTGCTAATTTCTCTGTTGAATTTCCCCTGGATGATTTCATGACAGCTTGTAGTTCTTCACATATAATGAGCAAGGGTGTGTTACCTTACTTTAACTTGTAGTAGCTACCTCCTGTCGTTGTAGAGCTTGTTCATGGCTGGGGTCCACCAGACTGGATGCTTGTCTTTGGTACAAAGAGTCTCAGTTTTGTATGGGATTGCCTGATCCATGCAGTCCTGTAGGTGCTGGTGGAAGGCATATGTACGTGATTCAGCGGTTTGAGTAATGTTCACCACTGGCTCAGGGGCCTTAAAGGAGACCACAGTAGTGTTCAGAAGTGTGAAATCGGCTTCTGAGAAAGGCATATGTATGGTAACCGGCACCACTGTACACATGGAACATCATAGCAATAAACCACGGCGGATGTGGGTAATGCTGGACATACCCACGGCAGGCGTGGCGGCGTTCCCGAGTCCGATGCCGAGGACCACACACATAGCGGCCTTAGGCATAGGCCAAGTAGGCAGCCGTCTGGGCGTTGCTCTACTCGGGGCACCTTTCCAGACTTTATTTGGTGTAGGTAGACCAGGAGGGGGGTAGCGGGTGATGTGGCGGTGGCAACCTCTGCCTAGGGCACCACTTAACCTAAGGCCACTCTTCCCGTGGGTAATACAGCAGTACCCACACCCAGACGCGGGTCATTGCTAGTATGGCATATCATCTATGGCAAGAAACCATATATTCCCAGACATAATGGCACAGCATAATGCCTGTCCGCCCAAACGCAGACATATGGCACCCGCGGCGGTGTGGACGTACTGCGCGAGATGTCCGTTACCAATGTCGACACTGTCTCGCTTTGTGAAACAAACTCAACATAGCGATTCAATTCTAAACAGCGATGGAGAGCCCGATGTCCCCGTGGCTGAGCTGTTCAACCTGTTCCGCCATGTTAAATGTGTGTAGCAGAGCGAAACCAGCCCAAACCAAGCAACGGACATGTCTGTGGCTCAGTGAAAGCCGTCACGCAATGGTAAACCCATGTAATATTGCGACACAGGTCATACATACCGAGGGTTAGTAATGGAAATAGGTCCGTTCGAACAGACCGTGTGCAATTAGTATAACAAGATCTACAACGGGTACACCGGCCAATCAGCGCACATGGTTATGAATAATTGGGGGGGGTGACATGGTATCATAGACACGGACAAACCGTGCCCATGTGACTCATCTAACATTCATACACGGTCAGGGCAGTTCCGTACACTGGGCGGACAAGACCAAACCCAAAGCACCACAGGAACACCCTGACAATCGAAGGCCTGTATGCGTGGGGATATAAGCACCTGTGATCTGAACATCCCTGCGGTCCACGACATATGCATCCTGGGCCATGGCGAGGGGAATAAGGAATGTTTAACATGCAGTACCGCACCTTTCCCAGCAGGAGAATGGATGCCTGTGGCGTGCGTGAGTGCTTGGGGGTGGGGGATATGTAAATGTAGCTAAGTACCATGGGTATGCATATTAATGACACCGAACAGCTAGCGTGTAGTGGTCACAGTAACCGGCAAGCGTGAATGCAGTCACGTTTGAATTACGACTATAGAACATATAGATGTGAGCGTGTACGTAATCGTCCATGCTGCAAAGACTGTTACATGTATAAAGCTGTAAGTGCGTTCTGCACACGTCCGTCAACTGGATCAGAGATATGTTACCGGAATAGTCACAACTAACACACAACGTAACCACACAGACCCAGTAAACATATATAAACAGAATACGGATATGCGTAATGGCCTGCGCGTAACCCACAATTAGGAAATGCGAGTGTGCGTGTGTGATCCACTGGAAGCAGGGAAGGTTAAGGATGTGTCCTCCACTCATTTACATTCATAATTGTAAGATATATGCTTAATTTGTACTTATTGATTCCATGCTTTGGAATCGTAATGCTACAATTATACACATTGATATAAAATATCCTGATCAACACACTACATTCTAAGGTTTACTCACAACAATTATCAACTATGTTTCAATATACTGATTGTATTGACCAATATTGTATTTATATTAACACATTGTTGTCGTATTATTGTTTCCATTAAGTAATGTATGCAACACTGATTTGTATATGTCACGTTATCGTCAAGACTTGGAGCACTGTCCACTTAACTATGAGCAGCTTTATTGATTAATTGACTTTAAACTGACTCTGAAGGAAGTGTATAAGGGACGACTATGTAATGTATTTACGTACTCCGGCGATGCCCCATGTTAGTAGGTGAAAGAGCTCAGTATCTTTTGACTGTGGAGTGTATCGTTTTGTCATTGTCTGTTTTGGCGATATATGTTCAATAATGTCATTTATGAAGATGGGCAGGGCCTTAAGGTTTGCTGTATTTCCGCTTACTGGCACGTGGATATAGATAGGCCAAGTAATACATAATATGGGTAGTCAAGCAGACATCCGCGATTGGGGAACATACAGCGGCAGTCAAAACCACTGGCCAGATGGTGACAGTCCAACACGTTCTACACTTTACATATGCACATCGGTGTCCATTGTAGGACCCAAAAATTGTTCCGTTTGCACCGTCGACCAGCGGTGATCGACTCAGACAGATTGACAGCCGTGACTACGGCACAGCTAGACATATGCACCACCAAGCGTGTTTAAGGTTGATGATAACTGTCCATGAAATGCAGGACATATGAACAGAAATCCCCAGATTGTCGTGTCCATAGAAGTCGTCCACATCCCAGTCCCGCACATGAAGGATGTGTAATGGGTACCGTGGGGTTTGCAGCCATGGGATCCTGGGTATGCAAAATGGGGCTCGGTGTTGTTTGGCAGATAATCCGTTGTCCGCCCGTGGGAGGGCTGTGGGTATAGCGTGCCTTAGTCCCCACTAAGGATGCAAAGCATCCACTGGGTAATACTAAAGCAGGTGTGAAATGTGTTCAGCCCTATATCAGTGTCCAGTAGGCAATTCCCATGGATGGACAAGTGTACGACCAAGATGGCACCTATAACTGGAAACCTGGTGGAATTACACAGCTGCGGTAAGGCATAACACAGGAAATACATATAGGGACTACAGTAGACACTCCCCATACAAAGTCAGACCACCGTGCGAATACCGGCGTACACAGCACTCGATCTGCCAGCAACAACATGAGGATCACTCGCTTCCATACTGCGGAACAAATGGGCGACCTGTGGAACACATACTAATGGCACACTAACAACCTCAACTACGAAGGTCATACGATGTTTCAACACTAGCGTTCCCACATATAACGAACATCCTTCAATGAATAAATAGGGTATGCATGTTCTGGCTGTTTTATATTGACAATACAGTGGCGTATATGTCCTACTGGGCCTTCTGAGGATTACTTAAAGCAGTTGCCAACCTGCAGCATTACATCAATACCATTTGGGTTAATCGTAGTAGAACATGGGTTTCGTAGCACCACATAATATGTGTAGTCAAACACACATCCGCGAATGGGGAACATACAGCAGCGGTCACAACCACTGGCCAGATGGACACAGTCCAACATGTTCTACATTTTACATATGCACATTTGTGTCCATTGTAGGACCCAAACATTTGTCCTTTTGCGCCAACGGTGCGAGCAGAAGACCAAGATGAACTACAGCCGTGACTACGGCACAGCTACATATATGCACCGCCAGCGTGTTCAAGGTTGATGACAACTGTCCATGAAATGCGGGACATATGCACAGACATCCACAGATTGTCGAGTCCACAGATGTCGTCCACATCCCATTCCAGCACACATGGAGGATTTGCTATGGGTACTGTCGAGGGTTGCAGCCATGGGATCGTGGGTATGCAGAAATGGGTGTTGGAGATGATTGGCAGATGATCCATTGTCCTGCCCGTGGGAGGATGTGGGTACAGAACATGCCCCCACCACCAATACTGACAATCATCCACGGAGAATGCTACATGCAGCTGTGAAATGGGTACAGCCCTACACCAGTGTCCAGTAGGCATTTCCCAAGGATGGACAAGCGTCACGGACAAGATGGCACCCATAATAGCAAACCTGGTGGAATCACACAGCCGTAGTAAGGCATAACACAGGAAATACAGATGGAAGCAACAGTAGACACACCCCATAGACATCCATCCTGCCGTGCGAATCGGCGTACAGCAGCCAAGGTGCTAGCAAGTATGTGGGGATCACCGCTTCCACTCCGCGGAACATACAGGCGACCTGTGGAACACATATTAATGGCACACCAACAACGTCAACTAGGAAGGTCATACAATGGTTAAACTATGGCGTTCCCACACATAAATAACATCCTTCCATGAATAAATAGGTTCTACATGTACCGGCTGTGTTATAATGACAATACAGTGGCGGATAGTTCACAATGGTACCTCTGAGGATTACTTAAAGCAGTTGCCAACCTGCAGTACTACAGTAACACCATATGGGTTAATTGTGGAAGGACACGGGTTCCGTAGCACTACATAATATGGGTAGGCAAACAGACATCTGGGACTGGGGAACATACGGCGGCAGTCAAACCCACTGGCTGAATGGACACAGTCCAACATGTTCTACACTTTACATATGCACATCGGTGTCCATTGCAGGACCCAAAAATTTCTCCTTAAGTGTTGGCAACAGGCTGCGATCGTGTGACCCAGAAGAGGTGACAGCCGTGACTATGGCACAGGTAGATATATGCACCACAAGCGTCTTCAAGGGTGATGACAACCGTCCATGAAATGCAGGACATATGAATAGGACTCCCCAGGTTGCTGCGTCCATACACGTGCGTTCACATCCCATTTCCGCACACATGAAGGGTGTGCAATGGGTACTGTCGAGGGTTGCAGACATGGGATCGTGGGTATGCAAAGATGGGTCTCGGTGTGGATTGGCAGATGATTCGTTGTCCCGCCCCGTGTGCGGGCGTGGCCATAACATATCGTTACTACGTACTAATAATACCGATCATTCACCGGAAATACAGAATGCAGCTGTGACATGTGTACAGCCCTATACTAGTGTCCAGTAGGCAGTTCCATGGATGGACAAGCGTCACGGCCAAGATGGCACCCATAGCTGCAAACCTGGGGGAATCCCACAGCTGTTGCAAGGCATAACCCAGGAAATACAGATAGGGACTACAGTAGACACTCCCCATACAAAGCCAGACAGCTGGGCAGATACCGGCGTACACAGCACTCAATCTGCCAGCACATCAATGGGGATCTGCGCTTCCATACAGTGGAACAGATGGCTGACCTGTGTAAACATACCAATGGCACAATATCAACGTCGGCTGGGAAAGACATATGATGGTCAAACTATGGCGTTCCACCAATGAAAGACATCCTTCAGTGAATTAATAGGATTGATGTCAATAGACCATGGCAAACACCCAATGAACAGGAAAGACTTGCTGGCACCCTATGGCCACAAACCATGTCACACATAGGTAGATGGAACAGTCAACTTAAACATTTCGTCCACGACAGGTGCATATGGTATCCAAAGGTTCTTCATAGACATGTATGCGCTATCACCCGTAGGCCTCGTGAGACTTACACATAACATGGAAGCATCCAGGCTTTAAATATCCACCCTTACACTTCCATTTGTCACTTTCTATGCGAACAATGAACATGTAGCCACAGCATAGAAAGCACAGGCCTTACTGCTAACGAACACACACATGTCAACATCTCAGAAAGCATCCTATGAACACCGTATTACATGATATTGTACTATGAGAAACAAACAAACCAGCAACCTGCAGCAAGAATAGACCCGTAGTTCGACACAACACAAGTCTTCTTAACATTTAAACAGTTTATTAAAACATGCAACGTTTTCGTTGTTTCCACAACTTCTGCAGAAAAAAGCAAGTTCTAAAAATGTTCACAATCAACAATGTGAGTCTTAACGAGTTCTTAAATCTCACATTGTTGATTGTGAACTGAACTAAATTGCTTTTTCGAAAAAGTTGTGGCTACAACAACACACACACGGAAGGGACGGAGGCGAACCTACGCCTATCTACATGAACTCACTACAGTATGAAGCATTTACAGAACACGCTACCGACTTTACTGAGCAGAGTGCTGTCAGAGGCATACTTGTAGGCTGCTGACATCACCCGCAAGACAATAGTTGGCAATAGCCAAGGTATGTGTTGCGAAGCGTCTAAAAGCATGTTCATTCACAGAGGCAGCTGGAAACACACACACACACACACACACACACACACACACGGAAGGGACGGGAGACGAACCTACGCCTATCTACATGAACTCACTACAGTATGAAGCATTTACAGAACGCGCTATCGACTTTACTGAGCAGAGTGCTGTCAGAGGCATACTTGTAGGCTGCTGACATCACCCGCAAGACAATGGTTGGCAATAGCCAAGGTATGTGTTGCGAAGCGTCTAAAAGCATGTTCATTCGCAGAGGCAGCTGGAAACACACACACACACACACACGGAAGGGACGGGAGATGAACCTACGCCTATCTACATGAACTCACTACAGTATGAAGCATTTACAGAACGCGCTACCGACTTTACTGAGCAGAGTGCTGTCAGAGGCATACTTGTAGGCTGCTGACATCACCCGCAAGACAATAGTTGGCAATAGCCAAGGTATGTGTTGCGAAGCGTCTAAAAGCATGTTCATTCACAGAGGCAGCTGGAAACACACACACACACACACACACACACACACACACACACACGGAAGACGAACCTACGCCTATCTACATGAACTCACTACAGTATGAAGCATTTACAGAACGCGCTACCGACTTTACTGAGCAGAGTGCTGTCAGAGGCATACTTGTAGGCTGCTGACATCACCATAAGACAATAGTTGGCAATAGCCAAGGTATGTGTTGCAAAGCGTCTAAAAGCATGTTCATTCACAGAGGCAGCTGGAAACACACACACACACACACACACACACACACACACACACACACACACACACACACACACACACACAGGAGACGAACCTACGCCTATCTACATGAACACACTACAGTATGAAGCATTTACAGAGCAGCTACCGAGTTTACTGAGCAGAGTGCTGTCAGGAGGCATACCCCTCGTGGGTGGTATCATTTGCAGAGGCAATGCCCGATCGATTTAGGTCAGAGTCGCAGTCACGCAGCCTGTTACCATCCCAAGTTCGCCGTACAGTGACACGTTAGTGCCGCAGTCGGGAATACCAAGTAACTACTGATCAGTACATCACTGCCTACTGGGCATGCTCAGACATAGACTCGGCACAGAGCAGACATGCATACACATGGTGCGGCGGCATGGGTGGCGGAATGTGGACCGTCGTGTGTGTCCAGCCACAACAGCAACCTGGCCATGCCACAGGCGTGGCGTTCGCGAAGGGATACAGGCATGCACCGGTATAACTGCAGTCGGTAGCGGTGTGCACTGTGCTGTGTGTCTATCTACACAGCTGCCTACTGGGCATGCTCAGACATAGACTCGGCACAGAGCAGACATGCATACACATGGTGCGGCGGCATGGGTGGCGGAATGTGGACCGTCGTGTGTCCAGCCACACAACAACCGGCCATGCCACAGACATGGCCGTTGCAGCGGGGAATATCTAGGTGCAATTAACCATGTGTAGGACTGGCCTACAGTTTGTTGCATGCTACAGACAACCCTCCCAAACACAGGATACCTGCACAGACGTCCTGAGGACACTGGTGAGTGTGCATGCTCTCACAACAGCACCGTATTGGGTGACATGAACCACCCATACATAGACTGGGAACATTACCCATGGCACAACACACTACACCACCAGTCCCAGGTGTTCTCACACCTGGCCACTGTTAAACAGCCATGCACCATACACACTAGGGGGGGATGTCTGACAGTTCTGCCCATCACACATGGTGAGGATATGCCCCACACAGGATGTACAGCCCTCAATGGTGATGCCAGACCGTATAGTGGATCCACTGGTCATCCACATCCTGCACCCAACACCGGCATGGGGGACCTAATTGATGACCTCTCCACAACAAACCACACACATCATACGACCGGTGTGGTACCCTACAAGTCCTCCATGCCAGTGTTGAACACAGGCCAGACTGCCAACCACCTAACGACTGCCTTCTCTGAGCACCCACATGCATGTCTGCAACAGGCAAACATGATAACATCAGGACCTTGTCCACCACAGGTAGGCACATGGTGTGGTGGACCCCAGCCACTGACAAGCTGTACATCAACAGTTGGAGCTAATACATGACAGAGCAATGTCAGTACCAGGGAAACCATCTCCCATTCATACCGGCGTCATCATACGGCCACACATACAATCATCCACGCTTGTGGGAGTGGTACTGCAGAGGGCACATGATACAACCATAGGGCCTTCCCTAACTGTGGTAAGGACATGGTTGGGGCACACAGACTTGGCGGAAATGGTCCAGAATGGTACAATGGTCACTGCACCCAAAGACATTGTCTGCAAACCAGCAGACATGTTCCAAGCATACATCCAAGAGGGGACATATCCATCCCACCAGAGTGTAGCCTCCGAAACATCTCATATGGCCTGGAGTGATCCCATATCTCTATGGCGGTTGACACAGCACCAATGGGCACCGATGGTGTCCCTGGCTGTGTGCTACCCATCCTCATTGAGGCCCTCGGCTCACACATGCGGCCACTGTGTCATGTTAGCCTTACTATGGGCTATGTCCCCAATGGATGGCATATGGCATCTGTGGTCCCACTATGCCAGGGTAGTGCTCTTATGTACTGTAGACAGCCACACCCTATCAGCTTGACAAGCCTTGTCTGCAAAGCTGTAGGGAGGTCCATACAGGTGCCCATGGATACAGACAGCGGTGTACAGCCAATGCGGAACATACCCACAACAACATAGTCAAGGACGGATCCTGCCTCCCGAACCTGCTCGTCCTGTCTGGAGTGGTCACCAAGGCCATTGATGGGGATACGCGGGTTTGCACACAGTACCATGACCTGGTTGGAGCGTTCAGAGCACACTCCACATGGGACTCATGGAAAGGCTCGCCAGCATACATGTGGGGACATATGTCACCCGATGCTTCTCAGAAAGGTTGGAGGTCACACCACACAGGGTTGGTTTTCCTGGTGCCTTGTCACACTCATATCTGGTCTCCAGTGGAGGCCCACAGGGCTCAGTCCTGGGCCCCTGCCATCTGACATTCGACCTTCAATGTGCATGCAATCTTAGGGGCATTGTGGCAGACAAGGTATGCAGATGACTACACACCGGCCACCATACCCAACACCCCATGTGACACGGACATCCACCTAGGGCGTCATAGACATGGATAACTGGTGCCAGAGCCATGGCCTGCTACTACATGCCAGAGAAGGTGCAGACCTACCCAGTGTGAAGGACATGTTCGGCCCAATGTCACATGTAGGTGGTAAGCCATTCAAGATGGTGGGCATGTTCATGGAAATGGCTACCACACCTGTCGGTAACCTCTGTCAACACACACAATGGCAATGTGGGTGTGAAGACATTCCACTGTGGCCTCCTGGTCTGGAAGGAATCGCATCCACATCAGGGGTGTTCATTGTACCCCTGTACACATCACACAGCAGAGCAATGACTGCGTACAATGGCACATCTGGCCTGTAGCTAACCTGACGCCTGCAGCACTCGGAAGGACATAAGCGTTACAAAGGCGGGCATGACGGTGCTAGAACATGTGTCACAAGCTGCGACCAAGGGGACTCCGGCTGTAAACCTTCCCAGCACATCTGCTCTGTGGTGATCTGTGCCTGGCATACACGGCCATGTCTGACCTGGGTGACATGGGCATATTCCACCTCCTAGGCTCCAGGCAAACACGGGCACAGAAGCGACTGTCAGACACATCACCACAAAGATGAGTGGGATGTGCTGGGGGAACAGGGTCAACGGCCGGAGACCCCCTACAACACGTAGAAGAGTGCCAGCCCATGTGAAGGAAAGGCCCTGACTGCCTTTGTCCAGGAGTGATAATGACATGTGGATGTGTGAATATAGTTATGCGCCAGGCATCATCTGTGTGTCAGTGCTGGACGAGGGACTGGGGACTGATGGATGTGGCATCCCCATCCTGAGGGGTGTTAGCAGCCACACACAGTCATGCTAGGTCCACACATGTCGTAGGGCACATACCCTGTTATGTACATGTGCGCCTATGTACCTATGTAGGGGTCCATGCCGGTTGCGGGTACCTGTGCTATGCTGATGTTGCCAGACATGCCTGTGGGTACCCCACGACTACACGTGGGGAACTAATTACAGTGCTCCCAGTAGGCACATGCAGGTACACCATCATTGTCATACGGGTTAACTGAACCAACATGGTGCTACACATGTAACCACCACGCATACTGTGTACACAGATCAATGAATGCTGCACCTGTCCTGCATGGTATGTCTGCTGCATGATGTCAGTGCACAACCCACATCACATACACACCTGTCACCAGCCATACACACACACCACAACATACACATCACGTACTATGCGGACACAGGTATCACATACACCTCTCACTATCTTGTCCACCCTGTGCATCAGAATATGTTTGCATAACCGTGCACTGATGGTGTAGCTCACAGTTATGCAGAAGAGACTTCATCATATGCACAGGGTGATATGTGTGCCACAGGCATGGGCTGTAGCAATGGATGACATCATGTGTGTGTGTAGGGGCCTGTGCATTGACTGGGCATGACTGTGTAGATTGCATGTGGGTGTGGTGGAGCCCTACAGTCGTGTTTGCTGTGTGTGGGTTTGTGTGTACACAGTTCAGTCATCTGTGATGCCTACATGGGGTATGCTTGGCAGCCCCAGACTGTACAGTGCAGGTGTTACGGCTCACTGTGTCGCCTGCGGCGACGTGACCCGTGCCTGCCTGGGGTCGCCGCGGGCATGACCGGGTGGAGGTGCGGACTGTCCACTCTCCGATGTCACATGTCCGCTGGAAGCGTGCCGCGGGCCGTCAGGGCCATGTCCACGTGGCCTGCTCTGTCCTGGTGTGGTTGGTGTAGTAGCAGCTGCACTGCTGCTGCTACCAGCACTGTGTGGTGGGCATGGGAGGTGGCTGCGCGCTGACCTGCACCAGGTGGTGTTGCTGACGTCCACGTGCCCTATGCCTCACCTACCTGGTGTTCCTGCACGGACAGCCACGCTCAAGGATGGCCATGCCTCGGTCGAGGATACCAGCCATCTCACCCAATCTCCTATCCAGAACATCGGCAAGATGCTGTTGGGCATTCGCCAATGCCTGGATGTTGTCATTCAAGGAACGGATTGCAGACCTCTGCAGCCTCTGCCCTTCCTGGTTCTGCCGTTACGCGTGCCTGCGCCCGCCATTACAGTCTGGAACATGCGTCTGGTTATACCAGCTGCTGCACCTGTGCGGCAGGTGTATGTCTAGCGGTGCTCCCCTGAGCAGCACCTGCCACATGCCTGCGTGGCACTGCACCAGTCATTACACTGGCAACATCGTGTACCCACACCTTCTGCAGCCACCACACATTCCTGCTCGGTGCCAACAGGCGGCTGACTGACCGTCATCTATGGGCAGCGGTGGTGGGGTATGTGTCGGCATCGAACCGTGTGCAGGGATGAAGGGGCGTAAAGTGTGATGTTCTCCAATGGCACAGTGTCTGCCTGTGATGACCCTGCCTGTGCCTCATGCACATGGTCATCACCACTAGTATCTGTGGGGACACTAGCATCAGATGGACCGCAGGAGGGGAACTCACCTACAGCACCTGTCAATACAAAGACATACCGTCGGTTACAATACAGACACACACACACACACACACACACACACACACACACACACACACACACACACACACACACACACACACACATCATGCATGTGATAATGCAGGTGGCATGCAGCATTCACACACCACAGACCAGTGAATGCAGACCAGACATTCATAGTGGCAGTATGCACACTGCCCTGGTGGGAACAGTACAACAGGCAGGTGTCTTTTAGTAGGCATGCAGTACACACATTCATGGTAGTTTGCATGCATCACCGTGATACACCGTGTGGCCAGGCGAGTTGACAGTACACATGGCTGCCGACACTATGTAATGTACACCGCAAACGTGCGGTATCATGTGGACATGTGACGATGGTGTCCCACCGCATGCACCACATCACAACGGCTGTCATGGTGCAGTGTTATGTGTACAGTCTACAGATACAATGTATGGGTAACAGGGATGTGTGCAGGTGCGGTTGGTGTGAGCTGTGTAAATAGCTGTACAGTGTGGAGTGCGGGCACTGTGCCACTGCACAGTAGCAGGACACAGTTATGTTTCTGTGTGATGCGTGACCTGGACGCATTACATTGCCATGTCTGTAAGTCAGTTCAGCTGCTCAGCAGCACGTATATGGTGGACATTGGAGGCACCTGTAGTAGCTGTGGAGAGGCATTCCATGTCACTGGTGTACTACATCGGATGTCCAGGGGGTCCACTACAGTGATGAGCCCACTATGTGTGTACAGGGTGCAACGGTGACTACCCACTGTGGATGTACTGTGTGGCAACATGCCTGTAGGTATCGACCATGGCCTTGTCTGTCTGGGTCATTGACAATTGTGTGTGGTGGACATCGTGCACACGGCCCTGTGGTGGCCCATGTGACATACAACCATACTAGTGTAAGGTGTCACATTCCCTACAGATATGCAGACAGTGTGGATGTCTGCTATGTCGTCATAGGTCATGTCATGGTGTGAAAATGTTGCAGCCAGACATCCACGTGCATGGGACATGGCATGTGCCATGTCTAGCGTGTGCACCGATGCAGGGGCATAGGTCACATTGGTAACACCTGTGCTCTGGCAAGTTCACAGCTCACTATGTGGTACTGTGTGCATACTGCAGAGGCATACCGATGCATACTACACATGCAGCCATTGTGGAACACCTACACCATTGTATGCATAGCTGAATGCACGTAACACACCAATAGGTTGTGTGGTGTCATGCCACTCTACACTAACGGTTGTATCTACTGTACATGGGTGGTGTGTGTGTCGGGTGGTGCAACCTGTATACCGTGACTGGGGCACACACAGGTGTGCATGTCATGCCTGGACACATGGGGAATATCACTACACCATATCATGCCTTTGACTAGCAACAGACTTACCTGCAACAGACCCTAGTCTTTGCGACACGCCAGACGTACCTGTAAAGGGATGACACAAAGGTATACACATTATCCATTACTATTGCCACGGTCAGCACTGTGCATGTCACATCATGCATCTGTGAGTTAGCATGTGCTATGCACATGTCTGCTAACACAACATAGCATACTGTAGTATGCATCTTGTGTGGCCATATACCTGGCATGTATTGCTATATTATGTGTTGTACTATGACACCCCCCGCGCTTATCATACAAACATGCAACATTGACTTACCAGTCAGCTCCATGCTCATAGTTTGGGAGACACCCACCTCCACGATGGACGCATGGGTTTCTGCGTGTTGTTCCGTGGGTGTCCCCAGACTGGCCAGGAGCTCCTCCATGGCTGTGAGTGGGGGCTGGGTTGGTGGCCCACCACCTGTCCCACGTTGTTGTCTGGCGATTGCAGCGGCACGCTGTCTTGCATGCTGGATCAGGTCTGTGCAGTGCCTGCGGATCTGCTGATAAGTGCGGTTGTATCCGCCCAGGCTGTTCACCCTCCTGCACATCTCCTCCCACATCTCCTGTCGTTCCTGTGCCTGCTGTGGCACATGACTGAATAAGACGTCATGATTAGTATGGTGGTATGGGATGATCACCTCCTCCTCCTGTCGACTGAAAGCGGGAAGCCAGGAACGTGGCATTATCTGTAAGACATAATGATGGTGGCAGGTCACATTTACACTGCTGTGCTGGCATACTGTTGGAAATACATTGCTATGACAAGTGCATCTGCACAGTAATCTGTGAAAGGCATCGTGGCAGTGACACAGCCGATGTGTTGGCTTCACACCATTGAGCAGTGGGTGTCACATCATATCTGTGTGCCACCCCATCACACTGTACACGCACCGTGTAGATGTTAGCCTGCTGTGGACATGTGTACCTGGCTGCACCTGTGTCCATATCACTTGGCATAGGTCCCCATGTGACGACGGTGCTACTGTTCACCTGGACGCTGTGTATATGTCAGTACACATCACGTCTGTAGCCATTGTGAACGTCAGCAGTGGCACTGTACACATACACATGGACACCTGCACATGCATGTGTTGTGCCATGTACATCCACACAGCACTGTACGGGTGTTGGACATCTTGCCACAGCTCACCTGTGTTGCACATGTGATAGACATAGGGCAATGTGTAACCATGACACATTAGCAGGAAAGGTCATGCATAGCATGTACACACACACATTGTCCAGAGCATCACACAGCACCTGTAACACCACAGGGTGCATCACCGCCACATTACTGCTGTGTATGGTTGATAGTGAGAGTGTCTTTTGTCCATTGCACCATGTAGGACTGTGATAGCTCATGCAGCCTTGCTGGGCAGGTCTGCATGGTATGGCAGGGTATGCCACATACATGGCACTGGGTTGTGATCCACCTGGGGGTTGATGATATTGGCAGGGTGGCTGTCCATTCCATATGTCATTGCTATGTGTATATGGACATTCAACTTGTCTATCGCCATGGTGTGGACACTGACCTCAAGCGAGGTATGCTGCACGCTGCTTGCTGAGGGTGTGTCTGGTGCATGCAGGTATCACACATCCATGCATACACTGTAACCCTGGCAGGTGCTATGTGCTGGGATATTGATCAACACAGTGCTGTATGTGGACACACACCGCTATCCCGTGCACATGGATGGTTGCCTGCACTGATGCGGGTACCACATATGTGTACATCCAGTGCCTGCTGCCACCCCCATGTCTGCTGCTGCACTACACACCACCATCCCTCCCTCTGTGAATGTGGTGTTGGGCACAGCATAGGTATCCATGTATGGGGACAGGGATGTTCACATAGCAGGGTCACTGATGGTATCGTCGATCTGACCATACACATGACGCACCCCTCACACATACAACCCATTCATATTGTTGTTCACAATGGTGACACAGCTATATTGCTATGCGGAGACATTCACAGCCATACATACACAGATGCTTGCGATTCCATCTGTGGCATGGCCTGGACTATTGGTGTGGTTCAGCACATAACATGTTTGACTGCAGCTGGCGCAGACCTACTGTGCACATGTCTACACGGTAAGCCTGTTCTACAGTAGGCATCTGTGATGTGCTGTGCACATCTCATATCTGCACATTTGGTTGGTGTCCATCGGTCCACGGGCCAGTGGTGGGACACACAGGGATGTTGCTGAACATATATGCATGCAACCCTGTACAGCTGTAACACTAGCCTCTCAGATGCTCATGTGTCGTGGACGTGAACACCGTACACACACATGTGGTTGTGGGCTGCCGTCCATACCCATCTCCTCCTGTGGGTTGCTATAATCCCACACACTCCTTCTATTGTATGTTCAGGCTATGCACCTATGTGTGGCTTGTGGGCATGCAATACGATACTATATGCCTTTGCACCCATCACAGACAATGTCACGCAGGTACACCGGCAGCCGTACACGTCACAGCTTGTTGTCAGGACATCACATGTGGTACACACATAACACATCTCCTGTGGGACATGGTCAATTGTACGGGCATGTCCAGCGGTCACATACCACGGCTACCCCTACATGACGGCTATGCAGGACATGTGTTTGTACAGCTACTGTCACATGTACACGAGCAATGCCCCCCTACCTACATCACATGGTACTACCTGTGGGGTATGTGCGTCTGCATCCATGCTATGGCCATAGATGACAATTGTACATCAATATGTGCAACATACCTCATTGGGGGTTGTCATGTGCACATGTTCCATGTGTCAATGCATTGTTTGTGTCTGTTGGGCAGTCATTGTTGTGCATGGTTTACATGGCTGCCATAGCGTACTGTGTGTGATTCCAGGTACTTCATTGGGCTACCAGCATTGTACATTTCCACAGCACATTCCAGCCATCATGTAGCCATCTTAGATGACAGTGGGAGGTGTTCCACCATGTGCACATATGTCACACAGTACGAGGGTGACTGACACACATTGTCAGGACTGGGTTCTGACTGCTGTGGATGTGTGTACTGGTGTTGACAACCATGACTGCCAGATGGTGTCATCTGGATGTGTAACATTCACAACACACACCTACATTCACATAGCAGCACATCGTCCACGACAATGGACATTCCTGCATGAACACTGTGTACGGTATGTCTGTATGACCACTGCATATATCACTGGTAGCCACCAGCATGGCTGCCTACAACAGCGGTGTGTATCCTGTGCAAACATGGGTTACACCTGTCACAACACACCTGTGTCAGATGGCCCTGTAGTGGGTGACAGTGCAGTTCCATACATCATGTAACAGTATACATCGTGCACCAGTATGTTGCAGACATGTGAACGGCTGTGCTACTCGACATATGCAAACATGACACATCACCTGGTACACCGTGTCTGCCTTGCCACCTGCTATTGTGACCACCCTGTGATGACATTGTACGGCCCACATGGACTGGGACATGTGATGGCTCAATGGTGAATTAACCTCCGGGTGTGTGTCTAGCCAGGTGTCCAGTAGCCAGTGGTCTGCACGCAGGGATACTGTACATTGGCCTACTCTGTCACTGGGACTGTTGACTATGGTCATACTGTACTTATGCAGGCATGTGGTGTTTGTCCAGTCTGATAGTCGTGTTCAACCACACTACCGTGGCAAAACATGACCTGTGGACATCTGCTTAAGGTGTGCAGCCCACATGTACATCTTCACATGCTATGCTGCCTGTGCAGCGGTGTCACATGTCTGTCTCCGGCAGGGCTGTCACAGGTAGGCACAGCATGCAGTGATGTGTGACAATGCTTACACCCTCCACTGTGCTGTACACAAGCACTGCACACACAGTACGGCACGCATGTCATTTATCTGCAGTGCCTGGGACCTGCCTCCATGCCCTACATGGCACACCTGCCAGTCCAGATTGTGCACAGATCATACCTCCCAGGCACATACCTGGACTGCAACACACACGGGTGGGTGGTTCCCACACCACACAGTGATTTACACACATACTGTATATTCCCAGGACACATTGCATCATAGGTAATCCATGTTCAGATACCCATGTTCGTGACCGATACGCACATTGTGACACGCGACGGTGAATACACTGTACACCACAGGTTACATGCTGGCCGTGTTGGCATACTGTACATTGCACCTAGGACAGTTGCTACTGCTATGTATTGACAGCAACACGCACTTCCCTAGTATGGACTCCCATGTACCCACACATGCTTGGCCATGCAGTACGCATAGCTGGGTGACACATTACACAACACATACCATACCTACACTACCCTCGGCATGCACCAAACCTCCATGTGTCTGTGTGCTATGCCTACACATCCCCCCTCTGTTTGCTGAACATCCATGCTTCTCAGCCCTGCTAGCCACACCCTAGACACACAACCATCACAGCATGCATAGTACATACGCTCTACAGCCGGTACTACCGACATCCACTGACAGAGGTAGTTGATGGCATGGCACCCCGTACGATGGACAGTCTACGTGACTATGCCGACACATATCACAGTGCACTTCTGCTACATTTACACACTGGTAGGGACCATGCTATTCCACACAGAGACATGGTGGTACTGGCCTTTTCACAGACACCACAGTGGTATTCCTGTTCCATGCACATGTGCTGTATGGGCACATGTGCAGGCTGTTGCACGGTAGTTATGTTCACATGTGTGTGGTGTGTCACTTGACAGTCATGGTGTGTCCTCATGGTGCATCACATACTCCACAGCTAGCTACCTACACATGACTGCCATACATTGCAGTGTGGGCCCTCACGCAGTGTGGTGGTATGTCTCTGCTGTTTGACTACATCCACATTCAATGCAGCATACAACAGTCATGCAGGCATTGCCAACACAGATGTTGCTGGCATCGTGCCTGCCAATGGGGTACCTACCAACAATACACACTCTCACTCACTACAGGGTTCCAATCCATGGCTGGACATTGTATTAACCCTGTGGACACATACATAGTACTGCCATGCACACGTTATGTCCGAGAACACGGTCCCAATGTCACCTCCGATCTCCGTAGTTGTTGTATCCCGCCAACCTGGCTGTTACATGTCTCTGCAGCAGCACACTGCATTGACTGCTAGCCCATTCATGCGTTGTACCCTGACCACCACAATACCACATCTATCACACTACACATGGGTGGTACTGCATTGCACGTATGGGGCTGCATTTGTACACCCATGACTGGGCCATTCAGTATGGCACTGGGCCACATCCTCACATACATGCTTCACACACTCATTGACAACCTCCATGCCTTTACTGGCACCCTTGTTGGGCTTCTGTGCGCCACAGCACACCACATCCACATGCTGGCCACCTGTCATACCATTGCATGGGTGGTTGGTGTGGTACAGAGGGTATCAACTCAGACATTATCCGCTCTTTGCCCTTCAGCGCCATTCCACTTTATGGTATTGCCAATGTACACATCCAGCATCACATCGTACCCTATGTCTCAGGATGTTACGCCATGTGCCTCCTGTACAGGTCACACAGTGGTGCAGGCATATCATGCTAACTACAATAAGTCAGGTACGTGTGACATTGCACAGTCCTCAGTCATGTGGCCCCTCATGCTCACTATTTGCTTACATACACTACATGCTGTCACAGAGTATTGTCCATGCCTACATATACCACATCTACATACCTGGCAGCATTCTAGCTCATCCTACTCATATTGCTAACAACCATACAGGTGTCAGTGTGGCAGATATATCATGTAGATATAATTGCATCAGTTACATCACACATAGTGCATACACATCACCTTTGCATAGTGACAGTCATGCAGTGTGTATCACATGGATACTGTCCCTATACATGCATATCACATTGTACATGGTTGCTGCACACACATGCCCCACATGGTGCTGTGGTTGCCATATTCCACTATGGTGGGTACACATGTGCAGGGCCACGCATTTCTGGACCATATGTCTAGCTGATACATTGGGTGCCCTTGTACCTGTGCCATACACACATGTACACGCAGGCAGTGTTACAATAACACATATGTGGTGTACCTTACACAATGGATACAACTTTACATGTCTCAGTATAGTCATGCCGTGATGTCTACCCGGCTCAGACAGTTTACATATGCAAATGACAGTCATGAAACACATCTGTACTCACCTGCATACCACTAACACAGGGGTGTCATCTACTCTGCCATGGGCCATGTTCTCCGCATTACTGATGCATGTAGTACTCCTACATGGTGTTTGCAGTGGGCAGGGTGGGAGGAGCACTCCTGCATGTGTGCACACATGCCACATTGCTCAGCCTGGGCGTCTGTGTGCCGTCCACAGACCGGACACACACCGTGCTGTGTGACATAGGTCCTGTGCACATCCCACAGGGACACACTGTGTCACTAGTCATGTGATAGCTCCCTTGCTGGTAGGGTGACACAGACCCATGGTACCACCACAGCGGAAGTACTGTATAGACATACAGTTGACATCCACCTCTGCCGTTCAGTGGACACTACCATGGGGGGGGTGACACTACTGTGTACATTGCACATGTGTTTACACACGGCCCTGCCAGACATCATTGTTGCACACATTGCACCTGCTACGGAACGTTTGGACATGGTTACTTGCTGTTCCCTCCATTTTGGGTACCTATTCTGCTACTACTCTGTCCCATATGTGCAGGCCATACATATCTTGTTTATGTACATAACATTAGGCCATCCCTCCATCATGCATGCTATGCCTGTGATACTGTCTATGATTTCTGAACATATCCATCATGACAGCTTTGCATTACACATAATTGACATAGTCACCCCTACTGCGAGGGATACGTGCACGTCGTGCGCACATTCCGTATGACATCGACGGTATATGCCCATGCACATGTGTGCTGTGACACTATACATACATGTCCTATCCCCTGCTGTGGCACTTCATTGTTCGATATCCACTGACAGCATCAGTGTGGGTGGTGGCATTGTTCTGTGTTTGGAATCCCTGTGGCGGACCTTGGGTTATCACAGCTGTGTACATGTTGTCCCACTGCTGTGCACACGTTGTCCACAGTCGTTGGTATGCTCCGTGGCTTAGCATTACATAACCACCTTTCACCACTCTCTGCCTAATGGACAGGTATCTTTACTTACACACATCGTTCACATACAGTGCAGATTAGTCATATGTATCATGCGTTACACACCAGTACATCTTGTGGGTTCAACATACCTTTCCGGCCTTTGCTTCTGTATTCCTCAATATTTTCCTGTAACTCCTTGTTTCCTATTCAGTTTGTGTTCGGTATGAACATACGGTTTGAATATCCAGGGAGTCTTCCTTTTATTCGTCGTCACCTGAGGCATGTGGGTTCATCCCGCCAATAGCTGTTCCTCGGTGTGTAGTTATGCGCATATCACTGGTGATCCTCCTCCATTCGTACGTTACCCGTGAAACTAGGCCATGGTTCATTCCTCGTGTGGCCGTTAGTTATTTGCACTACCTTCGTGGGGATGGTATGTATTGTATCATGTTTGTCTGACTGCATACGCTATGTGTGGTGTCAGGTACATTACGCTGTGGTGTTAGCCGTGGATTGTGTGTGTTGGGTATGGTATTCTGTTCGACATGTGGGTGTCCGTGTCCTGGCGGCGTCTGTCTATGACGTTGTGCATTCAGATGTGTAACATAGCTGTTATATTCCTGTACACAACGGATGCAAGGATGCATCAGCTGCTGCTAGTGTTTCCCACGCGGCTTGTTGCGGGTATGCCGCTGTCATTGACTGCCTGTATGTTTTTGCTACGGTTTTGGCTGTTATCCCTTTGATATGTGCGATGGGGTATATCTGCGGATGTGGGTGACGTGCACGGGTGTGGGTCTTGCATTTATACATACAAGATATGCTTGTGTGTGTGCTCCATCCCTGCTTGGGGAGCTGCAGGTTACCTGTCTGTTGTTCTGGGAATGTATGTTTTGTTGATGTCGTGTGGTGTCGGTATCGCCTGCATGTGTGCTTCCTGCACATATTCCTCCTTCACATCAGTTATATATCTGCGGATGTTCGTCCGTGCCTACTATCCATTGGCATTTTGTCACTGATAGTTACGGTGATTGTGGTCCTGTACTTGGGACGGCCTGTATGCTACCGGTAGCCTCCTATTCGTGTGGCGCTTGCTTACTTAACGGTCGTGGAACACACAGCGGTATTTACGGGACCGTAAGTGTCCACGATCGGTGCCGGGATAGCACATTCGTATTCTCGCCGTACATGCCTGATGCTGTGTAACGTTGCCGACGTATCGTGTTGAGTCTACCATATGGCCGCCATACATACGGTCATGGTTTGTACATGCGTCCTTTGCATCTCCTGTTGGCTATGGCCCTGTGTTACATTCTGGGACATTTCACTTTGCATCGTTTTACGCCACGCCAAGATAGCCAGTGAGGAGATGTCAGTACTACTTTGTGGGTACTGCTGTACATACGCCTATGGTTCCTGTACTGTATGCCTACGCATGTTATTACACTCCGCCTGTGACATGTCACGTACATACACATTTTACAGTGGCACACACATTACACACACACAGTGGAACACATGACAACCTCACCTCACACATACACATATTGCCGCCATAGCTCTCAACCTTCCATTTCCAAAATGAGGAACACACACATTCATAATGTGGAACAAATGGGCAAAATGTGGAACACATACTGATGGCTTACTAACAACTTCAGCTAAGAAGGTCATAGGATAGTTAAAATATGCTGATTTACTTACAAAGAAGAACCTTTAATGAATTACTATGATTAATTTCTATTTACCAGGATTTCATTTAAATACATTCCTAACAATGAATGCTTGTCAGACTATTTCAATGTGGAACTTTGAGAAACTGCGAGGAACATGAACTGTTTTAGACCCCAAATGAGGTACGTTCCTCATAATGACGTACACTTGACAGGTATGATTGCCGCTTTCGCACCGATGGTTGCACACAGTACCTACGTTGGCGCGCCGCGGCGGTGTACCTCCGCACTCATATCCTATGGATATGACACGCGCATATCCGTTAGTGTACCATGGCGTGGAGATCATCCCGACCCGGGGATAAGTATTGAGGCAGGTGGACATTTCCATGGCTGGCGTTCCTGCTCTGCCCACCCTTCGGATGATCGGGTTGTCGTTCACTATGTTTACTATGTGGAGATTTTGCGTCTTACTTATCTGTAAACTTGCATCCCTGGGTTCCATATTAACCTGTTGTACTTTATATCTGTGTATGTGTACATATATTTCTACGTGTGTACTGATATCTATTTCCGTATCTGTGTATGCACATAAGTACATATGTAGTCGACTTGCGGCGATAGTGGCAGCATACGCCATCTGCTGTAGAACCGGCGTGCGGTTGAGGTGTTGGCGTTCCATGCTCTGCTGGCTATTGGGTGTGCAGTGTTTGGGTGGTGCCTTTGTTGGAGTCACACATAGGTCCGGCCATACGGTACACATTACAGGCGGACATGTTTGTGTGGCGTCCATTTCACTGTGTGTGCAGGTAAGGAGGTGTCAGTCCATGGGGCCTACGCTGTCAAAGTATGTGCTATGCGTTCCCTCTTTGCCAGGGCGTAGGCATATTGGGTATGCCTCTGTCTACCTACTGGGGCTGGCACAGTGTGTTCATGGCTGAACGCCCTGTGCCTGTGCTTGCCTTGGCAGTTGTGGCGGGCTTGGTGGCCCTACACCATTATGTCCCTGCAGCAGCTGTTTCCGCAGAATCATATTGTGTAGCATACAACATACTATGAATATGTGGGCACATGTGCCTGGAGAGTACTGCAAGGCTCCACGGATGTATCCAAGCACCGGAACCATGATTTCAACATCCCAAACACACGCTCTATGATTATTCTGGTTTGTGCGTGTGCCTCATTATGGCGTTCTTGCATGTGTGTGTGCATTTCTGATGGGTGTCATCAACCACGGCTCCAGTGCATAGCCAGCATCCCCCACAACGTGACCTTGTGTGATGTCCCCCCTGGCGAATACCTGATACAGCTGTGAGGCATGCCAGATATGGGAGTCGTGGTAGCTTCCAGGGCTGCCAGCACACACATCCATGATAATGCCCTGCGCAATGCACACGACCAGGCAATGGATGGAGGGTATCCCTTGCGGTTTATGTAGCGTCTACCCTGCTCCCCGGCGGTGACTTGATTTCTATGTGCGTACAGTCTATCACACCCAGTACCTCCGGTATTGTGCCACACGGTGGAAGTGGCATATTGCTAGCCAACTCCTCCTGAGATCTGGGGAAGTTTATATACTCATGGGCATGTCGTAACATGGCATCCAGGAACTGGTGTAGTACCCTAGATGCTGATGCCTGTGAGATACCCATTATATCCCCGGTTGGCCTTTGAAAGGTACCTGTAGCCAGTATTCGCAAGCTCACACATACCTTTGTGTCCACTGGGATGGGCTCCCCTCTGTTGTCTCTTGTTCTCAGGCGTGGCCGGCACAGCTCCACTATTTGCTGTAACGTGTCCCTGTCCACCCTGTAGCGCTCTACTATCTCCAGGTCTTGCAGCCCCTGGTAGGTCACCCTTGGTCTGAACACTCTCCTTCTCCTGTGAGGCCTACGGTAGTTGTCGTCACCCTCCTCCACAACTCCGTCTGTCTCTGACACATACCTATGCATCATGGCCACGGCGGCACCCAACATATACATATTAAAAGTTCCCCGTGTGTTTACACCATACGGTGCGGTGTTTGGGAAATCGCGCTGTGTGTTGTGTGCATTCACACTTTATACTGTTGTGCTGTATACCCGGTGATGTCATTGGGTGTGTCTGTGCAGCCGTATATGTGGATTATCTTCGGTGTTTTACCGTTGCAACTGCAAAGGTATTGCCTTTAGTGTTACATTATAGTTGCCTGCATTGGCTTAGCTTTGCATCTTACATTACTGCATCCTGCAGGCACATGGCATATGATGCATTTTGTCTGCCGCCGCCGTTATGCTACCTCTGTACTTGGCTGTGCTATTTCGGTTCTTTGCTCTTTGCATTTCTACTACATCCCCTACTATCTTTGCATTCCTATGCCTCCCCTTTCCCGTTATGCAGGAGTCTGCATGCAGAGTTGTCAGCTGCCGCCGTTTGCCCTTCCTGGATTGATTGGTGTTGATTGCTCATTACGGCTCCAATTACACTGCTTCCGCATTTCCTCATATTCTCCGCATTACCTTCCTATATCCGTGGTTGCTGACGAGGAGGCCGTCACATGACTGGGTTGGGGAACGTAGTCATCCTCATGCACATGCATCTGTGCGCGCATTATGTACTCTCAGCGCATCTATTTCCTCACACGCCGATCCTGCTGCTGTGATGTGCATTGTACAGCCCATGTTTGCTGGCCTCCAATGTGCTTCCTCCTACAGTGGCACACCCTTCTGCGATTGACATGTATCCCGTGTAGGCCACTCCTCGGTATACTACCGCTGCGCCGTTTGCTCCATCCTTACATCAGCGGCGGTTTTGCGATTCATTATTATCTGCCTCATTTGCATGGCATTGACTGCTAATACATGGTTACAGCGCCGAACACTGCCGCCACTCCTTGACAACCCTTGCGCTGGGGTTGAAGCTTTACATACATACTATGGTGTGTGGTGGCTGTGCAGCTGATGTGTATTATACTGCTCTTTTAGGACATTGTCATATTATTTCATTGCTTTGCACCTTCTGTGCACATATCCGGGGGATCTGCTGTGGTTTCTATGTACATACCATTTATGTCATTATTTACATTTTGTGCATGTTTTCTTTGGACATTCTCGGTACCTTTTGCCATTGGCATATTGCACCTGTATGATACCTGAGGTTGACAGCCTTCCGTTACTCCTTGGTCATGTTTGGGTAAATGTAAACCGTTTTTTTTGGTTTACATTGCCGTGCCCTTACGCTACGCCTGCGCCACTTCGTGGATCGCTATTTGCCTTCATTTGCATGGTGCAATACCGCACACAGTGTGTTTAGCATACCTACGCAGGGGGCGGCGCAGGTCCGGCGCACGCCGGTAGTGCACGTGGGATTGATTCATACCTGAATCGCTCGGCGGCCATATTTGGCATTATAACGCCAACGCTATGCGGGCGCCTGGCGCAAGGTTCATGAATCCCGGGGATAGTTTATATATATATATATATATATATATATTTATATAGATATATATATATATATAGTCGATTGGGAGATGTCTGACTGTGTAATGTGCAAAAGGAGTGCTGAAAGAACCCAAAATGTTGAATGCAAATGAATATACAACCGAAAGATCTTTGTAATTCAGGGGTCATGTAAATATTATGAAAATATTGAATTCAGCAGCAAGCATATTTTAGTTTTGACATTTTATACTGTCAGTTTAACATGATTCAGTGTTTCTGTTCACATAAATCATTGGTTTTATGCTGGTAAACTTATATATCTATATATATATATATATATATATATATATATATATATATATATATATATATATATATATATACATACACACACACACACACACACACACACACACACACACATGCTACATATATGTATGTGTATAAAACATTGCATTATGTATGATCAAACATCCTTAATGTCAAACATAAAATAGCAGCTTTAAGAACTTTGAAATTACATAATATCAAATGTCATAAACACTGAACCTACCAATGGCTGAGAAAGGAAAACTAATTTCTTTCCCAGTCTTAACACTAAAACCGTCATAGCACTAACCCCAAATTTGACTGAATAGTTACAGTGTTATAGAAGTTTTTTTTTTAAAGCTATGGTGTATGGTTAGTGTTGAGACAACCAACACTAACCCTACACCTTACCTAAAAAAAAAGTCTCTTAACACTGCCACTACACAATACAGACTCAGACACACAATCATGCACAAACACACACTACCAATACTACATCTGTCCCATTACCTAAACCTTACCCAAACTTAACACACAAACAAAAGCACAAATACTCTCATCCCCTCCTATCCCAAGTCATCTGCCTGACTTAAACATACCACTGATATTCTGGATGTTTAGCTATCTATATATTATAGCAATAACCCATGCCTGGGTGTGGGTAATGCTGGATTTACCCACGGTTGGCGTGGTTTGGTCCCGAGGGCGAAGCCCGAGGGACCAAACAAAGCCAACCGTGGGTAATACAGCATTACCACCCAGAAGTGGTTATTGCTATTATCATGACATTATTTAAGAAAATAAACTATTACTTTTCTTAAATAATGGCATAGTATAATGCCTGTTTACTGCCCTTCCGCAGATGTCTGGCATCGCGGCAGTTCTGATGTACTGCGGCGCCTGCGCAGTACATCAGAGTTGAGCAAAAGCAGGAGAAAGCAAGACCTCCGTTGCTTTTTATTTTAAGCTATGTTAAATGGGTTTAACATAGCGAGACAGTTTTAAAATAAGCAACGGAGATGTCCGTTTCTTATTTTAAAACTGTCTCGCTATGTTAAACCCATTTAACATAGCGAAACAATAAAAAACGGAGATCTTGCTTTATCCGTTGCTTTTTTTTTAAAACCTGTCTCGCTATGTTAAATGGGTTTAGCATAGCGAGACAGCTTTAAAACAAGCAACGGAGATCTCTGTTGCTTATTTTAAAGCTGTCTCGCTATGTTAAACCCATTTAACATAGCGAACAGTGTTTAAGTAGAGTTATACTAATGGAAAAAGTCCGGTGACCGGACCTTTTTCCATTAGTATAACTCGATTTACAATGTGCACGCTGGCCAATCAGCGTGCACGTTTTGGGGGGGGTCATGGTATAATTTGTATTATACATCACCTATAGCATTTGTAGACCAAATGTACATTCAACAAAATGTAGATATACCATATATATTAGCTTAATAAGAAAATTTGTATTATAGCACTTAAAGTTTCCTTCCTAAAAAGTTATAAAAATTAAATATACTATCCCTTTAAATGTTGGTAATATGGTATTATGGACAAAACCCTCTTGCAAATTCACCTTTTAGTGTGTTATCAATTAAACTGTACATTCTTTCTGAATGGACTTACTGGTTAATAAGTGCAGTATAGCTTGATATAGTAAGTTCTGTCTAGTGATAACTACATATTTAATTTATGGTGAAGGCTTTAGAGACCATACTGTTGATATATTTAGACAAACAAGAAAAAAATAATGGTTTTAATGTCCAATTTCTGATTTCCTAAGTTACTTTGTGTGCCATATAACTTGTTGCACTTTTTTTTTGTTTTTACTGCCAGATGAATAGACAAGGCAGGAAGTGGATCAGTCATAATGACACACTGCAGTGAATTCTAAGATATAATATTATATGCATTACTTAATATACACTTGTACCTACAACTGAAAATATTCCATTAGGCTAAAATGCTGCCTCAGATTACCTTGATCCTCAATTTGGAGTGGGGAGGCACCAGATCAGGGTGTCAGAATGCCTAGCTACAGTTCTGTAAGGGTTATCCTAAAGCAAATTGGTAAGACATTCCTTCAAATACAGGATACCATCCATCTTTTCTTTCAGGCTGACAGCATGAATGTTTCCTCATGTCGCTTAATTTCCTTCTCCCTTTTTAGTAATGCTTCAACACTGCAATGCAACTTAATTGTTTATTTCAATTTCTCTTTCAGCTGTTACACCTTATAGTGATTTTCTTTTGTAGGTCTTGTTAGCATATTATTGTCCTTTCTAATACCTCCTTTATTCAAATGCATGATACTCATGTTTCTTTGAAGACTGTCCAATTTGCAGACAATTTTTCCAATGTTTCCTCCATCCTCTATAATAATTTCCTTGTAAATGCTTTATCTATGCTTCAAGTTATTGTGTCATAAATACTCTTTCTACCATCATAATCAACATGGGGGTTGGAGTTAAAGAACTAGGCAGCTATTCTCACAACTATTCCACAGCGCTGTCTATCCATAAATCTTTATCTCTGCCTTGGTAACATTCTTGCAAAGAATAAACCCATCTCCTTTTCTTTATTGCAGGAGTAGTTCCCCATCTTTTCTTGTCTTTAAGCAACTTCACAAGTTTTGCTCTTAGATATTTTAGAATTCTGGGCTGAGCACCCTCTGGCTCCATTATTTAATCTGCCTTCATGTTTACAACTTTTTCCATGTTTTTGTTCCTTTGTAAATCTGTCTATCTTAATCACCTGCCCCTAATCTAGAAAATGCCAGCTCCTGCTTTAGGATATCTTCTGATGTTCATCATCTAGTAACTGCTGCAGTAATCTTAACTATATGGGTTATATCCTGCCCAGGGTGTAACAACAGCCCAGTTTCCAGAGCTTAAGGACACCTCTCATATGACCAGACTGTTGACAGAGCTGTAGAAAATCAATAGTTTGGACATCAAGCCCTTCACACCTTTCCTGCTAATGAATAATCGGCTGGCATTTCTCCATTGCTGGGCAGATAAGTTCCTTTCAAGAAAAAAAAGCTTATATATTTTAATTTTATGAAAGAAGCTTAACTTGTTCTGTGAAATAAGTTAATTTAAGTTAGGAAATTGTTATTTATTGGACTGTCACGTGACTTTTCAGTTACTTTAAACTGAACAGCTACCTTTTACTTCTGTGGAAAAAAGTTGTTAAAAGTGTACTTTATTTTAGTGGAAACACTTGTTAAATTACTTTTAGGACCTGTGTATGTATATGTTGTGCTTTTTGCTGTGCATTATATTGGAAAATACTACTTTTTTATTAGTTACCTCTTTTAATGATTGTTGGTGTCAGTGTTCAGCCACCATGGGCCAGGGGATAGAAAAACCTTCTAATGGCTACTGGTGTCTCCCTGATAGGCATGGGAGAACCACTCTTGTTGGTCTTGCAAGAATGAGCAAAGAATGCCTCTCAGCCTGCAGGATTGGGATGCCTGCTCCCCAGGGTGACTTGCCTGACAGGGTCGATCTGTTCCTTGGAAATTGTAGTTAACAAGAAGCAGAGAATTATTTATCTTGCACTGTCTCAGTTACTTTAGACATGGATGACTTATTGGGCTTATCTCAGGCTCTTGACGCCTCTCTTTCTAGTTTTACTGATAAGAGAAAAATGAATTGTTTGTTGACTGAAGATTCACAGTTTAATGAACAGGGAATGATTATTTGGAAACAACTTCTGTTTTCTCATCTCGGGTGACTGATTCAGATTCTCAGGAAAGTATTTCTTCTGATAGTCCCCTGGAAGAACTTTATTTTTCTGAATCCCTATCAAGGATGAACCAATTGTTTCAGTGTGTGAACATTATTGTATTTTGGTGCTGTACTGTTAGCATTGGAGAATGTCTTTATTTGTCTTTCATATAGTTATTTTTATTTTGATGGCAGTTACTACCAACAGAAGCTGAGTATTGTCATGGATGTAAGTTTTGCACTGTCATATGCAAATTTATTTATGAATTATTTTGAGTAACAGTATATTTATTCAAGTTTTTTTTCAGACAATGTTAGATTCTATGTCCATTATAAAGATGATTTAATGATTTATTTATATATATATTTTTATTTTTAATGGATCAAAATGTGATTTTGATAGGTTTATGAAGCAACTTAATTCTAGCATCTTTGCCATCAAGTTCACTGAGACAATAAATCCACATGAGATTACATTTTTGAATGTAAAGGTTATGGTGGTAGATGCTAAGTTATTGACTAGAGCTCACAGGAAAGACATTTCAACTAACGCTATTCCATGGGCAGATATCTGTCATCTCATACACGCAATGCATGTCTTATCAAAAGATTATCTTATTCACATGGCTAGATTATGTAATTGATAGACTTTTTTTTTTCTTAGCTGAAATTAAATTTAATACTGAAAAAAAATTGCTCTAAAGTGTATAAGCAGGATGATGTAATTAAGGCTTTATTGTCAATATCAGGTGAAGTATGTGACAGGAATGTATTCATTGTGAAAAATGTCATTGTTTCATTGGGTATACATAGGTTCATAGGTTCATAGCTAAGTACTAGTTTATCTGCCCAAGGGCATTTATAAGCCTAGCCAGAATGTGTTGGCTTTCGCCACCCCCTTAGATTAGTTCCCTGTGCCTCTGTACAGCAGAGCCACTGCAGTGATCCCTGGGGTAAATTTTCTGTTTCCCATCCACCCGTCAAGGTTTCTCTTGAAGAGTGTTAGTGAGGGGCTCTGCTTGATGTATATTGGAATCCTGTTCCAAAGCATGGGGAGTCTCTGGGACAGGAATCTATCCCTCCAACATGTCCTATTTATCGTTGTGGTGAGATTTATATCTCTAGAGCCTGTGACTCTCCGGGATTTGTTTTTCTTTTTAGGTGGAGCATGTCCATCATTTCTGGGTTGGACATGGCCTTGTATGTGAGGCAGAGATCACCTCTGAGTAAGCGGTATGCAACTGAATACATCTGGAGTTTCTTGAGTCGGGCTGCATAGGGCATCTGTTTGAGGCCAGTAATCCTCTTGGTGAGGTACTTTTGTGGTCTTTCCAGCTGTTGCAGGTGTCTTGTAAGGTACATCCCAAATGGGGCACTGTATTCTATGATGGGTCTAATGAGTGATGAGTAGAGAGGCACAATAATTTCTTTTGTTCTAGATGCATACATAGGGATAAATTGTACTTCATAACCACATATACCATTTTATATTGTTAGCTGATGTAATTTTGAAATCTGTTTTACAAAGGATTCCTTGCATTTCTTATTTGTTTGGACTTAGTTTAAAAACTAAAGTGATGAATTCACAATTTGATTCTATAGCACATAATGGTTGAATGGGTTATATTACATGTATGAAACCTTGCAGTATTTATAAAGTATGTAAGATGGTGGCAAGAGATACTATTTGGCATTTTAAAAAGGGACCTTTCATATTTGTGAATACTTTCTTGTAAAACCAGTACAGTTATTTATGCAGTTACTTATTCTTTTGTTTTATATAGGAAAACCATCCAGAATGGTGAAGATCAAAATCATGGAAAACTTAAAAGGCTTTCGTTAGACAAATTTTGAGAATTCTATTGCTGATCATCTACGGAGTAAACATCATGGTGATGTTGCTGTTTAAAAATATTTTTGTTATTATACGGATACAAGTTACTTCAGAATATAATCAGCAATACTTCATAGATACTGTACATAAAATGGGAGTGATGCTTATCTTACAATTTAATATAGTACAGCCTATGGGACTTAACACTGAACTCCCATGTGAAGTATTTCTTTAAATGTGAATTGAATTGTTTTCTGATTTTTTTTTTTTTTTTGATAGATACATGTGTTTGGTGATATGTCTTAATCGGTCCATTGTATTTGTTATTTGAACTTGCTTGTTCTTTGGATACTTTATCCTTGAAGGACAAATTAGTCTAAGGTGCTATTTCCTTTTAATAAATTTTGCAGCATATATGGTTTATTTTTTGCTTTTTTGAATTATTCTTTATGGTTTGATGTTTTTATTACAGCCTGTAACATGCCTGCAGTCCATAAGAAGGCAGATAGATTGTTTAAAGTCCCTCAGTATTTCAAATTTCATTTTTTTAAACTCAGATTTGACCCTGCAGTCATCTGTTCAGCAAATCCTGTTGTTGCTAAGCATGCTAATTCATGCCCTTCGGATAATAATGTGAAAACCTTTGCTAGATTTGAGAAAATGTATTCCTCTGCCACACTTAATTTTAGCATTGGTGACTGTCAAGCTCATGTGTTAAAGTTTTTTTTTCTTTTTGCTTCTTTTGAAAATATGAGGAACATTATAGTGATGTGGGTCTATAGTATATGAACAAATGGTCATAATATCGAATGCTCTAAAGAGCTAAAATGGCAGACCTCAAACTCGTTGTGTGTGTGGGGGGGTGCCCCCCTCCCCCCGCTAAATATGTATACCAACAGCGCTATCAGGTTTTACCTCATATCATGCGTTCCGGCCCCAAAATCCGGATAATACCAAGAAAGGAGGAGGGGTATCCATATTCATCAAGGACACACCTCAAGACTGGACTGGTGCAAGATGCATCATCGGAGACCATCCAGTGGGGTGCATTTAACAGCAAGACTGACTGCTCTGCAAATTGTAGCATGTTACAGGCCACCAAACCTGTGGAAGGAACCCATGGCTGAAACACTAACTAGAGAGGGATAATCACATCAACAAACACCCACTGGAACAGGTGACTTCAATTACTAATATATACTGGGAACACTACTGCCCAAACACCCTCCAAGCCCAGTTCCTGGAATTCATAATTCCCAAATGCCATGGAAACACTAGTCACCATCCCCACAAGAGGAGACAACATACTTGATCTCATCATCACGAACATGGGAGCACAATGTTCAACAATCGGAGTCTGTACACTGGTGAATCTCGCTCCAGACCACAAACTAATCCCACCCATACATCCCCCACCACCAATAAAAAAAAAAAAAAAAAAGAATAATGAAAAAAGAAGACTCACACTTCTTAAGGCTAGTTCCTTAACAAGACCCTTCTAGGCGGCGGCCCACAGACTCCTGAGGAAAACAGTCACTCAATCTGGCCTAGCAATCAAATGCCTTCTACCAGCACCTGGGCAATCCCAAAAACAAAGACATCCATGGGACCTGATGGTGTCCCCAGCTGTGTGCTCCATGAACTCAAATGAGAAATAAAACCCACAGTAGGGACAGCTTAATCAAAGTCTTACCTCTGGATCCTGAAATTACCGCCCATTAGTTTGACAAGCCTTATCTGCAAAGCCATGGAGAGGATCATAATGTTGATAGTAGTCTGTCATTCGACACCCATGTAGCTAAAGTAGTTAGGAAGACCTTACATTGCCCCACCTTATCATGAAGTTTCTCATCTCTAGCATCAGACCAATGATTGAGTACAATGCCCCATTCGAAATGTATCTGACCCGACTTGAACTCCGAGATCGCACTATAGTGAGGAAAGGGCAAATATTCCAACCTTCACTGTACTGCAATCCCACAAGAAGTACTTCGAGGTCTGGCATTTTCACTCTTTATCTTTCCTTTCTAAATCAGTTTGTAAAAGTCCCAAATTTCAAAATGCTCTCTCTTCAAGACCTGTTACCACTAATTCCCCATTTCCCTTTTTTTAATAACTCTAGATTTAAAGGATGCTTATAATCACATTCCTATAGCCTCCGATTTCAAATGTTTCTTAAATTTTTATTATGTCTGGAATCCACTTTCATTGGTCTGCATTACTCTTTTAGCTTGGGTGTTTACAAAGTATCTACCTTCAGTGATTGCCTACTGCAGACTGCAAGGTATTCACATGTTTCCTTATTTAGATGACTTGCTTTTCTTTGCAGAGTTTTTTTTTCCAAAATGTCAGGAATCTCTCAATTGGGTAAAAACCTCCTTCGCTAACTAGGATCTCAGGAGAACATCCAAAAGTCTTGTTTTAATCCTTCCCATAAGAATGTTTTACTAGGGTATCTTCTAAATACTTCAGTTCAGACAGATTTTCTTCAACAAGAAAAAGTAGATCTATATCTAATCTATTCCTAAGTTTTTCCACTCACTCCAAGGCTTCAGCAAGAGAATTTCTCAAGATACTTAGTTTTATGGCCTCCATGATTCTCATGATTACTTTAGTCAGACTCATTATGACAAAGATTCAATGGTACTTAAAATCTGCATTGTCCATTCCATACATCAACATTCTCTAACTTTTTATATTCCAGTTTTGAGATTTGTAAAAAGGGAACTGCTTTGGTTGGCAGACCAGTTGCATCTGTATCTAGCTCTCTCAGTCCCCTTTTCAGCTCCAACACAATGAGTAACTATGTCTATGGACACCTCTGACTTTAGGTAATGGTCTCTATGGAACAAAAAGTGCAAGGACTTTGGAACAAAAAGGAAAGAGCAGAATGCATAAATATAAAAGAGATGATGGCTGTCATAAACACTCTCAACTCTCTCAATAATCTATTCCCTGGGACTGTTACATGTGATTACAGACAACACCACAGTGATATGACAGATAAACAAACAAGACAATTCAGATCTTACACTCTGTGTAGATTATCTATTGTAGTCTGGGATATAGCAATTCAACACAGTCTTACTCTACAGGCATATTACATTTCATCATAGCAAAATATTGTGACTGACAAACTGAGCAGGACCAGACAGACCCTCATGAATGGAAATCAAATCAGGGAAATCTTCCAAAATTTGATCCAATTATTGGGAATACTTCAGCTAGATTGTTTTACCTCCACTCACAATAAACAGTTGGCAATATTCTGCATTAAGATTCCTTGAAAACAAGCCACAAAAATATATGCATTTTTATTTCCTTGTTTAGGACTATACTGTATGCTTATCTACTTTTCCACTGATATCCAAAGTCATACTGAAGATTCAGAAGGTTTCTCCAAAGTTCATTGTTGTACCTCCCTTCTAGCACAAGGGTAACAGTGGCTCTCCCTTTTTTTGGACATGTGTTTCATTCAGATGGTTCTCAATATCTTGTTACTTAAACACATATGAACCTAGTTTAGCATCTATGCCTTTGGCATTTCTGGGTGTAAAAGCTGCTAATCTTTATTTGTTAATATAGCCGCCAAAGGATATCTATAAATGCACATGTTGATTTCAGTACCCTAAATCTCCTTGTTACTCAAGACAGGTATGATTCCTCTGGTTGAATGGGCTCCATATTGAAATGTTGGCACTCAAAATGCTAAGTGTTGACATGCTGGAAAAAAAGACAACTATGGGAGAAGAGTGAATTTTGAACATTGCTTTTCTCCTTTAAATGTCCTTTTTCTGAGTTACAAGCACACCCCGCACCCTCAGAACTTATATACCAACTCTAGTACCATGCCTTGAAGAAAAAGGAGTATTACAGAAATGGTCATATTAGACTTAGTACATGTAAGTCTACTTTTCGGCTATTCGATGTCTGTGTTTCGAGATTTGCTCTAGTGGGTCCTGACATTTAAAACTGTCACCATTTCAACAGGCTAAACTGATAACTCAGAAATAACTCATGCTCAGGCATGGATAATGAAGGATTTTCTGATGGGTGACATGGGTGAAACTCACTGGCATAGCCTGAGTGATCAAACAAAGATAAACAAGTGATGACTGAGTATGAGTTATTGCTATTATACAATCCATCCATCCACAACACAAGTTTCACAGTTATGCCCATAGTGTCAAAGTATTACTGCAACAGTGACAATATCCTACAGCCAAGCTTCACACTGCAGTGTGGGTAGCCCTGTTGCAATTGTTCTTTCATGCCACACACTACACAAGCACATACAGAGACACACACACACACACACACACACACACACACACACACACACACACACACACACACACACACACACACACACACACACACACACCTTCAGCCAATTTAGAGTGCTCAATCCACCTACTGCATGTCTTTGGAGTGTGAGCCTGAATGGGAGCACCTGGAGAAAACCCACATGAACACAAGGAAGACATGGAGACTACATACAGAAGGCACCTCAGCTGGGAATTGAAATGGAGAACCACTTGATGTGAGGAAACAATGGTATGTGCAGCTCCACTGTGTTGCCCAATTGTTATTGCTATATCGCAACGATAGTCTAATAAAAGACTTGCTATTTTTAAATATCATTGTATAAACATACTTCTGTGCTCTTCTACAGCTTCCCCCATGCATGGGATGGCTAAAATAATGCACTGCATATAGGATAACCACAAATATGATGCCACTTGTTTATCACGCTGAATAAATGCAGTTTCTGTTGCCTGTCTTTTCTTCTGCACACCCAGTTACATCTTAATAGACTCCATGAGTGTATGGTTATTTAAGTCGCAGCGATCACAGCTGAACTCAAACAGTAAAAACAAATGTATACGATTTGTGAGAAATTTTAGTCTGAAGCTGAAAAGTGGTAAACATTAAAGCTCTGTTTTGGGATACTTTGTCTTAAATACAATAAAACACTGTATTGAGTATCAGGTACTAAAAAGCTGGCTAGTCAGACAAAGTGCATGTTGATTGCTTTGTCCAATTAATGTCCTCATTTTAGAAAACTAATGAGGGTTCATCAAATTTTTTTCTTTTTCAGAAGAAAAAAAACAGGAGTGCAGTTCAGTTCCAGGCACCAAAAGCAGATTAAATGTATTTTAAATAGTCTGATGTTTAGCCACACAGTTGTAGATCTAGTGGAGATTGTATAGGCCAGGAAGTAGTCTAAAAAGGCTCTCTATTAAAATATCAGCACTCATAATGACAAGTGCCAATAAGCCAAAGAAGACCCATTGAAAATATAGAAGAATAGCAAATTTCAATCATCACTCTTCTCCTTTAAACTATTTTTGCAAGGGGCAAGCCCCCATGCACCCCTGATGTGGATGTAAGCACCCCACAGTCCCTGAAATTCTGACCATCTTGGACTTAATATATGTAAGCCCATTCATTTTCAGTATTATGAGACTCGCTAAAGTAGGTCTGGACATTTCAAACAGTAATCCGCTAAAACGCATATACACATCAATATTTTTAATGTTTTTAGATGTCATTTTTATGATCTTGAAGGGTATATCTGAATAAACTGTACAAATTCAAAGCATACCAGCATATATTAAATGCAGAGTTATTGGGCTCATTGCTCTGCATTATTATTCTGTTGTTTTCTTGAATGTTAATGCTACTAAACATGAAACTAGACAAGTAGTGGTTGGATTAGGCTGAATGGGAAGCGATGACCAAGGCTGAATGGGACTTACATCATTGTCGAAGAGATTATAATTATCTGTTCCTGCTTCCAGGTTCCCCTCTTAGAGTTCTTGAATGGTATATTCCTAAATCTCAGTTTATAAGGATTTAATGTATTTATACTGAGGAGTTCATGAGCCAAATTACAGAAATACAATTGACTGCAAAATTCACAGCTAGAAGTTATGACCCCTGCATCCTCAGGAAGCAAAAAGAATTGAATAAAAGACTGGAACAACAATATTTACAAGAAGAAACATAATTAAATGACATGAGAGCCAACCATAGGTCAGGTTGTTTGTTGCTTTCTCAAGAGTGATTTGCCTGGTTGTTTGCTTTAAAAAGAAACTGGTATTTTCTTCCCTTCAGAAGGAGGACTTAATAGTGTAACATCTGCTGGTTATTTAGAAATGAGAACACTGCTTATCAAGCATGCTTTTTTGCAGTACCTTGCCAAGTTAATTAATCAAATTATCTTTTTGGCAGCCTGGCATGTAGGTTCTTAATTATGTGAATGCTGATGATCTTGCAAAAGTACAAATTACATTACAATTCATGAAGTTGAAGGAAATTCTAAAATATTTACATTCCAAGTTACAGTTAGGTGTGCAAATGGGGTTGTTTGGCTAAATATAGCTCTGTAGCATATTTTAGTGTGTCATTTTGATAAGATTTTGAGATATCTGTGCATAAAAAAAATGCGTGCCTTGATGAATAAATACAAACAATATATGGGCTTACTTGAAAAACATTTATAAAATGCCAGCTGTGCTAATTGAGCATATATTTTCCTGGGCATAGAGTTTGTCTAAGTAACTGCTTGAACAGCTTGACTCCAGACCAAAATAAATACTAAATGACTAGGTGGTCTAGTGTGTGTGTGTGTGTGTGTGTGTGTGTGTGTGTGTGTGTGTGTGTGTGTGTGTGTGTGTGTGTGTGTGTGTGTGTGAAAGAGTCTGTGTGCGGGCGCGGCTCTATGTGTGTATGTGTGCGCGGGCGCACGCACATGCGTGTGTGTGTGTGTGTGTGTGTGTGTGTGTGTGTGTGTGTGCGTGTGTGTGAGCATGTGTGTGTGTGTGTGAGTGTGTGTGTGAGTGTGTGTGTGTGCACGCGTATGTGTATGTACATAGTTGTACACACACACACACACACACACACACACACACACACACACACACATATATATCTATTATCACTGTGACAGAAGTAACTTTTCTAGTGTACTTAACAAAACCCTCACAAGACATGATGTTGGAGAACAGATATTTTACATGTACTAACAGTCTGCTCCAGTAAAATCGCTAGTATAACAGAAGTTTTATTATCCAACATGAATGGTGCACTTATATATCAAGCATCACTTATTTCTCTGACAACTGCATAGAAACATCCACTAAGGAAGTCTAGCTTAGAGGTTAAAGCTATAAGCTGTTAATGAGTTTCATCCTGTAGTTATGAACTTGATAACTTTAATTTGTCTACTGTGTGGCTGTAAGCAAGACACCAAAACAAACAGTGCTCTTGAGTCATCCATGGAGTGGGACATTTGTGTCCCATAGGCCTACATGGTTATCAAATAAGTAACATTATGCAATGAAATTCAAGATAATTATAGAGATGTACACGTTTCAGAAATTGTCTAGCAGTTAAGTGCACAATGAGACATTGGTTCCACCTAGGATTACAATACCAAGATTCTGACTGGACAGATGCTGTACACAACTCCTTCCTAACAGAGGTAAGGGGCATGGCCTAGTCATTCCTTCTACCCAACACCCCCACCATCCCACCCTAGCTTCTCCAGTGTCCAAACTACTAATCAAACTTGGATGACCTTTGGCATAGTCAGTACTTTATTCCTCTATGCCACTATACCAACATCCAACAGTGCTAGCCACACACACACAAACACACACACACACACATACATATATATCTATATCTATCTATATACATACATATATATATATATATATATATATATATATATATATATATATATATATATATATATATATATATATAGGTTCCAACAAGTTGTCAAACATGGAAATTCACCAGCACAGCTGTTTTGTGGTATAGTGAGATTGGAGAATTTGGTCTTTCACCACTGTAGTATGATCTGAGAGTTGGTAGATAATTACTAGGGGATTTTGGATCAGCTGGTGGTCAACATCTTGTGCTCAATCAGTTGCCACTAGATGTGCTGAATTTTTGATAAGTTGTCATACATTATATATATATATATATATATATATATATATATATATATATATATATATATATATATATATATATATATATGTTCTAAAGATGCCTGGAGTATGTGCATAAGCTTACTGATAGTTATTGTTTATTTTTGTTCATTTTGCTGACCCTGTTAATATACTGAGTCACAGCTGACCATTTTCAAACAATAATTGGATTTTAACAAACAATTAAACATCATTGTGAAATGTATTCAGTGACATCAACACAATAAGGATTTAGTTCAATGCAATGGGGTTTATGTAAATCTTATTTTGTTGTCATCTGGTGATTATATGCTTGAAATGTATAGCTATAATTCTGGAATTGTCATGGAAAACTGCAATCTTGACTAGCTTTCTGACATAGGTTTTGCTTTTAGATGCCTGAGGTTATAACTAACATCCATGGGCTTGAAGGGCCAACAAGGAAAGGGGGAATGTAGAAGCAGATGGTCTGATTTCTTACTCTGGGCACATCGGCATAAAAGTGGGATTATTTGCAATGACATTGCTCCCTACAAGGTGATGCACTTCTGAAATCTATAAGTATATGGATACATCCAGGCTGGAATTTAACAAATCCTTATGCTAGTTGTGATGTCCACACTCTGGGCCAGTAATTAAGGAGCCTGAATCCTCACCACTTGCACTGGAGAGGGATGTTCACTTGGAACAAATATGGGGACACCCAGTATTTCCAGATGCAGCTGTCTGCATCAAGCAGAACTTCCCTTAAGAGCACACAGTGAACACATTAATTCTGGGTCCAGATTTCTCTATCTGTCTCCCTCCAGGTCCCCAAAAAGACTCCCCACTGATACAGCTATAGGATTGACACCTCAGCCGACTGTCCAAGCCAAATCCTCCGGCACCGCCTCTGTGAAACCAGTGTGCTTCATGTCCTTGCTCCAAGCAGCTGGCACACAAACACTTTGAGCTTTCATTTTCACACACACACACACACACACACACACACACACACACACACACACACACACACACACACACACACACACACACACACACACACACACACATACACCCAGTTAACTGAGAATAGATCCCCTACCTATCTAAGTCCACAGACTACAGAACTCAGTACATGATACAAGCACCATGGCACAAGTACGACTTGGAGTGTCTCAGACAGCACCTTATAGCTGATGACCTCAGTTGTTTCTGCTGATGACATAATGGTAGTAGCAGTAACCCACATACTGGTGTAAAATGCTGTCTGTAAAGTCAAGGAAGCATACATACATACACACATACACACACACACACACACACACACACACACACACACACACACACACACACACACACACACACACACACACACACACACACACAGTTGACTGCAGTGAAAAATAGAACTTCTACCTATTTAAGTAGACAGAGTACAGGATATAGTTCTTTAGGTAAGCCCCAAGGCACAAGTCTGATTTATGCAAGAGTGCTGGTCAGCTTATAGTAGATGATGTCAGCAGGCTAGGTGGGAGACAAGAAGTTGGGAGGCCTGCATTAAATGGGTTTTTAGGCATGTGCAAGTATCAAAATACTGACAATCCATGGCATTGGAGCAGTAACTGTAGGATACACACTTCTGCTCTTCTTTCTAGACACACACACACACACACACACACACACACACACACACACACACACACACACACACACACACACACACACACACACACACATACACCCAGTTAACTGAGAATAGATCCCCTACCTATCTAAGTGCACAGACTACAGAACTCAGTACATGATACAAGCACCATGGCACAAGTACGACTTGGAGTGTCTCAGACAGCACCTTATAGCTGATGACCTCAGTTGTTTCTGCTGATGACATAATGGTAGTAGCAGTAACTCACATACTGGTGTAAAATGCTGTCTGTAAAGTCAAGGAAGCATACATGCACACACACACACACACACACACACACACACACACACACACACACACACACACACACACACACACACACACACACAGTTGACTGCAGTGAAAATAGAACTTCTACCTATTTAAGTAGACAGAGTACAGGATATAGTTCTTTAGGTAAGCCCCAAGGCACAAGTCTGATTTATGCAAGAGTGCTGGTCAGCTTATAGTAGATGATGTCAGCAGGCTAGGTGGGAGACAAGAGGTTGGGAGTTCTGCATTAAATGGGTTTGTAGGCATGTGCAAGTATCAAAATACTGACAATCCATGGCATTGGAGCAGTAACTGTAGGATACACACTTCTGCTCTTCTTTCTAGACACACACACACACACACACACACACACACACACACACACACACACACACACACACACACACACACACACACACACACATACACACACACACACACAGAAGTTAGCTGCAGTGAGAACAGAACCACTACCTATCACCCCTACGTGTCTAAGTACACAGACTACAGAGCACAGTACTTTATGCAAGCTCCATGGCACAAGTCTGGTTTATACAAGAGTGCTGGTCAACTTATAGTAGATGACACCAGCAGGCCATGTGGGAGACAAGAGGTTGGGAGTCCTGCATAGGTTCATAGCGTTATAGATTCATAGGAGACTACTAGCCTAATGGCGTTAGAATGTTTACAAGTCTAGCTGTGTAAAAACACAAATACTCTTACTGAGCATAGTTAGATGGTCATTGTTAGCAGAGTGATTTTGTGAGCAGCACTGACTAGCCCTGTCCATGAGGGACATAGGTGCGACACCAAATTTGAATGTATAATCACCCAAACAGTTGTGGACATTGCCCTTGAACAGGGTCATTAAAGATCACTTCTTCATTCACAGTGGAAGCCTATTAAAGAGCATTGTCAATTGCTTGGGGATATATCTATGTCTCTAGCATATTCTTTTTATTTCACAGGCTAGGTTGAGAACCCAGGAGCATATTAATCTTATCCTATTTGATTCACAGATGTGCAGAAATTCTAGTAGGGCAGGGTCTGAGACTATTCTGTAGACCAGGTGCCATTCACCTCTCCGCAGCTTGCATGATATTGATTACAGTGACAGGTCTTTTAATCTTTCCATGCATGTCATGTTTGCAACTGTATTTTTTGACAATATTTAAGGTGTTACAAAGGGGTGGATAGGAAAGACGTAAAATGGCGAGCAAGCTGGAGTAAGAACGAAGGCAAACCAAGACAGGAATGTGCATGAGGGAGGGGAGGAAAGAAACATTCATTTCTTCAACAGTGTAAACTACAAATATGTGCAGAATATTAACTGAGTTTGTAATGTTACCTCTAGAGAGAGGGATGACCACAACAAAATCATGTTGTATAGCCAATTAGACCAAATCAGGTGTGTCAAAAAGACATGAGTGAGAAATGGAGAGCTATGCATGGGAAAAAAATTTGTGGGACAGGTGACCATTTATGTTTTATTTGAGAGAGAGAGAGGAATGCTGGGAAATGGATGTAGGTATGTCTAGGTCAGGTAAGTTGGGTAGGTGAGGAAGCAACTCCAAACAGACAAGAACAACAAGACAAGAGACAGGGATGGTGAAGGACACAAATTGTTGGGGGACACTATGATTGGGGTGGGTGCAACACATGCCGATGGTCATCAAGCTTAGAGACAGTGAGAATCAAGTCCTCACCCTCTGGACTGCCATCACTGTCACCTTACTCCACAGGTGGCTGGAGTGTTTGACATCTCCTCCTCCTCCTACTCTTAGTATACACCATGAGAGAGAGCAGCCTCTCTGGCCAGCATAGATGTGCACCAATGGTGCAGAACACCACCCTATGCACCATCCCTAGCAACTCACTACAGGTGATGAAATCACTATCTCAGCCACTGTTCCGGGATGGTACCTCTGGACCAACCTCCAGGGCAGGACTACCTGAGGGTGCAGGTAGTGCAAGGGCAACAGAGCCAGTGCTGGCAGGTTGGCTTCTAGATGTGCTGGCTATTGGTGCTGCAGCCAGTGTAGTAGGGGCAGTCTGATCCATTGGGGCTGGACTACTTCACTGTGCCGTTGAGCATTTTGTGATGTGGTACACATGGATGACATGGACATATTTTGACTACAAATAATAAAAATACAAAATGAAAATAAAAAAATAAATTAGATTAAATAAAATATATATACATATCTTTAACAATAAAACAAAATAAAAAAAAAAAAAAAATATTTATAAAATAGAATAATAAAATAAAAAATATGTTTTTAAAAGTGAACTTAAAATAAGAAAAATAAAAAGAGAGATAAGGCATGGTGTGAGAGAAAAAAAGAGATATGATTAGTGCCATCATATGAGACATACAATGCATTAATAGAATCATACAACTCTATCATCTTAAGTTTTATATTTAAGTCTACCTCCTAACAAATGCACACTATACTACAGATTGCTGCAAGTAATGTTTGAAATGTGCATATATTGCACATATGTGTGTTCCAATCATGTAGAATACAGTTTAAAGCAGGGCATTTGTGCCACTGGTATAGAGCTTTTAATTTAATGTAAATATTATTGAAGAAATAACAGTATGGTATAGTTGTGAGTTGTGGTATTTGAACTCAAAACCTCTCACTAAAGTCTAATATTGGACTCCTACAATTGGTTTGTTTGTGCTACAGACTAATGCATGCATACTTGCATTTACAGTTGGGATATTCATGCTCCATTTCATACAACTCTATAAAATAACAGAAATGCTAATAACAGAAAAGATATCTTTAACTTTCACTGCTGTAATAACATTTCTCTTCTGCTGCATACACACCACTCAGTCTCTTCAATCTAGCCCCATGGGCCTGGACGTTGAACTCCTGGTCACTGGCAGCTGGGCAGAAAACAGAAAAGAAGACCATTATGCATACCAGTCTTGCCTATATTCAGCTTTGAAAGTCTTACAGCTACTTTTTTAATTGATACTTACACAGATGTCAGATGTCCTCAGTCCTAAATTCCTCAATTCAGTGGACAAGGCTGTCTCTCTTCCTCCTCTGTATGTCATTAAAATGATGCCTACTTTGTTTTCCAGTGTGGAGGATACCAGTGGCACTGGATACAGCCTCGGCTAAACTATCCCATGCCTTAGACTTTTACTGGGAGGCAGAATTCTCCCCCTGCAGAAACCTTTGTCTGTAGTGCTTTACTAGGAGTCCAATAAAAATCCTGGATTTCTGGACACCCTGCTTCTGTGCCCTAAACCTAGCACCTTCCTCACAAATGACAGCCATGTCTGTCTACCAGTGGATGTAAAGCAATGAAGAATGACCTTTCCTGCCAATTCCAGTTATTGCTTTTTCTAGAGTGCTCACAACCGTGCAACATGTTTGCATGATGGTAAGCAGACAGCAGCAATGCCATGCAGTAAGGAATGAAATAAATACAATTGAAGGCTAATCTGCTAACACAATGACAGTGTCACATCCCTCATACATATAATTAATATCAGCTGCACTATCTAATGTGTTATATAAAGAATGAATATAACCAGAAATGGAACAACAGTAAAAGTGTATGGCATATCTTGTATTAGAACCCAGGACCATGTGTATGGTAGTCCTACACTTATACCTGTTGCCTCACGAAAACTAAAATAACGCCTGTTCATGTTTCAGTTCATTGATATCAACTGCAATGTCACAAAAGGAAAACATGGTTGTACTCCCAGTACTAGAACCCAGGACCATCTGTACCCAGCTCTACACTTACACCTGCTGCCATAGGAGTAGTTACATGACATTCCATAATTTAATAAACATTTTTAAAGTCTCTCTTTTAACTACCATGAAATGCTGCTTAGTGGTTTGTTTTGTGCCCAGTAGAAATATTTGAATGTATCCAGTTTCTAATTTTGGCTGTCTGGGTCCTGTCTGCTTCCTGGGTGGTCCAGGTGTCCAGGTTGCACACTGCTGCACTTTGAGCAAATGAGAAACGCACAGCCAAACCTGCCATATATTGCCTCCATTTCCATGATTGAGCTAAGTGCCACCTTGCGCAAACACAGACCCACCAAAAAATAAATGAATTAATTAAAGCCAAAAAAGAAAGACAAGGGGACATACACACTACAGACTGAAAGTATACATGTGGTATTTCTACAGAGGTCTGGATTTTATCTCTCACACCACTGAACCTTCACAACATAGTAAGGGTGGCTTATACCTCTTTGCCACCAGACAGCTTTGCAGCAAGAAACTGAAATAATTTTGCGTTAAACAAACTGCAACATTAGCTACAGTAATATGACACCGTACAACTGTTAATTGTACATTTATTATTTTTGGATGTAGTGCACTAAGTGATCACACAACCAGTTGTGATTATTGTTTGCAAATATACAGCTCTGTGCTACCTCTCTGTGTTTGTTGGCCATTATTCTCTTATCTAACCAGTAATGTGAGACATGCAGTCTGTAAGCCATTCTATACTTTTGGCCTTAAAATGTGTGAGGACATTAAATGGTAATACTATCATATTCAATTGCCAACAAATGAAAGTGAGGTTGGATGTTAATGAACAGAACCTGTGAATTGCGTGCTGCTTACTTACATTTCCAACCCTGACAAAAGTACATTTAACACTCTGTAAGTCCAGCCTGACACACCCACTGTCTGTAGGGCAGTCTGCATTGCTGCTGTGTTTAACTTCTACCAACCAGTAATCATTTACGGTTGCAATCCATTAAACACAAACACTGAGGGAGTGCCTGCACTATGTTTATATTTGCAACACAGAGCCAAGGATTTGGGAATCAGCAATTCTAATGAGTTCACACCACAATTGCATCTTCACCGTGCTGACAGCCCTGCAGCTACACCAGAAACAGCAACTGTGTAGCTAGGAAAACTGAAGGTGAGCAGACTTGTTTATGAGATGAACACAGAAAAGAAGCTATTACTTTGGAATCTATCTGCTCAGAGGATTACTGATTTTGAGAAGGCAGTATTTTGATTAGCAGAGGCTTTAACACTTTTATCTGTATACATTAATTAGATGTGTACTGAATGAATAGGCAAGTTTGTCAGGACATTTCACAGGTATACATGATTGGCAATACCTTCACATGCAATATTCTGTATTCAATCTGTGTAGTTCAAGGACAGGTCATTTGAGAGCACTTTTAGTATATCAAAGATTTTTTGTTAGCCAAATATGCCATTTGCCTGTTCATTTGGGGGAGAGGGAGCAAAGCTGCATTTCAGTTATGGCACAAACAAGGATATATTGCTATTGTTGCTCTCCTATCTTTTTGCATTCTGCCTACACATCTAACTCAAACATGTCTCTGATGTCACATGCTAAGGTCATTTAGGTACAAAGCTCCCAAATTTTACTTGCTTAAAGTACCAAGTAATGAAATACAAGGATATGCCACTCACAATGCACTCACTCGAGGCACTCCTTAAAATGGAGAATATCGACATCTGTGCAGTGACCAAGACCTGGTTCAAGGCTCCAGAGAGCACCCCTGCATTACCAGGCTATAATTCATACCACACCTTTTAGCCACCTAACTTGGACCGAAGCACTAAAGGCAGAGGCGTGTCCATATTCATTAAGGATATCCACACTTCCAGGCTAGTTGCTCAGCATAATGCATCTGAGATTATCCAAGTGCAACAAACTTTGAGCAAGACCGCAATGCAAATTGTAGCTTGCTACAGATCCCCCACCATGCCACAAGATTCCCACTCCTCAATTATTGATGCACTGGAAAATATTAGGGTACAACCTAACACCCTAATAATGGGTGATCTCAACTACTCCACCATTAATTGGGAAAATTATTCATGTACTCTTGTGCTCAACGTTTTCTGGAATTCATAAATTCCAATGCCTTGGATCAACTTATCCACACCCCCACAAGGGGTAGCAATATCCTAGATCTGGTTATTACCAACATGGGCAACCAGTGTTCCACACCAGAGGTAAATTCCTTGTTGGTCAGATCCGACCACAAGCAAATCACCCTAGACATCCACATCCCAGCCCCACCCCCCCACCCCCACCATTAGGGAAACCACCGTAAACAATTTCTCCAAAGCCAACTTCACGCTTCTTAAGACAGAAGTGGCAATCTTCATGACACCCACGCTGACGGACAATAGAGATATGACTGGTGAATCCTATACAACTGCACTTTCTAAGCACTTACATGAGTGCATGGATCGTGCAATCCCTAACAGAACCAAGATGCTATCCTCCAAAAAAAGGAGCCAATCTGGTGGTCCCCTGCTATAAATAAACTCTACAACAGAAGAAAGAAACTGTTGTAAAAAAGAGTAAAATCCCATAATTGGAGGAAGTCCGTGGTCAGCCTCAGTAAGAAGCTGAGATCCCTCATAAAATCCTCCAAAGCTAGTTACGAAAACAAAATCGCCACTGATTCTAAAGACAACCACAAAGCATTCTATAGCTATGTCAAGAATCTCAATGGCAACACTCAGATCTGCACTGAGTTACAGCATAATGGCACTAAATATACAGAACCAACTGATATTGCCAACATCCTGGCAGATAGGTTCAGTGCTAACTTTACCCCTCTCTCACCCCCTAAAGGGCCAATTTCTATACCAGAAGAATGCAAAGTATCTGTAATCATTTCTGCACAGGTAAAAAACACACTCTCCAAAGCCAAGAACACAGCATCCATGGGACCTGACAACATCCCAGGCTGCATTCTACATGAACTACAGAATGAACTGGCATGCCACCTAAGTACCATGTTCAATCATAGACTCACCAAAGGCTTTGTGCCCACTGAATGGCTCACAGCAATGCTTATCCTACTCCACAAAGGGAGAGCCACCACAGACCCTGGGAACTACCACCCCATTAGCCTGATGAGCCTGGTCTGCAAGGCTATGGAGCGTATCATCATGGAACTTATAAACAATGACATTGGTAATCTCCAAACTCTGGACCCTACCCAGTTTGGGTTTGTAAAAGGCAGATCATGTCTCCTAAACCTGATAGACTTTTTTGAAGCAGTCACCAAAGCTGTAGATGAGGGTAAGGTGGTACACACAGCCTATCTAGATCTCGCCAAGGCTTTCAACCCCATCCCCTACTCTGGAATTATAGACAAACTCACTAAACTATGTATAAATTCCTATGTCACAAGATGAGTTGCCAATTGGCTCACTGACCGAACCCACACTGTGAAAGTAGCAGAATCTAAATCCAACTTCAGACCAGTGACAAGTGGAGTACCACATAGTTCAGTCCTAGGTCCTCTCCTGTTTGGTATCTACTTCTCTGAAGTACAGGCTAACACAGAAGGTCTTTGGACAACAAAGTTTGCAGATGACTGCAAACTAGTAGCCATAATCAAATCTCCTAACGATGTGGACATCCTACAAAAGGGCCTCACTAAGACAAATGCCTGGTGTCAAAGCCATGGCCTCAAGCTCAATGCCAAAAAGTGCATTGTCATCCCTTTTTGTAAAAACTCTGTACCCATGAACTACACATAGGCGGTAGTCTACTTAGCACCGAAAGTGTGATAAGAGATCTTGAGACACAGGTGGGCATCAGTCTCTCCTTTGATAATCACATTGCCACAGTAGTCAGGAAATCCTTCTAACATGGCACACCTCATCACAAAAGGTTTCTCGTCCAGGAAAAAAGAGGTCATTGTTCCCCTCTACTCATCACTCATTAGAACCATTATAGAGTACAACGCCTCTTTTGGTATATACCTCACAAGACATCTACAACAACTGGAAAGGCCACAGATATACCTCACAAAGAGGATTACCGGCCTCAAAACAGATGCCCTATGGAGACAGTCTCAAAAACTTCAGCTTTACTCTGTCGCATATCACCTACTCAGAGGAACAAACTACCCATCTATATCAAACAAAGCTCCTCATTAGCATTCTTCAAGAAAAATCTTGATGATTGGATGGGAGATAGGAAATTCACCCCGGGGATCAATTCTGTGGCTCTGCTTGACAGGGGCACAAGAAAATAATTTTCTTGGGTGGCAAAAGCCAAGGTACCATTTGGCTAGGCTTATATAGGCCCTAGGGCCATTAGCCTATTACCTACATATGAACCTATGAACCTATTCATATTATTACATAATATACTCCAGGTTTAAGACTTACCTTGTAAATTCAGCAGTTGCCACAGTTTTAGTTCAAGGTTGACTCTGTCTGATGCAAGAAGCACACAGATAATACATGGGGAAATATATGTTGTGAGAGTTGCCTGGCATCAATGTTAGTATATGTATGTGTGTAGGATGAAGGTTTTAGACCCTGATATAGTGAGTGAGTGTATTATGCATTGTCTCTTAGCCAATGCAAGGAAATATTGAGCTCACCTACATCTGTCTATACCCACAGCAGCTGGTGGCTCCCCCACTGACTCCTCATCTGCCTGTGGCTGCTGTGACCATGGTATTGGTAGTGGGATGTGTTCTTCTTCCCCTTGCTGATCCTGCTGAAGCTGTCTTCTCAGAATGATGTTGTGTAGCATGGTACATACTGTGAATATTTCAGTACATGTCCATGGATTGCACTACAAAGCTCTCCCAGATGTAGCTAGGCACCAGAACTGTGAATTTAGCAGTCCAAATGCATGCTCTATGATGTTTCTGATTTGAGCATGTGCCTCACTGTGGTGTTCTTCAGTGGATGTGTGTGTATTTCTGATGGGTGTCATCAGCCACAGTTCCAGTGCATAACCTGCATCCCTCAGTAAATGACCCTGTGTGATATCTCCCTTAGCAAACATCTGGTACAGCTGGGAGGTGTGCCAGATGTATGAGTCATGGTAACTGCCAGGGTTGCCAGCACACATGTTCAAGATGATTCCCTTGGCATTACACATGACTTGCCAGTTAATAGAGTGGTAGCCCTTTCTGTTTATGTAAAGGCTACTCTGATCCTGGGTGGTGCCTTTATTTCTATATGTGTGTAGTGTATAGCATCCAGTACTTCAGGGTAGTGTGCTACACTTTTGAATTCCTTCAGGAGTATGGGGAAAATATATGTGGTCACTGACACGTTGGAGCACAGCATTCAGGAACTGATGGAGGATACTGGATGCTGGTGCCTGTGACACCCCAGCATGTCTCCTGTTGGTCTTTGAAAGGTAACTGTAGCTAAGATTCTAAGTGCTACACATATCTTTGTCTCCACTGGGATGGGTTTCACTTGGTTGGTCCTGGCTCTGAGTTGAAGAATACATAGATGTCAGAGTTCCTGAAGTGTGCCCCTATCCACCCTGTAGCGCTCTACAATTTCCACATCATGTAGGTAGAGAAAAGTTAAACAGGGTCTGAAAACTCTTCTTTTTCTTTTTGGCCTAGGTCTATTGGTAGCAGCAGCAGCATAGGCATCAGCCTGTTGCACATACAAATGAATTAAAGTAGCAGCAGCCCCTAGCATTCTTTCCATGTAGACTACTCTTCGTGGCTGTATTCCAATACATTTTGGAATTCGCAGGGAAAGCCTACATGGAGTCTACATGGTTGCTTTATAACTTGTTGAATAGTTCCATCATGTTGGATTGGTTGATTAGCATGCATTTCTGCTGCTTATGCTGTAATTAGCATGCTACAGTGTTTACCTTGTCTGCGCAGTGGTGAACACGTCTACACAGTGTTTATTGAAACTTAAAATTTGTGCTATTGTGTGTGCATCTTGGTGCAATGCGCACATAGTAGAAATGGACTATGTAGGGTTTATTGAATTTCCATGGCTGGGTATTTTCCCAAGTTTCTCTGTCTTAACTTACCCAGACATCATCTATCAGCAACAAATGCATGCATATATGAGCATGTGCTTGTACATGAGTACATACACATGCAGAGAGACACACACAAAATATAAGATGTATTTATGAACATGCGTACACACACAATTAATGAGGCCTTCTTCTCACTGTTTTGCTCCTTTTTCAGTTGAGTTCTACCCATGCTCAATGTACTACTTTTTTACAATGGTGGCTTTCACATAATACAAGGAGAAATAATAATGTACGCAGGAATGGAAGACTGTAGAAATGCTGTGCCGTCGTAACTGAAGCAAACTGTCTTTCCTATTATGGCTTTGTATCACAGCCTGAACTCCTAGTTCAAAACATTCAGGATTGTTTGAAAGAAACAAAATTATTAGCCAAATGTGTCATTCAAAACCACGGAGAACACAACTGCCAGAAGTACCAAAATTTTTTTTAAAGCATAATACCCATCCAGTATGTCAGATTTTTTTTTTTTATAAAAACTGCAGAAAGTGCAGCAGCATTACAGAAAATGGCCTAGTTTATAGATGTTGGCTTGTCTTTACCTCATGCAGAAGCATTCGGAATTCTCTTTGGTAATGGCCAGATACCATTTTCTGGGCTCATAACCAGTGTCTTGTTACTGATCTCATCAAAATCATTGAGTCAGATAATTAAAGAAATCCTCAGAATCCTATGAAAGTTAGATGTTTAGTTCCACTGCTCTTGGATGGTTTACAGGTCATTTTCCTGGGAGATATTTCAACTCAATGTTAGTTTTATTGTCTCTTTCTAAAACTCAACCGGAGTATCTCAGGGCTTTATTCTTGATCCCCTTCTTTTTTCCATATCTGTTAATTTTATAACCTTGGGCTATATGCCTCTGGATTCTGCACTTTGTACTGATGATATGGTCATTTATAGGCCATAATCCTCAGTCTAAGTTATCAAAGAGTACATGTAAATGAGTCTGCTCATCCTTCAATGATATCTTGAAAAGACAACCAAATATTGATTTGAGGTTAGACAAATATTAACACTATTTGAACCACTGAAAGCCTCAGACAGACACTCTGGCACTATCATTAATTTAATTATTATAGATTAAGAACTGAAACTATTAAAACATCCAGGAACCCAGAAATTTGTCTGTAGCATTCTTGTATTGCTAGTTTCAGCTTAGTCAAATTAAAGTTAAAAAATAACAGAGTTTTTGTTATCTAAAGTTCTCTAGGTATTTTACTCTGATGATAAATTGTCTATAGTGAAAGACATTCTGAACTCAAATATAGTCTATTTATGGTGGCAAAGGCATATGGAGAATACTACATGTACAGTTTTTTCCAAAAGAAGATTCATATATATTTTTTTTTAGGTTTTAAAAGAGAACATCTTAGAGCAATATGTACCCCATTTATTGAACAGTCTAATGTTACCTTCAATGTCTTTTATTCAAGTTGTTGTTAAGACTGAAGTACCCTCCCACACTGAAATATAAGCTAATATGATACATGCTTCCTGCTCTCTCAGATCACAGTCCAGTAGAGTATCATTTCACTATAGGTGTCACAGCAAGCTAAAGAAAAGTGATCACGCTTTTTTGATTCTACACCCAAAAATTTGGGTTATTGCCTTCTGTCAGGAATTCTACTGATCTCAACTGAAAACCAAAGATAGCTGTAGACAATTTAAATAATTCTCCTAATACCATATCCCATTCCTAGCTTATTCCTTATTCTCTCTTATATTCTCCATCTATTTTTACAGTACCTTTCTCTGCAGACTACTTTTTAATCCCTCTGTATTTACTTGCCTCCTGTGATTGTTTATTTGTAAACCCATTTTATTATAACATCCCTCCACATATAGTGTATTATATCAATAAACCATGGCTGGGTGTGGGTAATGCTGGATTTACCCACAATTGGTATGGATTGATCATGAGGGAAAAAGGAGTAAACACTGAAAGAATGTCAGGGGCTGCAGTTGCTATAATTCATTGCATCTTAGCGCAAACAAGGGAAAAGGAGAAATGCAATCAATGAATGTCAGGTGTGGCTTTGCTTATCTCTTTTGCTTGGAGCTTAGCAGTGCAAAAACCCAGACTACTGGTCCACACAGGAAGCAGACAGAACACCTGTAAACAGGCTGTCTGTAAATGTGTAAAGGTCAAAAAGGATACATTGTTGCAATTTTTCTTTCCACAGTGCAATGCCTCTGAATGGCATTGCATGGCTATTAGTAAGGTTTCCCAACACCTGCAGCCATTGAACACCTGCAGATAGGATGCAGACTGCCAATAATTTAAAATGGATGCATTTGATTAATTCTGTTGGATACCGCTCAAACAGACTAAGTGGTGTTGCACAGCAGTCAATGCACAGAATTTAAGAATGACTAAGAAATTATGCAATTGTCATGTAACTACTCCTGTAACATCAGTTATAAGTGTAGGGCTATAATAGAGAAGGTCTTGGGTTCTAGGACAGGGTATGCAACCTATTTTTACTGTTGTGGCAGTCCAGTTTATAGCAGTGAACAGAAAAATATACAAGTGCTGTTTTAACATTCTTGTGGCAACAGGTGTATGTGTAAGGCTGCCATAAACATGATCCTGGGTTATAATACAAAACATTCCAGAGATTTTTACTGTTGTTCCATTTTCCATTATATTCAATCACACTTATAACACTTTAGATAATGGAGTTGATATGAATTATATGTATGAAGGATAAGATACCTTTATTGTGTTTTCAGATGTGTGACTGAGGGTATACTGTCTATTATATTTCTGTAAGTATACTTTTGCCATCTGGACTTGGTTGGCCTTCACACTTGAATAAGACACATACACAAATTAATCTATATACAAGGACCTTGTCAGATCACATGCATGCATGTGTAACACCTCAAACTGTCAGCTGTATTTATGAATGATTCCTGACAATGTCTGAGCAGCACATCTTCTGTGGCAAGGATGGAAAACTCACCACTTTTGAAGAGCCTGTTTTCTCTCTCATGCATAAGTTGAGAATTCACACTTTAAAAATTAAATTTAATAGTGTATATAGGCAAAAAACATGGGTTAGGTCATGAAAGTTATGCCCCCAGTGCATGTTAACAAACTTAACTCCCCTGACAGTTACCTTCCAATTTTCAAAATATATTTCCAAGCTACAGTAGCAGACACCCCTCAAACTAAGGTCAAGTGTCAGATTAACCGTCCACTTTAAAATATTTATTTCTAACCTGCTTAGCACTGCTGCTCTCTGCTTAACATCTTGTAAATGCTGTTGACATCATTGCTCTGGTTTGTGCACTACCAGTAAATGCAATAACAGAAATTGGCAGGAAATCATTTGTTGCCATTGCTCTAATTCTGGGGTTAGACATGTCTGGAGTTAGAGGGGAAGGTGCCTAGTTTAGGGCACAGAGTTGGGGTGATCAGGAATCCAGGATATTTATTGGATTCCTGTTAAAGTGCCACAGCCAAAGTCTTCTGCAGGGGGAGTATTCTGGCTCACAGTACAAGTCTGAGGCTTGGAGTAGTTTGGCTCAGGACATATTCAGTGCAACTGGCATCCCACACACTGGAGAACAATGTAGGCACCATTTCAATGGCCAACAAAGGAGCAAGATGGATATTCTCAACCAGTGGATGACTGAGCTTCAAACTGGTGACATCTCATAGCCATGTAAGTATGATAATAAAATAGTATTTTTAATACATAGAAAGCTAAATATAGTCAAGACTGGTACGCATAATGCTCTTCTGTCTTTTTCTGATTTTTCCACAACTAATGTTGAAATAGAATTTAATCACCAATCTAATGCTGCTCAAAAAGAGGGACCAAGGGAAGCAAGTGGTATGTATGCATGACAAGTGAAGTATTATTTTAGCATTAAAAGTTAAAGGTAGATTTTTGAGTTTTCTATATAAGTAGTAACAAATGAGCATGCATATCCTAACTGCAAAAGCAAGTATGAATGCAATAGTCTGTAGCACAAACCAACTGTAGGAGTCAAGTGTAAGACTGCAGTCAGACAGTCAAAGGTTGTGGGCTCATGTACCACAAGTAAGAACTATATGATACTGCATTTCTTTAATAATATTACATAAATTAAACTCTATACATGTGTCATAAATGCCTTGCTGTTAACTGTAATCGGTATAATTAGACCAAGCAGATGTGCACTGTATGCACATATCAAGGATTACTGTGATCAATCTGTACTTATAGTTTGTAATTGTTAGTACATATACTCATATGTAGTACTTCAGGTAAAATAGTAATATAATTTTGAAAATGCTTTGTATTTCACATATAATGGTACTAATTTTATCTTTTTTTTCTCGCAGCCCAACCCTTATCTCTTTTTTTTTTTTAATTTTCTATTATGTATCATCAAAATGTCTCCATGTCATCTGTAACAAATCATTAAATGCTTTACATCACACCGAGGTAGGCCAGCTCCAGTGGAACAGCCTGCCTCCACTCCACTGACTACAGCACCAATGCCCAGCACATTTGGGACCCAACCTGGCAGCAATGCTTCTGCTGCTCCTGCACTACCTGTTACTCAGGTAGCACTGCCTCAATAGCTGGTGATATGGTACCCTCCAGTAGCAGTGGCTGAGGTGGGGATTTCATCACCCACTAGGAGATGTCAGGGTTGGTGTGTAGGGATGTGCACCACACCATTGATATACACCTACTCTGGATGGAGAGGCTGTTTTCCCTCATGGTCTGTAGAAGGAGAAGACATCAAGCACTCTAGTCACCAGAAGAGTAAGGACACAGTGATGATAGTCCAGTAGGTGAGGACTAGATTCTGATTGTCTCCATGTTTGACAAGCATGAGTCTGGGTTGTCCTCTCCTTCAAGCCAGTTAAGGTGTCCCCCTAACCTTTTGTGTTCTCACCATCCCTGTGTCTTGTCTGTTTGCATTTGCTTCCTCACCTACCCAACTTACCTGACACAGAAATACCAATGTACCTTACCCAGCATTCCTCTCATGATGAATTAAAAAAATGGCACCTGTCCCACAAATTAAACATATATATATATATATATATATATATATATATATATATATATATATATTGTCCCATACATAACTCTCAATTTTGCATGTGTCTTCCTGACACACTTGATTCAGTAGAATTGGCTATATAACATGATTATGTTGTTTTAGCCCCTCTTTCTGGAGGTGACAGTCCAAATTCAGCTAATATTCTGCACATATTTTCTGTTTACACTGTTGAAGAATTGGATAGCAATGGTTCTTTCCTACCTCCTGCTCACATTCCTGTATTGATTTCTCTTTGTTCTTCTCCCTGCTTGATCCCCATTTTGACACTTTCCTATCTGCTCCGTTTTAACACCTATAATTGGGTCAAAAAATAGAATCACACACAACATACATAAGTACCAAAAAAAACAATGGATCCCTTTAATTTTTTGGCCTCTGTGTTTGCATGGAGTTTGGCATCATGCACCAATGCCAAGTGATGGTGAGCAGCTCTGCAATACTGTAGCTAACTCCGAGCAATACAGCTTAAGCATGCTGTGCTGTGTCAACACAAAGTAACACATGCTGAATGTACTATAAAGAATAATGTCATTGCATCATCACTGCATATTTAAAAGTATTAGATACACCTGGATTTAAGGGCAGCCATGGTGGTGCAGAGGTTAGCATTGCCCTTTCACAGCAAGAGGTTCTCCAGTTTGATTCTTGGCTGGGGTGCCTTCTGTGTGGAGTGTGCATGTCCTCCTTGTGGTCGCATGGGTTTCCTTTAGTAATTAGATGTCATCCACTATAAATATGCAAATTTCAGTGAACACAGTAAGCCAAGGGGCATATATTTTAGTCAGAACAGTCGAGAAATAGATTCCAAACAGTAAATGACCAAGCACAGACTCCTGGTGTATGCCACTGGTGACAGCTCTAATGGTACATGTGGATTCACCAACATAGCTTTCAACCTCAACACAAAATATGTGGACAAAGCCAAAAATAATGGGGGAGACAAAGCCCCAAAAATAGGGACAGATTTTAAATATTGCTCTTAAAAACTTAGAAAGTTGCTAGAAAAAAAGGTCTTCTATTGCCATGCATTTTCTGAAAGATACAAAGTCTGAAACTCAAATGACTGCCATTACTTAGTAAATTCAATCCTCACTAATTTGCCATATAAATCCAGAAAAATCACAGATTGTATGAGGAACAGACCAAACATATGAGGCAAAAATCTTGGCATTCTGTGAAAATCTGGACAGTTGAGAGGTGTGTTCACCAACTTTCACAGTATATTTTCTTTCAGTGAGCCAATTGGTTACCCATCTAGTGACATAAGGGTTGAACCCCAGCTGGGAGAGGTTCTCAACAATATCTGCCTGGGGGATTATGTACAAACCCTAGGCCAGATCAAGATAGGCAGTATGCACTGTCTTAATTTCATCCAGGCCTATCACACAGAATCAGTGGGTTGTGACAGCATCACAGATCACTTATAGTGTGATTCAGCACATACACCTTCCTGAATAAACACTTCAACACACCCTCCACACAGACTATGTTCCTGCAGTAGGGTGTGCATCAACATGCATCCATTTGAGTTGGGAGGACAGCACCCGAAGCATGCATTTATAGACACATCCTGACTCTCCTCATCTGTGAGGTAGACCAACATGTCATCATGGATCTTTTCTAAATGGACACTAGTAATATCCTTGTTTTGTGCAACAGACCTGTGTGAGTTGTTAATGCTACATCATATCTCTTACATATGTTAGATGTCCTCAAAGAGGTAATCAAGGGCATTAATGATGACAACACTATCATCCTGTTGAACTTGACAAGACCAGGGCATTTGCCAGAAATCCACACTGAGGTATTCAATCAACATTGTCAGATATGGCCATAAACAATGATATCACCAAGTGGGTAGACCAGTGGATCAGACACATGGCATCTAAATATGATGAAATGTGTGAAGTGACCTATATCTCAGATCCAGGGATCAGGTCAGTACATCAGGGCTGTCTGCTAGGCCCTTTCCTGTCCACTATTTAAGTCACAGACTTAATGAATGACATACACATCCCGTGTCAAAACAGCTTTCTGAAAAACTACAGATTGTGGGCAATCATTGACTCCAACTGTGATATTAGTATAATGCCGACAGGATCAACACACACCAAAGATTGCTGTCACAACCATGACAACACCTGCAATGAAACAAAAACATGGGGGATTTGTTACATCATGAAAACAATTGCACAAATCAAGGATAATGTAGACATCACACCTGATAAGCAGATCAAGAGGTATGTGACCTGTGTCCTTGGGTAGAATGCATATGGAATGCTCACCAGCATGTGGCCACAGTGCTGACAACTCCTTTGTATGTAGCACAATAACTGAGTATGTCAATTATATCCAGATCAAAGGCCATAATACCTCCATAGTTCACAGCCTTCATCACACCAATATCTCAGTACAATGCACCCTTCTTCATGTAACTCCTTGCACATCTTTTAGTGATGTGTAACTGAAGTATACCACTTTTGTCACAGTGAGCTGTCACACATTTTATTGGTCATACCTACATATTCTTCTTGTTGCATAAACATTACTGTCTGAAAGTGCAGAACTCCCATCAAGGTGTTACACCAGATCCATGTGTGATACCTGTTCCATTGAAGCATACAGTACATACATAGCTGTTTGACAACATTGATGTCATGGGTTACATTCATGACAGTGTGGATTGTGCCATACACATGCAATGCACACCAACTAGCCTGTATTGAACATAATGACACATACAGGTGTATCAGTGTCCCTTCTAACACCTCCAGCAGATGTTACAGTGTGACGATGCTGTGTGTGATGATTTACTGTCTTGTTTGCTAACAGCAGTCAGTCAAGCATAGGATTGTCGAAGTGCAGTTTGCAAGTAGGCAGTTTTGCAAAGCAAAATACAGACTACACAACAGCGAATGGGTAGTGTAGTTGAAGTATTTGAGTTCAGGATTTTGATTGGAGATCGCTATTCAGTGGGGAACAGACAATTAACGAATTTCATCACTGTAGTGCTATCTCAGAGTTAGTATATATAATTTGCAGGGGGTGTTGGGGGTGCAGCCTCCTGCATGGGGTGCAATGTAGCAAAATTGATGTGTTATTAACTCTAGAGTGTCACGGTACATTATGGTGCATAGCTTGGGTGACTGACATTACCTCCTGCTATGTCAAATACATCAAACTACACAAGTCAATGTAGGTTTACTATCAAAATCTTGCACCATGTGCAAGTGTTCATGTTTCCAACCCAAAATGCCAGAAATCAAATGTACTAACAGGAACATGACTGAATGAAGTATTTAAGTAAAGTCGACAAAAAAAGAATGTCGACTTTACTGAAAATACCATACTTCTGGTCATGCCCTACTAACGTTTTGCAGGGGTGCAAGCCCCCCTGGACCTCATATATGCCCCCACACCCTCTGCTACTTATATATAGAAATTCTGAGATCGCACTGCAGTGAGGGAAAGGGTACATTTCCTGATCCCTACTATAGTGCGATCTGCATTCAAAATGTTGGATCCACAACAGTGAATGCTAGTGTGCATTCGCTATTATGACTTCAACTTTTTTTTTCCCAATTCTGAAATGTTGAACTGAGCCATTTGAGTTTTCTGATTCAGACATTGTCTGAAAGTCATTTTGATAGTAAACCGTCAATGTATTCGGTTTTGAGTTTGCTGCTTGTTTGCTGTTGCAGTTTTCCACATTTTGGTTTGACATTGAGGCCAGTCAATGTATGCAGTTTCAGGTTTCAATAGTAAACTGTGCATGATTACCCTCATAGATTGTTGACATGCCATAATAACTGTACAAGTGTGTTTGTGTTGAACCATCTCTGATGACTCAGAATCATTTATGTTATATCAGAAACATGAGATTACTGGTGGCATTATTCTGATATTGTCCATGATTGTGCATGTTTCTTCTACTGTTGTCCATGAGCCTGTACCTGTGTCCCACTTGCTGAACACCTCTACTGACATTACACTCATATTCCGGCACATCAGTTTGCACAGCTTCACAATACGCACCCTGACCCAACTGTATATAACATTCTTGATAGATGTCTTTTGCATTGTTCATGTAAGGATGCTTATCTCACAAAGACAACTTCCCCATTGTTTCACCTTGTGTGACAGTCACATAATACACAGTCACTGTAAAGTCTGTACTATACCACATTGATATGTGACTGGTGTTCTTCCCACAACTGTCTTCCATTGACACGCCCTAATTTTCTGTACATTAGGTTGTTTCACCTGTCCTCTTTCCCTGTGTTCATTCCTACCATTCGTCTTTGTGTCCCTGTTCAATACACACACTTCTCCTGACTGTTTATTTTAAATAGCACTCCATCCACCCTTACAGATCATTTTACACAACTTCTGTACAGAATGCCTGGAATAGGATTTCACAATACTCTGCACTGTATACAGTGTTCTATACTGTGTTTGGAACATATACATAGGATCATAGGATCATAGTAAGTTACTAGGCTATTGGTCTTGAGGCCCTTATAAGCCTAGCTAAGAGTTTAGCCCATGCATAGACAAATCAGCACCCGATGCCCCTGTCCAGCAGGAACATGGGTGGAATCCCAGAGAAGTATTTTCTATTTCCCATCCAGTCATCCAGATTGTGCTTAAAAATGGGTAAAGAGATACTCTGCTTGACATAAATAGGGAGTTTTTCCATAGATGGGGGAGTCTCTGGGACACAAATCTGTCCCGCCAGCAAGTCCTATTGATGTCACAGACCAGATTGAGGCCACATGTGTGGGTTACTTGAGTAGAGCTTGACTTGTGGATATGCAGCAGTCCCATCAAGGTGGGGTCCGAGATCACCTTGTATGCCAGACAGAGGTTACCACTGAGGAGTCTGAGTCTATAAACCTATATGTTAAGCCTTGGTAATCACTGTGGTATTCCGCATAATCCCACTCAATTACTTTGCTCTGCAGTAACAAAGTTTCCTATCCATGTTGCTTTACATGGCTTCCTGGCCAGCAACACTGTTGCCATCCACAAAACTGCACTTGTTTACATTTAAATGCGGTGCACGGCATGAATATGTAATTAGCTCAGCTGCTCACTATGCATCACCATGCACAGATGTAAACTATGGGTAGGCTTCATGCGAAGACTATATGCAGTTTATTGTATCCCGGGGCAAATATATTTACTTGTAAATAGCATTTATCTGTTTCACATTTTTTAACACCTGGAATATTTGGACTTCCTCTTTTGTGTATGAATGTATTTCTGAGTTCATAAGTGTGTGTTTGCGTGTTTATGTGTGTGCATGTGAACACATTTCTATTCATTTGCTTACTTACATTGGTTTACCACAAGAGACTGACAGATTCTAAAAAGGATCCTTTTTACCAGCAGCCAGGGAGAAAAGCTCCACATACAGTATTGATGAAACAGTTGTGCAGAATACTCACAAGCTGTTAAGTAGTATATTTTGATCATTTATAAATGAGAGCACAGTTATTCAGCAGGACAGTATTAAAAGTTATTGGACTAATATAAAAATACATTTTTTTATCAGAAATAAAGGCATATAAAAACAGTTGCTTTAATATATATTTGCATTCAGTTTGGGAATGGCTTCCTTATAACTTGGATCATTTGGAATGTACAATATGTTAGTAATTGCAAAGCATAAAATCTAAAAATGATATGAGATTAATAATTGTTAATAGAAGATATAGGATAATAACTGAGAAAAAGTATATATGACTATATAGTAAGAACCCAGTTAAGCTAGATTATCCACTCCATGATTACTTAAAACCTCTTTTATTAGAGGTAACATGGAATATAAGCAAATGATCCCTTAAGGACATCAGGTGTTTCAGCTATATGGCAGTTCTGAATGACCAAGACTTTTTCCTTTCTAAGTCTGTTATGGACAAATTCAGGCCAGTAAAGCCAAACCACACTAGTGTATAGTAAGAAATGTTATTAGTAGTAAGGCAATACAATTTAAATGTTTACATTATACCACACCTCCCATAAATTAAATATACCAACTTCAAGATCGCACTACAGTAGAAAAAAGTTAATTTCTTAACCTCACTGTATCGCGATCACCATACACTGAGTTTAGGAAATTAACTTTTTTCCACTGTAGTGCGATCTTGGACTTGGTATATTTAATTTATGGGTGGTGTGGGGGGGTGCAGGAGGGCTTGCTCCCCTGCAGAAATGTAGTAGAAAGTGTGTTTGTTACTTAGGTGTTTTTATAGGTGGAGGGGATCTTATTTACATGTGCAATGTAGTTTTCAACGTTATGAAGCTAAGTTTCAATGTTCAGAAGTTTCATTGTTTTGGGTTTTTAGTGTTTTGAATTTTCGATGTTATGGTCTCAATTTTATGAATTTCAACGTTATTGGATTTCAATGTTTTGAAGTAGACCCATATATATATATATATATATATATATATATATATATATATATATATATATATATATATATATATATTATGCAAGTGGCTAAGATCAGTATGGTTGGTGAATCATTTATTCTCCATTTGAATGCCTTTAACTGGCCGATGAGTAGTTGGTTTTCATTTTTTTTTTATTTCCAAATAAGTTCTCAATTATACAAATTACTTATCTGTACCACTAAGGCCTTTGAAAAAGTTGTGCAAGGTAAATCCAATGTATTTTTTACTAAAAAATGAGGATTCCAATACTAAATGTTTTTTTTCCACTAAATATGATATATTAACCTTTTAAGAAAGCAGAGAAGTGCTGTAAAGCAGGCTATATATTTGATATTTTATACATTAAAAAGCAAAACTTATTTTTATGAATAATCCAATGAATATGATGACTTTTATACATTTTTAAGCCTCATAAAAGCATGCAATTGCTACCTGAATGGTATGATTTAGATGCTTACCTTCTAATTTCTGAGCCACAACAAAATCAGGCAAGGTCTACATATATAATAATTAATAGCTGCTTTTATGACAAATTTGTAGGGGGAGATGAAGCACAGTGAGAAGGCTATGAAACTGCCCACTCCATTGGCCAGTTAAAGAAATTCAGTTTGAGAATAATAATCCATCCATCCCATTGGCTAGCTAAACACATTCAAATGGAGAATAATAATTCAACAACCACTTTGGTCCTAGTCAGTCATATACTGACCTCACCCTATCGTATTAATCTTGTATAAGAGTGAGAAAATTCTGTACTACCAAACATTCTTTTGATAAGAATGACAATCCAGTGAATAAAACTTTTGAGTCTGAGTACTGGCATCTTATTTCCCTGGTAAGAGGAATGGCTCTGTGAAGACATCCAATAGGCAACTCTTAAGAGCACCTTAGGTCCTAAGTCTGTAAAGTTATCCTGACCATCTTAAATTTTGTTAGTCCTGCTCCTCGCACAGTATGAGGTTCAAGTTGGATAACAGGGAATGCTTCATCCCCAGTAGAATGCCATTGGCTTTTTATATCTACTGTTAGTCAGGGATGTGCCTCACTCAGTTTGTAGTTTATTGCCATGGGGAGTGACAGTGAAGAATCTTTGGAAGCTGCATGAGGTTAGGGTATGCAGAAAGTTGCTTGCTTCAGCCAGAGTTCCCAAAGGTCACTGCTCGTATCATTATTATCATGCTCCAACACCCACTATCTGCCAAAATGATTTCCTCCGCTGCCAAATGTATGTAAAAGGAGACTGCAGAATGAACTTATGGTTTTAGGATACAGACCATTATCACATAATAGCCCCAAATATTTATGGCATACTGCAGGGTTATAAATATTCAGATATTTAAATGTGCTTACTAATATCTGAGTGTATGTATACAAATATGTTTCCATTTAAATACAGGCATCTCCATAAATAGAGCTATTTCATACCACAACATTTCTTGGTTAAGTCATTTTTATTTACCAATATTAATATGCGGACACTGGACAGATGCCTTATGGTACACCACCACTGTTTGCTTTATATAGTGTACTGTCTTGGTATTTAAATTGCAAAAGTGGTATCTGTAGTGCAAGCATATAATCCAAGGTAGAATTTTTTTTTCACTTAGCCATAGTTATGTGGAATAAAGAACTTAATGAACTTAGAAATATTACCAACCACAAATATTTTATGAATCTAAATAACACTTTCCTTAACAGACATGCCATTTGTAAATGTTTCTTCTCTTCACAGCCAACATCTGTTCATATCTGGTACCTTAATAACCTAACCATAGCTAAAGGTCTAGACAGTAGATATACCTCTATGGAGAACAGTTGTTAAATTAAATTATGACTACATTACTTCACAAATTCAGCTAGTGCCTTTAGTATGTCTCCACGAGTCATTCTATGGTGTATATATTATAATGTAAAGAAATTATCAAAACAATTCAAAACATGCAGATTCTTTAAATGTGCAAGCACTCTTTTTCTTCTATTTCTTCTTTTCTTCACATAACAATATACATAATCTAGATTTTTGTACTATTGATTCATGTATTCATTTTAACATTCTATTATGCGTATGGTCTGAGTCACTGCTAAATAGTGCCCTCTGACAAATGCATACATTAATAAATGTGACAAATGGAAAAAGTCATTCGTGCACATTGTGAAAAACTATATAGTTCAGGTTATCTCACAAATGGTCCTACAGGCTCACTCTCCTTATAAAAGCCTCAGTGCAAAGAATAGCTACAGTGTGAAGCAGTTCCAATGGGAAAGTTATATAGAACAAAATGTGTAGCTGTAATTTTAGAATGCAACACTTTTTTACATTTATCCAGCAACGTATGCTGATACATGCAGTTTGTGCAATAACACTGTATGTGCTATGTTCACAACACACAAGAAACAAGGAGAGTGGATATAGTATAGCACATATTTAAAAAGCACAAAACATGTTGAGAAGCGTCACTAAGAAGTGCACTGTTCATAGTAATGTGTTTGCATTTACTGCCTTCAGATGGTAAAGTTATCTCAAGTAGGACATAACACAGAGAATCTGTGTCACCAGTGCACATGTCCAGTGTGATCAAGGCATTGGTTGGTGAAGTATGAATTACTGCCATTTAGTTTAGTCAAGTATAGGATTGTTGGATTGTGTGCAGCCATGTTGATGTACATATGATCAGATCTGTACAACTCATGCAAGAGAATCTTATTATATCAATGCAGCCACAATTGGGCAGGCAGATAATCATTACCATGCATGTGCCATGGCTATGGTTCAACATAGAGTACAGATGAACATATGTGGGTATTTAATCAGTGATATATACAAGAGCAGAAAAACCTGCATCACCATAACTTTGCTTAGTTAGAGTTTGATTTACAAAATATAGTATTATCTGTGTGGAATAATTGTTAAAGTAATGGGTGATGCAAGTGACTGTATAATGTACTACCCTTTTAGCATAATTTTATTCATATGTGATGAATTCAGAACTGCTATGTGTATTGCTGTAAGTTTATAGTAGTGGTGCAACTGTTACTTTGTTAGCATACATTTGACTATAGGAGTGTAGCTATTATTTTTTTTCCTTTGTTTGTTGCTTATTATCACAGGTGATCCTGACAGTGGAAGTGTAGTATGGTTACCACCTGATGTCTGAGTATTGTCAGACTCTGATAATGCTGGTGACCAAACAGAGGCACAGTCGGGGGTGCAGAGGTTGAATCTGACACTGAGGTTGACATTCAGCCATCCCCTGTAATTCCATCTGACACAGCCAGTAGGCCTATACTGGTTACAGGTCTGCTGTTGGAGGTGGATTCTCCTATTTTGACTATATGGGTTCTATAAGTGAGCCAGTTAGCGACCCATCTAATGATACCTAGCTGGGTGAGTTTGTCAATTATGCCTGAGTGGAGGACAGTGTCAGTAGCCAGGGTTCCATCTAGGTAGAATGTATGCACAGATTTCCCCTCATCAAGGGCCTTAGTGACTATCTCGAAGAAGTCCACCAGGTTTAACAGGCATGATCTCCCTTTGACAAATCCAAAATGAATAGGGTCAATTGCTTTGAGGTTACCAGTGTCTTTGTTGATAAGGTCCATGATGGTTCTCATGTACACATTAATGTATTTTATGTACAGATATTTATTGGCAAATTAAAAATTATGACTCTAAATTATCCATGATATCAGAGTGTGTCCCTATTCTACAGTCCAAATGTATGTCTAACAATCTCACCCTTTCTAAATATAAAGGTGAGAAGGTTGTTAAATTCAAATTAATAAAAAATGATGCAGTTATACATGAAATTTAAGTTGCAAATGTTAGCATATTCCACAAAAATGTTTTTTTTTCAGAAATATAGTGGTCTGTTCCAAGGTTTACACATAAAACTGTAGTAATAGAAGTGCTGTTGGCAGAGCATTATGGATTACAGAGATATTTGTAGAAATCCAGTGAATAACTGAGGTAGTCATAACCATTCTCAAACTAACTGTTAATATCAATAGGCAAGCACGCAGAGCAACTTTTTTGAAAAGATTCAAGAGAAACAATGATGAGAACATAATGACAGCTCTCCCCTTGTGGATTTAAACCCACACCCAGCCAAGATATATGCATGCGTTCCTTCTTAACAAACCACTATTGGGTGTGTGTATCTGCATTAATGCAGATAATGGAAGAATATGGAAACATCCGAAACATAAACACTATAGGCCTTCATGCTCCAGAAAACTGGCAGCTTTGCTAGATATTATCAAGTTTTACAACATAGAAGATATGTTGAGGCAGTTGGACATGCAATTCTCTTGTGTTAAACAAATGGGACTTTAATAATAATGTTCACTTTGTAAAGCAGAACAGAATAACAGAGTTATTTATTAGTTATTATTCACAGATAGACAGGTAGACTAGGCCATGATGTCAAAGTATTGTGTGTAATGGAGAAATGCGCAGTCATCAGCATCCTAGGCACTTTAGGTGTTAGTGATACATAACCATAACTGATGTGTGAAATGGTGTCCTTGTATGTTGTAAAACAAGCATCTACAGTATTCAGTATTATGTACATGATAAACATTGTTAAACAAATAAACCTGATGGAAATAGAGCCCATAATTACAATGAAAACAGTCACCTTGCTTTCTTTATTATCCAGATGAGTTAATTGTCTTTTAAAAGGCATGTATCTGATATTATCTGGGACACAGCTATATCTCTGAATTCCTTAGGAATGCCCAGATATACATAGGATTATGACACTTATTATAAGCATCCACCTGCTGTCTCCACACCTTTATTAGGAGTGCAGAAAGATCTATGTATACATATCCAACTGAAGATACAACAGCGTTGAACCGAGGAAGCACCTTTAATCGATTGTAATATTAAGTTTATTATTTTCAGACACTGAACATCTACCATCCTGTAATAAAAAGACCCACAACATCTTGTCTAAGATAATTTTATAATCTAAAAGAACTCCATATAAATCAGAGATAATATTGTTAGGGCTTTGATTTTTGTAAATAATCAGACTAAAATATTCAATTAATTTAGGAGTGTTATATTCTTGGTATGACAAAGCATGAAAGCAGAAACTTTGAGACTTAAAGCAAGTTCTCTAATACTCTTAATAAGTAACCACTCAGGTTGGTTAAGATTAAATTCTATAAATAATTCATTTACAGATTTTAGCTTGTTGTTCTTAAAATGATTAAACCAACTCAATAGATTTCCATTGAGATGTTTTATGAAAAATGAGGACCTTCTAATAAGCCTTTAGTAGAAAAAAAAGGAATTACTAAATTGAACCAAAGTTTTAAATCCTTCACTTACAAATGATTGGGAAAACACAATTTTCTGAAAGCCTAGAAGACAGATTACATGGTATTAGACAGGCAGATATAATAAAGCAGAATTGAAAATTTAGGCAGCAGTTGTATTATGTGAGAGGGCTGCCACGTGCACATGCTATATGAAAAAAACACCAGCATAACCTTAGTCTTAGCCTGGCTGAGCTTCAGCCAGCTTTATGCCATTAACTGAAGGATGGGATGCAGGCACTTTTCAGGCACAGTGACATATGACACCAATCCCCTTATAAAGAGTAGGCCAAGCTAAACATTACTAGCATAAGACAATAGCCGGCCTTAGGCATAGGTCAACTAGGTGGCCGCCAAGGGGCGCCACTCTAGCAGGGGCGCTTTTTCAGTATTTATTTAATGTAGATAGACCAGGATGGGGGCACTGGGTGATGTGGTGGGGGGCACTGTGGAGCCCTTTTGCCTAGGGTACCAGTTGACCTAAGGCAGCTCCTGCATAAGACCGCTTCCATTCATAACCTGCTTAAGTGGCAATTTACACAACATGATCAGAAGGGTGTCTAAGACAGTCGTAAATTACCTCACATTTCATAGGCAGAGGAATAGGTGAGTTACGATGGAAACACATGCTAAGTTAGATATTCATAACACTTACAAATTATACCACTCAATCCATGTTAGGATTTAATGCAGGCAGTCAATGTCTAATGATCCACACATTTCATCCACTTTTTGCAGATGATTTAAAATGATATTATTCATTAGATGAGAATCTGAAAGCACAGCTACAAATAGTTACATTTTTCTCAACAGATAAAATAATGATGTTTGGTCTTGATGAATGTGCAAATGCAACATTTATAAAAAAATAAATAAATAAATAAAAGCTACAGCACCAAGAAAATATCAGCCTGGGAGAGAAATGCGATATAAAGGAACTCGAGCACGAAGAAGTAAATAAATATATGGGAATAGATGAAGGGTCATCAATAAAAAATGAACAGATGAAAGCAAAGTTGTATGCAGTAATTCCTCAGATGGTGGTAGAATTCCAGACAAACCGGCAAAACCAAACATATCACAATGAAAAAGACCAGAAATCCAACATCCAATGTTTTAATTCTAGGCATGCACAGTAAAACAATAAAAGCAGAACTTTTGAGTCAAAGACTCTTTTTCAATGCATCACATATAGTACAACATATTGCCCTTATATATATAAATCACCAGCCAATAAAGAAGCAATAAAAAAAGCTTATGCTGAATGATATGCACAATTGTTTAAAGCTGTATTACAAAGTGTCTCGTTTCGTTTTTAGTTCAGTCCTGGAGTCTTATCAGCCCTAAAAAAATGTATCCATTTATATTCTAAGTATCCAATGATATTTACTAAATCACCTTCACGTAGGCCCATAGATACTTTCTGTAGAATCTTAAATTTAAATTTATGCTCATCCCCACATGTAATAATATGCTTAGCTAGGGCGTTACTTTCAACCTTTCTTCTAATATCTGATAAGCGAGCACTAATTTTTTCTTTTAGTTTCTTATTTGTTTTTCCTGTATAGAAACTTTTACAATAAGTGTAACTTGCAAAATATATCACATTAGAAGTGTTACATATCTCTGTTGCTCTAAACATAAATGTTTCTTGATTAACTGGATGTTCAAAGTGCATTTCCGTACTGATATCTTTACAGAATATACAATTCAAGCAGGGGATAGTACCAGGTTTGTTTATTATAGACATGTTATTCCGCTTTGTATCAAAATCTTTATAACAAAGCATTTGTTTCAAGTTTTTTTCTTTTTATATGCATATTTTGGTCTATCTCCTATGACACTAAAAATGTCCAAATTAGTACTTACAATGTTCCAATTTTTTCTTATTATATTCTGCACTTGTTTAATATGTCTATTGTAGCTCATTATATATCTCAAATTAACATCATTATCCCCAATTCTCCCATTACTTTGTACAGCATCACTTTGATTACATTGTAAATATGCTTTAGCTAAAGTTAATCTCTCTCTCTCTTAAACAAAGATTGTGTTTCATTTTCAAGTGTCTGATCATAGCACCTATCCAGAAAATATTTCTCCATGCTGTTAAGCTCAACATCAAAAAGTTCATCTTTAGTGCATAATCTACTGGCTCTTAAAAACTGGCTTTTCACTACGCCCTTATATATATGTCTGGAGTGTATGCTTTTAGAATGTAAATATTTTGACCCTTGAACAATCTTTCTATGTATCATAGTACAATAGCCAACATTACTAATAATAACCAAATCCAAAAAATTAATTCTCTCTTGAGACATTTGTACATCCTTCTTCTTTTGGCTTTTCCCGGTTAGGGGTCACCACAGTGGATCACCTGTCCGCTCATGATTGGCAGTTGAGTTTTACGGTGTCAAGTTGCCAGCGAGCACCCAACCTTCCACAGAAGGCACACACTCCCAGCTAGGGCCAATTGAGAGTGTCCAATCCACCTACTGCATGTCTTTGAGAGGAAACCGGAGCACCCGGAGGAAACCCATGTGACCACAGGGAGGACATGCAGACTCCGCACAGAAGGCACCCCAGCTGAGGATCAAACCACAGAACCTCTAGCTGTGAGGTGGCAATGCTAACTGCTGCACCACTGTGGCCGCCCTTGAGACATTTGTATATCAAACATCAGAAATGTAGTACTCTCATGTAAAAGTTTTACAAAATTATTAAGAATTTCATCATTGCCTTGCCATATTAAAATGATGTCATCAACAAAATGTTTAAAAAATAATATTCATCTCTAAACAAATAATTCCTAAAAATAAATTGTTCTTCTCATCTGGTCAGTATGAGGTTCGCATATGTGTTGGCCACTGGGGTACCCATGGCAACACCCATTCTTTGATGCTATAATTGTTCATCATATAGAAAAACATTATTATTCAGCACAATATCTAGCATACAGCAACTTAGTTGGATCTTAGGGGTTCATATTAGCTTGTAAAAAACTTAAAAGAGTGAACGCTCTTTGATTGACAGCTAATATTCAAAACCAGAAAAACTCGGATGACCGGAACAGTGATTTTTTTTTTGCAGGGAAAAAAATTGCAGTTCCCCAAAAAAAATCCACAAACAAAATAAAGTGGGAGACTTTGCCCCCCCACACTCCTCAACATGGTGGGCTGTGCCCCCACCCCCCCTACTTAAATATATCAACTCCGAAATTGCAGCACAGTGGAGGAAACTGCAAAGTCCTGACAATGGCCGAGAATTTTTTTCCCTGGGAAAAAAATTGCTGTTCCAGCTGTTCGAGTTTTTGTGGTTTCAAACATTAGCTGTCGATCAAAGAGTGTTCGCTCTTTTGAGTGTTCGACAAACTAATAGGAACCCAGATCTTAGATGCTGTAAAATTAGTATGTTTGCACAAAAAAATTCTCTAATAGCCTCTACTCCATAATCATTTGTAATGACAGTAAACAATGATTTTATGTCCATAGTGACCAACATCATATTACTAATATTATTAATAGTAGATGACCAATTATTCAAATGAGTCAAAAAGGCTTTAGTGTCCCTTATATAGCTTTTACTTTTATCCAGTAATGGAGAAAGATGTTTCTCTAAGTACTTGGATAACATAACAGTTATCCATTTCCCACCTGATACTTTAGGTCTCATTGGTGGTATAGTGAGACATTTGTGAATATTTAGAAGCCCATATAATATGGGAATAGTTGGATTATCTAAATATAAAAAATGATATGGTTCAGGTGTTAAAGAACCATCTATTAATGAATCATACAAAAAACTTTTGACCACAAAGCCACTATTGACATGGATAAAGGTTTCATAATTATTTAAAAAGGCATACATCCACTCTTTATATTGATCGGCATGCATTAAAATTTTTTATCCCTTTTATCGGCTTGTTTTATCACAATGTCATTATTAGAACATAAACTATATAAAGCTAACCTTTCATCATTATTTAAATTAAAATATTTTCTAGAATTCTTCTGTTTGAAGAATAGGTCATATAGTTCTTGCTCACAGATCGTATAAAAGGCTTTCACAGTAGGAGCACTAATTGGAACAAATAGGCTATTACACCTTAAACTATCAGTATCTACATCAATCTTACTTTTAAAAATCAATTTCTGATCAATAGATCTTACAAATATTCTTAGCTCTGTAATGATTTGATTTGAAGTAACAAAAGCAGTCCTTTGCTTAACACATTAAGTTCAATAGAATTCAAATCTTATTTAGACAAATTAACAACATTTCTCACGTCCTTAGTTTTTTGTTGTTCATTGGTAGTCCCATTGAGCCTACCTTGTCCATTTTGTAAGTCCCCATTTTTATATTTATTATCTCTGTTTCTGCTTCTATGCAGTTCCTTTTCCTGCTCCTGCTTCGCCCTCTGGACATCTCCCTGAAACGAGCTGGCTGGTCTAAATGAAACAGTGCTGTTGCTAAAAAAAAATATGCTAATTCATTGCGTTCTGAGGGGTCTCAGCTCCTACTGCTTGTATATATGTATATACTTATATAGAAGTACTAGCAACAGTGCTTTGTTTCAAACTATTCGCATGGTTCTCTAATGTGGTAGCTGAAGTAAAGGTATCCAATTCTTTAACAGCCTCACTACATTTAGCTAGAGGCATTTCTATATGTTGTTTTTAGAGTACTTACAAGCAAAGTTTCAGTATCTGTTGCCTTGGTCCCTTCCACGTGTGACCTCACCACGTTGGGATGCCTCGGCCAATCAAATATGTTCTTATTTTTAAAGTCATTAATATCACAAAGCAACTTTTGTTTCTTTAAGCCATAAGTTCATTCTCATAAACTTTAAATTTTTCTAGCATCTGATTATACTGAATGGAAATATGTTCAAATGCTGGTGAACCAACAAGTTTATCTTTTAGTTGTCCTATTTCAGCCAATGTCTCTGTTTCATATTTCATAAAAAAATGTGTTCATAAGGTGCATATAGTCTGCACCTAATTTTTAAATTTAATTCCTGCCACTTCAAGAGTAGCTCATGATATTTGCTTCCATATGTTGGCATTTTCATAATTCTTAGCCCTTTCAGGACTATGGCCCAACTGCAATATATGTCAATGCTTAGCCTTTGCCATTGCATTCTTTTGAATGCTTCAGTCTTATGCTCAAGCATTATTAAATCTTTCAATAACTTGCCTATTTTAATGCTGTTAATATTATTACTTACTGTACAATTTTCAACAATTTCTGTATGTAATTCCAATAAAGGAGTTTTGTTTACCGTAAGGAAACTTTGCAGATGATTTATCTCAAGAACTAACTAGAATAGCTGAAGTAGTTGAAATGGCTGAAGTAATTAAAGTGATTGGCTGGTAGAGGAAGTAAATAAATATATGGGAATAGATGAAGGGTTGTCAATAAAACATGAACAGATGAGAACAAAGTTCAATAAAGAATACTTCAGATGACTAAAGCTGATAATGAAAACTGCCTTGATATCTAGGAATAAAGTCCAAGCTATAAATCAATTCTTGTTCTAACTTATAGCTTTGGAGTGATTGACTAGCCCTAAGATGCATTGAAACAGTTGGGCACAAAAACAAGAAAATGTTTCACGCTGAACAAATTATTTAAAAAAAAACAGTGATTGCCAAGATTATATATCCTTCAATCTGAAGGAGGTATGTTCCACCACAAAATAGACTACATGTATAGATCTGCAGTCATGGGACTGCTGACCACATCAAATATAAACATAATGAAAGTTCTAAACCATGAGGACAAGGATGATGTCTTTGCTCAATTTAGCAGAAACATTTTGGAATAAAGTGAGTATGGAAATCAAACAAGAGGTAGACAAAATTCAGACACCAGCTGAAAGTTGAAAAATATAAATAAAGAGAAAAAAAGAAAACTGGAAAGTCCACAAATATAGCGGCAAGTATAGAAAACTACAGCAACAGCCTCATGTTGACAATGATTTGGCAAAGAAGTGGTTAAGGAGAGGTGAAATGAAACCAAAAAATAAAAGGTTAATAATGGCATCCCAAGATAATGGACTTTGTAACCGTTGGTTTATAAAGTCCGTTGAACAAAATGAGAGAAACTGAACATTTTTTATGTAAAATAGAACTGGAAGCATTTACACATTGTTGCAGGGTATGATACATTCATCACTGGGGATCTGTATACTAAAAGGAACAATGTGGCAAGACTGTTGCATTGTCGATTGTGCTAACACTACAATATAGAAGTAGTTTAGAAGTATTATTGACAATGATGAAGTCTGTATCACATGTGATCACCCATTGCCAAAAGTTCTAAAAATATATGTGATAATAAGAGGTACTGCCAGCCATGCCAAGGAGAAGTAGGGCAGTGGATGTATGACTTGTGCCAGCACAGCTAGCTGGAATTTTGTAAATAGCTGTATGTCATTAGCATATCAAACTGATCTGTATAGATGCTTGTGCTGAAAATGTATTTGTGAGCTTTGCTTGTATTAATTGTGTTGAATGTATCAATGGTGCACCTTGCTGAAATGAAGAGAAATGTACATGTATTATGGTATCTGAGTTAAATGTATATGTTTTAATAGAGGACACTGGCACAGCAAGGGTTAACCAGCTGGCTTCTTTTAAGAAAAATAAGGGAAATGTAAGTGAGCTGTTAAATCATTAAAAGGCACCCTATAGTGCTGAATAGGACCAGAGACACTGGGTGTGGGACAGAACCTTTGTTCTTTAGCTCAGTGAAAAGAGGGGAGACCTCCAGGCACTGCCATAAAAATTTGTATGTGTATTGCAGCTGTCTATGGTCAATTCCTGTCTCAAACTTCAAAAGGAGATATTGTGGGAACCTAGAGTCAGGTGACCAGATGAGGTAATTTTACAAGTCTTTTTGGATAGTATATTTTACAGGGAGCAATCTCACAGCATAGAATATTCTGTTTAGGAGCCTGACAAGAAAGACTGCTCAAGTAGTTCATCTTGCCTTGCCCAAGTACGTTACTAGGAAACCGTAAACTTATCTTAGATTCAGTCTGGAATATAGTGAAGCTTAGTTCAGAGATTGTTTTTCTTTATTTGTATGAGTCTGTCCATCAATGTTATTTTCAATATTTTCTGTGATTTAAACCCTGTGGTTTACTGTAAATATATATTTTGCATTTTCATGTTCTTTTATTATTTATTATTAAATATATTTAAACTTTTCAATGAGGCTGGGCAGTTTTAGAAAGTCTTAACCTTTGAGAGTACTTATATTTATTTAGTGACACTATGTGTGCCACTTCAGAAGGCCTAGCCATCTTGGTAAACTACTACCATTTGTTTTAGTATTAATATTACACAGTATAATTGGACACATAGCTGGTAAATCTGTGCTAGCCTTTCCCAGGTGTGTGTGTGTGTGTGTGTGTGTGTGTGTGTGTGTGTGTGTGTGTGTGTGTGTGTCAGCTATTTGGGGCAGGGACATGAAGCACTGGATTTACAGAGAGAGTGCCGGAGGACTTGGCTTGGACACTTGGCTGAGGATCTAACCCTAGAGCTGTATGGTGAGTCTTATTGGGAATGTGGAGGGAGACAGATATAGAGACATCTAGACCCCAGGCTGAGTGTGTTACCTGAGTACTCTTAAGGGAATTGTACTTGATGCAGAGAAGTCTGCATCTGGAAATACTGAGTGTATCCATTTGTATTCCAAGTGCACATCTCTCTCCAATGTCTGTGGTGAGGATTCAGGCTCCTTGATTACAGTTCCAGCATGGGGACAACACATCTTGGTGCCCATCACATACTGGCAACAGTGGTGGGTGTTACAATATACACAAGAAAAACAGATATAGTGTTGATCATTGAAATGGCTATACCAGCAATTATAGTGTCTTACATACTGAAAGATACAAAGTCTTAAAATACACCAGGATGTGCAAGCAGAAAGGAGAGCATTGGGAAAGAGTTATACTCAAACAGTTCCAATAATACTAGGAGTAACAGTGCCAATGCAAAAAATTTAGAATTGCACTTAAATATGTTTTCAATACATGTAACCCAATATGAACTGCAAAAGGAGGCAATTCTGAGCACACTGAGGGTGCTGAGAGCAGCACTCTTGTCTAACATCAAAGATTGAAGCACTGCTAATTTCATTATTTTTAATTATACCTTGAGCAAGGGATGGGGTCCATTTCTGTCAAGATATGTAAAAATAAAAATAAAAATAAACATTTCAAGAAATTAAGCAGAGAGAATCCGATACCAGTGAAACATCAAGGAAAACCAGCAAGAAGTACAGATGTTGATTTCTAAGTATCATCAGATAAGTAACCATTCAAATAAGGGCAGTATAAATTACTCCATTATCAGTGCAAAACCACATTGTCCCAGATCAAAGAGACTATAAGATGATAGAAGGGATCACATCTTTGTATATGCTGCCTTGTCAGTAACCTTTCATGTACAAGAAAGATTAGTGAAAAAAGTCATAATTTTCTGGCGTGTCTTGCCTGCACACTGTTTTTGTTTATTTTTTTAAAGATGAGTTATCAAAACATCTTTTTTTAATGAAGATGCGGCAAAAAAAGAAAAAAAAATGAAAAATATCTGGAGCCAGTGATCTGAAGCTAAATTACTAAACTCATATAACTAGGATCCAATATATTAATCAGACAGAATTAACAACAATCATCACTTTATCACGGCTAATATATTAAAATTTAACACATAAAAAGTATCGGCCTTTCGTATCAGATACAATTCAGCTAAGGGTGAATTCAAAGGAAAGAGCAGTCTTGAACTGTCAGTCTTATTTGCAGAGTAACATTTAATTTGTCATGCTGAAACGAGAAAATGTATGAGTGCTAATAGATGCTGGACAGCACAGCCTGTCCACCACTCAGAAAAGTAAAGCTGTACAATAAAATACAGGAGAAATTTCACTCAACAAAAATGATGCTTCTTATATGAGATTTCTTTTTGATAAGATAAATAATATTAATTCAGACTAAGTTTGTTATTAAGAAGGCAAGTGATCTACTATTTTCTCAGCACCTGTTTTCTTTATCTCCACAACATATGGACCCTATGATCAAATCATGTCTCATGTCAGGCAGTAGACCTAGGACTTACACAAACTGTAATGACAGAACTCTAGTGAACTAGAAATAGTTTTATTACTGGCAACTAAACTAATGAGTCAGGATGATCAATGCTGATTCCATTTAAGAAACAGCCCTACTGAGAAATTACAATGCCACTATCAGTGTTTAGTAAATCTCTGCTCTGGATCAGCTCAGTGCTTGGTGGAATAACTCATGGTAGTAACAACATGATGTGCATTAGGCAGTGGTCAGGTCAAAGACCAATTTTACCACCAAATCACTATTCTCTATGCTAGTGTGGAAGACCAAATCCAATGAGTGTCCAAGTTTATGAGTAGCAATGATGATTATCTAAGTGAAGTAGAAACTTTCTAAAACATTGAGATGCTCCATAGCATTAAAGTTCTCCAATAACAAACATCTTGGAATTCATGCTCCAGTTTGATGAGAAACTGAAAGAACTATTGCAGAAAATAATTTGTTCCTGCTCTAAGGATATATTTAAACATTGTATTTCTTCCAACTATTCACCAAGGACAACTACAGACCTTTAAGAAAAGCATATTATCCATGCACTATTAGAGCTTTCCTGCTTAGGCTGTGAAGAATACACAAATCTAGCAGAAAAAAAAGGGCCCAAAATTGTCATCCTCCTATTTATCCATGAGAAATACCATGTCACAGAAAGCAAATTAGAAAATATGCCCAACTTGCCCTTGACTGACATAATTTTTTAAGTAGCCCTCAGTAAGACTCCAGAGATAATGTTCTGACAAAAAATCAAAAATAGAAAATGAGTTAAAACTGTTAGCACTCCAGGAAATGGTAGCTTGAAACAAACACATACAAAGTAAATATTTGTTTGTCCTCCTGAGTTCAAGAAGCTTGAACAGTTGAACCTAATACTAATTGGAGATGCTTTACTTGATGCTTTTAAAGAGCAGTTCTTTTTCTCAAGCTAGATACATTTACCGCTCTGTAAGAAAGAAAGTTGAAAAAATATAATCATAATTAATTAGAGTATGACAATAACGTGGCCCACAAAGACACTGATTCTTTTAATGGTCTTAGTAGCAACAACCAGTAGTAAAATGTTGCAGCACAATGTGAACAATCAACACACAGAGGCTAACATTAATTCAGGAAAGAGCAAAAGTTCAATAAATGTTTCTCAGAGATTTATGCAACTGGTTATTCAACAGCAGAAGATTCTTCAACAGTGTCTGTGGGCTCTGAGCAGCCATTCATGACAGGATAATGAGTGTATTGTGAGAATGAAGGGGTCATTTGCATATATATCCCATGTGGCTCTAATACAAGAGGTTGAAGGAATCACGCAGTGGAAACTCTAGCTTGGCTAGATTTTTCTTGTAGTTTTTACTGATTGGTTTGTCTATATGACCTTTTTACTCATTGTTACTTGAGATATTTTGCAGAAACCCTAATGGTTATGGACATCAGCTGGGTATGACAACCCTGTGTTTCTAATTGTTTGCCGAACAGTCCATTTATCCTGTGCTGATGAGGCCATATGTAGTCTGAAACATGCAAGTCCAAAGCTAGTGAGGTTTAACTTTATTGGCCTGAATTTGTCCGTAATAGACTTAAAAAGAAAAAAAAAGTCATGGGCATTTAGAACTGCCATAAACCTGAATCACCTGATGTCCTTAAGGCATCATTTGCATATATCCCATCTGCCTCTTGAAGGAATCATACAGTGCAAACTCTAATGTGGCTAGATTTTTTTGTAGTTTTTTCTGATTGGTTTGTCTTTGTGACCTTTTTACTCATTATCTTAGAATGGGGATCAAAAATAGTTACATTTGTCAAAGTCAAGACAGACATCAAAACAGACACAAATGATGAAATCTGGGAAGATGTTAATTGTGAAGATACTTACATTTGCATCCGGCCAACAGAATGGAAAGGCTTAGACTTTAGCTAGTTTAAGGTTACATACTAGAAATTTCAACTTGAAAATGTCAGCTAAAAATGCAGCATTTATATAATTTTTTCTCATAAAAGACATATTGCCTTTAACCCTATATTATACAGCACATTTATTGTTTTTGAGAATGTGTATGAGAAAGACATTAGGGAATTTTATCCAAGCTAAGTGAAAATGCATTTAATTTGTGCATGAATAATTTGACTAAATTGACCACTTGGGCACAGGAGAATAATATGTTGATAAATACATCAAAAACTAAGCATATGAGATTTGGGAGACATAAACTGAAAGGTGAATATTTAATGCAGCACACAGTGATTGAAACTGTAGACTCGTTTAAGGACCTGGGTATATGGGTAGATTCAGCTATGAGTTTTTCTAATCATATGAACCAATTGCCTAATGAAAGTTATAGAACTAAAGGTTGTATAAAAAGATTTATAAAGTCTAGGAAATCAAACATAATGAAGTCATTGTTTGTTAGTTACATTAGACCCAAACTTGAGTATGGAATAACAATATATAAACCCTATAAGAAAACAAGCATGAATAAACAGGAAAGAGTACAATGGAAATATACCAAGGGGATCCATGGATGTGAAAATCTAAGTTATTATGAAAGACTAAAATATCTGAACTTGTACAGTGTCTCTTACAGTCATTTAAGAGGAGATCTTATTCCGGTATATAGGGCATTTAGGAACAACTACCTCTGGGAATGTTTGGGGTTATCAAAAAATACTAGAGAATTATCAGATAACCTATGTAGAAGATTCTATAGGAATGATAAGTGTACTAATTTGTTCTCTGAGAGAGCAGCTGATACATGGAACAGACTATCAAATTACATTAAAGCAAGTACTAGTTTAGATATTTTTAAGAACAGCCTGGATGTTTATTATGGGAACAAGTATTTTGGTATATTGGAAAGCTAGATGGGCATTGATGCCCATGTTTGAAACATTTGTATGCATGTATGTATGTATGTCAGCATGGCAACATTTGCATACAGATGGCTGTATCTGTTTTACAAAGGTAGACAAATGGTGAGCTTTGCTTTACATGGACAATAGTTTTTACAGTGAAAAGTGTTAGAAATTTTAGATGTCTCCAGTTATTCATAAGTAGGCAAGGATAACACCAGAAATATAATTATCAACGACATATTTGGAAATATGGTATATAATGACATTATAATTCAAATTGATTTCAGTTACAGCCCTAAACCAAAGACAGCAAAAACAAGAAACCTGCCAATCCTCACTTTAGGCCACTTGTGTCAACTATGGATTCAAAAACCAAATCCATTGTCTTGTATTTGGACAGTGTTGGTACAGGAGATGCAGTCCTGTGTAAGGGAATTCTTTTTGATGTTACTTACAAGATCAAATCAGTTGAAACTGAACAGTACTTATTAGTAATCATAAGCATTAAATGTGTTACTAAGCAATACACATGCTTAGAAAAAGGTAAGAATTATTTGGAAGGAATGTGATAATTTAATTTTGATGATCTTGTTTTATGTGCATTCTTGCAACTGATTTTGAACAATAACTTATTTGTTTTCACTGTGTCCAGAAGAAGCTCCCTCATCAAAATGCCCACACCATTTCTAGTCTGCTCTCCCCCTGTGTAGTAGGATCTGGATCCCAAGCTAAGAGGCTTTGCTTAACTGCCATTCCACCTTACCTCCTGTATATACATAATATCTGGTATCCTCATTATCCTCACATCATCCACTTCTAAGTTGCATCCTGCTAGTATATCAATATTTAATGCAGCAATTCTTAGTTCACTTTTGGCAGGTGTTTTAAATCCAGCTTTCAACAGTTCTATCCAAGGTAACCCAGGATGGAAACTGGATACTGCCTGGGCATCAGTTTATTGACCCAGGGGGGCTGCCTTATGCCAAGCTTACAATGGAAAGAAGAGGCACATAAAATCCTCCTATGATTACCATTAGTCCTTTGTCAGAGTAGACCAGGTCCTTATCATCCTTATCACTGTCAAATATCCATGCCCATTTCTGTTGAAACTAGTCAATGTGACTAAATCAGCTAAAGTCAATTTTTTAAACTATCAAATAGCTATTGCTGACATATGAAGAAAGTACATACCACAGCTGATGCCTAAACTGAATGATGTACACACCTGTTTCTTTGGTATGCACCACCTAACATATGAGCTGCTGCCCATGACTTATTTCAGTTTTGGGAACAATCTGTTGACATATGTCTTATGTTTAAGGTAGAAACCCTCAGTATACTTTTGTGAGGAAGAAAACACAAAAAACATAATGAAAACAAGTAAAATCCATGCAGACATTGGCAAGAGGTCAGGATTGAACCATGTATGCTGTGCTTGAGAAGCAAAGACCTTAACCATTATGCCTGCCATGTCTCTTCAAACATATGTCCCACTTCAATGGTTTGGATCCATTTTGTCCAGTATTAAAACAGCATAACAACATAAAGGGGGTGCTGTACTCATGAGTATGCTGTCCTTCAGGTGAGATGATAAACAGAGTACTTATCTGCCTGAGATAGTGGTAACTGAAGTGAATTTATAGGATCCCATGGGATTTACTGAGAATACTATGGTGCTTTAGTTATAACGTTTATGTAGAACTCTATATTAAAAATATATGCGCAGTGTTTAAATAATGAACATATAAATATGTTTAAATACATTCAAACCGTACTCCTTTTCCATAAACCATTCTTCATATTTTCAATGCATCTTTCCCTTTGTATTTATTGTTATACAAGTCTTTGCACCTAAGTTTTCAAATGAGCCATACAGGTGAAAAAATTACTTCATTAATCTAATCTATCTTTTCTTACTATTTCATATCATATCATATCATATATCATATCATATAATCCATATGTCATATCCAGCCTACTTCTTTCAGATCTTTGTGTTGACGTAACTTTTTAGTACATTCTTAAATCTCTTTGTGCTCTTATGCATGAAATAAAAATTTTCCACTTATTCTTCAGACATACTAACATGGCACATCCTTTCATTTCCCTGTGTATACCTCATTGAGTGTCTTAAACAGTAACCTATTTGACAAAATCCTCCACAAGAAGTCTTGCCATTCCTGTATACCTCCCAATCTTTCTTTACTCTCTTTTCTTGCCTTTTAATATCTTAAGTTTGCACAAGGGTCTATCCAGTGAAAGGTTTCATAATCTCCTTAACTTCTTAATCAAGTTTTTTAAACCCTTTCATTTTTACTTCCACTATTAACTTCTTCATTTTCTGTATACAAACAGATTCATAGAATTCCTCTTTTTGTTATAAGACGTTTCCCTGCTGTACTCTCATTCTCATACAAAACTGCTCCAATCATCTAGTGCCTGTGGATAAATGCAAGCTTTCTTCCATCCATTATACACTATATCCATCCTTTTGCAATTTAGCCTAGAGCCCCATATTACTCTGAGTGCAATATCTAATAGTTCATTTTCTCTATTAGTCTGTTGAAGACATGAACACCCACTCCTATAGATTAACGTAGACAACAATACTGAATATTTTTTTTTATTTTATTTTATTTACTGTGGTTTTGTTTGCTGGATTTGCTTGACTGGGTTTAGTCAAAAAAACTTTTCAGTGGCGGTCTCAGGAGGAAAGCTTTAAGATATTATAAACATTTTTAAACATTCATAAACAGATATTAAGTATCATATATTAACAATTACACATACATTTGATAATTATATTACATGCATATGAGATAAAAGCAATTATTACAGCATGGAAGATACTTATGCATTTAGTAGATGTTGAACACTGTGTATTTGAAGAGGTGTATCATTGGGTTTGTCAAACATATACTATATCTTGTGATTAGGTTTCAGAAAGTCAAAAAACAGAAGTAAGAGAAAGAACTTAGAAGGGCAGAAAATGTTAATACTGAAGTTAAAAAGTGGGGTATTAAGCTAGTTCAGAGCCAGTTATATATGGTTAAAGTTTATATTAGAAGTATAGAGGGTGTGTAGAGATCAATGTCATAAAACTATATATATGGCTCAGAGAAGCTAATCAAAGTCTTCTTGCATTTGTGAAGACTGGTTGTGGGGCACAGGATTCTGAGTGAAGAGAAATAGTTTGACAATATGGTAAACTGAAGAATACAGTGACATTTATCCTGGAGATATACAGGAGCAGATAAATTGATCTAATATGAGAAGTTTAGCTGTATTTAAAATGAGTTTACATCCTGAATTTATTTTATTGGTAGTGCTCCATAGTTTAGCTATACTGTTTGAATATAGAGAGTCACCTGCATTATTAAATGATTTGGTTAAAATTATTACTGATTTTTTCTCTAGAGTGTAAAATTCTACTGGGGGCAGTTTGTTGTATTAAGAAGTTAAGGTCTGGGCAATTTTCTGCCTTATAGAAAAGTTTGTCTATTCCACTTAGTTTAAAAAGAGCTAGGTAAAATGTTAATTCTCAGTATTTTAATTATTTGAGTGCTAGTCAAGTGGCATGTTTTTGTGTTATAGTTTTCAGCAAATTTGGCTATTTTATTATAACATTCTTCAGGTTTGGAGAGATGTGGGATTTGAAGGTTATGATTGGGACATCCCAACAAAAAAAGTGGCAGTAAGAAAACACAGGCTATACATCTTCCAGCTATATGAAAGAGGTAGGCTTTTACTCTGTATAATGTACCTAGTTTTTTGATAAGATTTTTTTACCTTATATGATATATGGTGGTTGAATTTCAACTGGCAATCTATGATGACATATAAAATTTTGTATGGGTTGTTTGTTCTATCATGGAGTTATTGGTAGAGATGATAGTCAATAATATTGGTTTAGTAGAACTGGGTTTTGGGCAGGTTTACTAATATTTGATCAATGTTTTATTGCATTGAATAGCAAAATTGCCAGTAAAGCTGAGTGAAAATTAGTTATACTGGCTTTTTTGAATGAGATTACAGTACCGAGTTATTTTGGAAATTTGATCTTTACCCATTTTATTTTGATCTTGGAGTTAGAATGTATCATTAGCAGGGAGTGTGTGTGTGTGTGTGTGTGTGTGTGTGTGTGTGTGTGTGTGTGTGTGTGTGTGTGTGTGTGTGTGTGTGTGTGTCATACCTCTCAACTGTACAGATTTTCACAGAATGCCTATATTTTTGCCTCATATTTTTGATGTGCTCCTCCTAAAATCTGTACCTTTCTGGCAAATAGCTGAGGACTGAAATAATTAAATAATGACAAATATTTGAGTTTAAGACTCTATATCCTTCAAAAAAATTATGCTAATCCAAAACCTATTATTCTATCAATTTTCTATGTTTGTAAGAGCAATATTTAAAATGTGTCCCTATTTGTCCCCCCATCATTTTAGGCTTTGCCCAGATTTTTTGCTCTAAGAGGTTGAGAGGTATGGTGTGTGTGTGTGTGTGTGTGGGGGGGGGGGGCTGCAGAAAATTATGTTTTTTTTCTATTCTTAATTATTTAATTTTTTTCAATTGCTAAATGTTTGATTATTTGAAGTTCAGAATTATGATATTTTAAAGAGTATTTTTTTTAGGGTTTAGAAGTAGTTTTAAATTATTTATCCATCCTCAATTAATAAGAAGGATTGTTGTGCAAGCTCTTAGAGTTTAGAGAGAGTTTTGGCAGAGTAGATCAGGGTTGACTCATCAGTGTATTGAACTAGAGTAGCAGTTTGTGAAGCAGTGTAGAGGTCACTGACTAATATGTTAAAAAGTATGGGGCCTAGTACAGATTCTTGTGGGACACCAAGAGTACTGGAAAGAAGTTGGAGAAATATTTTGTTTTCCTTTTTACTGCTTATGGTTTGTCTGAGAGGTAGCTATAAAACAATTACAGTGAAGAGCTGGTGAGCCCTAAAGAGGATGTAAGAGCTCCTGGTGGTATACAGTATCAAAAGCTTTATATAAGTCTGGGAACAAGGCAGAGACGAGGCTTATTTTTAACAGGTATTGACAGTATTAACAAAATTCAGTAAAGCAGCAGTTGTACTGTGATATGGATGGGAGACATATTGGGTTGAAGGAAGAAGCTGGTTATCTATTAGATAAGTTGATAATATTTTAACAATATATTAAACATACCTTTTTCATAAAAATCAGCCTAAATGTTTTTCATAAAATTGTAATAACTTTTGTTTCCTGCACTATCATTCCCAACTTGGTTTTGCATGATGTCAGTTTTTTATATGCAATGCCTGATACTGTAATTTTCTTTCATATAAAATATATACCCCTAATTTTATTATATCTTTATACCCTTTACCTTTTTCCTTAATCATGCATAATTTTGTATGCATTAAATATTGTTGCATTATTTTAATTACTTTTGTCTTACATTTGTCAACAATTTATTATTCACAAACATAAGTAAATCACCTGAATAGTTTAATAGCAGAGTCATTCTGCACTTTCATTAATTTGTATCCCAGCTTCCATTATGTTCTTATCTTCATGTACCATAACTGCATTCACAAGTACTCAATAAACATTCCTGCCTAATAGCTTTATTAATTTCTATTTTTTTACTTCTCCATCTGGTTACCAGTAACTTAATCCATGTTTTGCTGTATATACCCAGAAGAAAAACATACTGCATTGCATACCCCCATATGCCTTTAAAATCTTTTACATCTGTTCATGGAATTTATTATCAAATGCTTTTAATATATCATCAGCTACAGTCTTCCCTTCTGCCTCCTATTTGTATATACAGTGGATATAAAAAGTTTACACTCCTGTTAAAATGCTAAGTTTTTGTGATATAAAAAAATGAGACCACAATAAATAATTTCAAAACTTTTCTCACCTTTAATGTGACATATAACCCATACAATTTGGTTGAAAAACAAACAAATCTGTTAGGGGAAAATATATAGAAAATAAAAAACATACAATAAGCTGGTTGCATAAGTGTGCACACTCTTAAACTAATACTTTGTTGAATTACATTTTGATTTAATTACAACATTCAGTCTTCTTGGGTACACCCCTGCCATCAATTAGAGAGACTCTGATTAAACCCAAATAAAGTTCAGCTATCCTAGTAGAATTTTCCTGACATTTACTCAGTTGTCTGCTACAGCAAAAGCCATGGTGTGCAGAGAGCTTCCAAAGCATCAAAGGGATCTCATTGTTGAAAGGTATCAGTCAGGAGAAGGGTACAAAAAAAAAATTCCACAGCATTGGATATACCATGGAACACAGTGAAGACAGTCATCAAAAAGTGGAGACAATATGGGACAACAGTGATGTTGCAAAGAACTGGACATCCCTCTAAAACTGATGAAAAGACAAAATGAAAACTGGTCAGGGAAGTTGCGAAGAGACCTACAAAACACTGAAGGAGCTGTAGGAATTTCTGCAAGTACTGGTTGTGTACTACATCTGACAGCAATCTCCTATTCTCCATGTGTCTGGGCTATGGGGTAGGGTTACAAGATGGAAGTTTTTCTTACACAGAAAAACAACCAGGCCTGTCTAAAATTTCCAAAACAATACATCAAGTCCCCAAAAGCATGTGGGAAAATGTGTTATGGTCTGATGAGACCAAGGTTGAACTTTTTGGCCACAATTCCAAAAGATATTTTTGGCACAAAAACAACACTTTGCATCACCAAAAGAACACCATCCCCATGATGAAGCATGGTGGTGGCAGTATGATGCTTTGGGGTTTCTTTTCTTCAGCTGGAACTGGGGCCTTAGTCAAGCTGGAGGGAATTATGAACAGTTCCAAATACAAGTCACATTTGGCCCAAGCATGCATCCAAATCAACAAAGGAATGGTTTCAACAGAAGAAAATTAAAGTTTTGGAATTGCCCAGCCAGAGCCCAGACCTAAATACAATAGAAAATCTGTGGGGTGGCCTGAAGAGAGCTGTGCACAACAGCTGTCCTTGCAATCTGACAGATTTGGAGCACTTTTGCAAAGAAGAGTGGGCAAACATTGCCAAGTCAGGATGTGTCATGCTGATAGACTCCTACTCAAGAAGACTGAATGCTGTAATTAAATCAAAAGGTGCTTCAACAAAGTATTAGTTTAAGGGTGTACACACTTATGGAACCAGCTTATTGTACATTTTTTATTTTTTATATTTTTTCCCTAACAGACTTGTTTGTTTTTCAATTGAATTGTACAGGTTATAGATCACATTAAAGGTGGGAAAAGTTTTGAAATGATTTATTGTGGTCTCATTTTTTATATTACAAAAACCTGGCATTTTAACAGGGGTGTGTAAACTTTTTATATCCACTGTATAAATCCACCATTCCATTTATTATAAATAGACTACTCTGCACATCTTTTTATTGAAAAACACCCTTCTGCAATAGTTTTTCCATTGTCATATCAATATTTTCTACTATTTATACCCAATACACACTAATATCCCTTAAACTGTCATTTAGCCATTCATTTACACTTCTAAAGGGCATGTTTTGACTTTGTTCACCATGTTTGTATAAAATTCATATGTTAATCCATCTTCACCCAGCACTCTTTGTATTTTTTTATCACATCCTCCAAATATTTCATTGTAACTTATTTTTCTAACATAGTCTTAACATCCTTGTCTATTAATTGTCCCTTCCAATTAAGTGTTGTCTCCCCTTTCTTTCATTATATGTACCCTTTATATAATTACCACACACTTCATTATTTTTCTTGTTCTTTCACAATAACACTCTCAGTCACCTTTAACATTAAGCCTTCCTTTTTCCTTACCCTTTTACCTATATACATATAGCAAGTCAACTCTTCCCTCTTGCAGTAGAATAGATATCTCCCTCTCTTGAAATTACATCATCAATTTTCCTGTTATGCAATTTATATGACTGCTTTTCCTTTCTCCTTTTTTAAACATATCTTTATTGAACATCTTATGCCCAACTTATAGCAACATGGTGTTGTGTTACGTATAATATTTTTTTATATATAACAGTGGTCCAGTAAACGTGTAACAATAAAAAAACTGAAGCACATTCTAACATCCCCCCATTATCCCTCATATAACATGACTCATCCACCATATTCTACAGAACGTTACAGTATGTGAATAAACAATAGCAATGATCAATAATCCAAGTTGCAATCTCAACATCATTGAATCCTTTATAGCACTGATAACTTTATTGTATGCACACATTTAATTTATCAACTTATCTTAACAATAAAAATATATTAGCAAATTTAAATCTATCTATTACATCTGACCTTACCGCATTCCAGCTTCATGTTAACCATCACCATTCATATGGTCATTCAGGAACAAGTAGAAAAGTCCTCAATATCTCCACTACATTAGTTCATCCCAAGATTATACAGGACTATAAAGAGAATATCCCTCCCCATCAATGCTGCCATATGCTGAAAAAAACTGTCTTAATTCTTTTTATATAGAAAGCCTGGTGCTACCAATGTTTTAGGTATATTGTCTACTGGCCCAGCTATTCACATAGATCAGCCATGGATGGGGTCCATTTCCTGCTTCTTGTGACAGATTGGGCAAACTGGGTTGGCCGTATCACTGTGGGTGTTTTCCATGTCCTGAAAATGTAACTTAACAATAACAGAAACAAATTTGTATGTGATCTTTTGACTGTTTCGCTTGATGAACCTTGTGTTGCCAAAAAGAAGTCTAGAAATGTCTGTCCTTCTTTATTCCTGTTGCCCCACCCATGTAGACCCAGAGTCCTCATATCCTGTTCTGTCTGCCCAATATGTTCATTCAGGTCACTAATTATCAACACCAATTCAGACTGCCCTGGTTTATCTAGTAGGTCTTGCAACTGCTGTCTGAATGCCCTCTTTTCCTCACTATCACAACCCTGCTGTGGATCATAGACTGAGATTATGAATATTGCTCTGTTATTTTAATTGGGTATGACTTCCATGAGTTAGCCTCTAATTCTGATGATGTCCCTCACTATCTTCTGAAGCCTATCCCTCACCACAATCCCACACCATTTCTATACTGTCATCTTCCTGATTAGTACACTCTGGATCATAAGCCAAATGGCTTTGCTGTACTGCCCTTCCATTTTGTCTCCTGAATACATAGGACATCCAGTTTCCTCCTTATCATCATGTCATCCACTTTCATGTTGCATCCTGTCAATGAACGTGCATTGAGCATAGCAATTCTTAGTTCACGTTTGACAGGTTGATTAGTTTTACGTCCTGCTTTTGCTCAACAGGGCTACCTCAAGCAATCCCGGCTGGGCAACTGGACACTGTCTCGCCAGTAACTTATCAACCCATGGCTGCTATGCTTAGGGCACATACAACAATCACACTATTTGCATTGGTCCCTGGTGTAGCCTGGGTTCTCAACCCACTTATTGCTGGCAAATACCTATGCCCATATGGTAACATTAGTCAGCACCACAGAATCACCTAGACCCATATATTTTACACTGTTGAGTAGCTAGCCCTGTCATTGCACACAGTATGTGATCCATGTTATCCTATCTTGAGGATGCTATGCACTGAGATAGATGTCCAAAGCAGTTGGTCTGTACAACTCTTCTCCCTATAGGACACCATCTAGAGTTTGTGCTGCTTCCCACAATTTTATTCTTGAGTGTGTTTGAGTTGGAAACACTCTGCATGTTTTTGGGAGGTGAGAGGAACTGCACAGAGATGCAGGGATAACATGCAAACTCCATACAGGCATTGAGATCAGGACTGAACCTTGTACATTGTGTATGACAGGTGAAGACTATAACCATTATGTCAACTGAACTTGTCTGTCAACTGGTCTCTTCATTTATCATGTATATTGTTCCATTCTTTATAAAAGAGACTTATCCTTAGTCCTCCTTTGTAATTCTCAGTTGTGATGGACCGATTTTTCTTATTATGAAGTATTTGGTTATTCCAAACCTTATCATATGTTTCATATGCATTCAGTGCATCCGTGAATTGTAAGTGCTGCCACTACCTGATTACACAGCATAATGTACCTGGTCTATGAGTATTAAAATCCACCATTGCATTCTTTACATCCCACAAATCCAAATACATCTATCAAAAACACTTTCTTTCCATAGCCTAGACTTTCTAGAAAATAGGACACCTTTTAGTGTGAGCTTTTGCTGCTCCACATGTTCTTCTCTAATTCCTTACTTTTGTTTCCACCTAGTTCTTCCAGCCCTTTGGGTCCCACACTTTAGCATCTTGCAATCCTAAGTTGCTGCCTCATATTTCCTTCAGTGTATTATTTTCTAGCATCACCCATAATGATCTGGGGTGTAACCTTCATCTAACATTTTGGCATTTAGCCACTGTTTCATGAGCTCTTTAAAACTCTGCAAGACTGTATCCCCTATATTTTGAAGGTAAAAAAGTTTTTTTACTGTTAGATTCTATACAGATTCTAACATTTATGTAGGTACATTTATCTGTGAAAATGCAGGCTATCTCTTTCACCAAGAAAGTTTTTTTTTTCACTTTTTTACCTTTTTCCTTCATGCTTTCATAAAGTGAATTAGCATGGGGGTGTGGCCAAGATGGCTGAGAGTAACGACTAGTGAAATATCTGTGAGTGAAAACTTCTTTGACTAAAATATAACAAAAAAAATAAATGTATTCATTAATAGTCATCAAAAAGATTTATATCTTCATGTCCTTAAAGATGCAATTTTCCTATGAGAATTTCAACTGCTTGTTTAAGCAAGAACAGCCTTCAACATGAGTCACTCAAGAAATGGTACTCAGGATTCTTCAGTTGAAAGATATATCTGACCAATAGTAACTAGTATACAGGATGTATTACTTAAAATAGACAAACTGGATACCAAAATAAAAAGTTTCAAAGAAGAAACCTGAAAGAAAATGGAACATTTAGAAAGTTTTATAAAACAACAATGTGCTCAGATTAGCAGTATGGAAGAAACTTTAAATGATTGAAGATAAGTCTCAGACAGAATTTCCTTTAATATGACGTTAAGCTCTTATAGGTTCATAGTTCATAGGTTCATAGGTTCATACTAGGCTATCTGCCCTAGGGCATTTATAAGCCTAGCCAAAGTATGTTTGGCTTTCGCCACCCATTTTAAATTAATTTTGCTATGCCCTTTTTCGAGGTTAGTATACTGTGCCTCTTTCTAACAGTGACACAGAAGTGATACCCGGGGTAAACCTATGATCTCCCATCCCCTCATCAAGATTCCTCTTGAAGAGAGTCAATGAGGGACTCTGACTAACCTGGACTGGGATTTTATTCCATAGTGAAGGGAGCCTCTGGGTTATGGATCTGTCCCTTCAGCATGTCCTATTTATTTCAGTGCTGAGGTTCAAGTCTCTCAAGCATGTAGCTCGATGGGATTTGGATTTTTTTGAGGTGCAGCATGTCCCTTAATTCCGGGTTTTACATGGCCTTATACGTCAGGTACAGGTCACCTCTGAGCAGGCGGTATGCCACTGAGTAGAGCTGGAGTTTCTTTAACCGGGCAGCATATGGCATCTGTTTGAGCCCTTTGATCCTCTTGGTGAGGTACTTATGGGGTCTTTCCAGTTGCTGCAGGTGTTTGGTAAGGTACATCCCAAAAGGGGCATTGTACTCAATTATGGGCCTGATGAGGGATGAATAAAGAGGCACAATGACCTCCCCTAATCTAGATGTGAATCCCTTCATGATTAGGTGGCCTATATAAAATGTTTTTCTAACCACTTTGGCCACGTGGTTGTCAAATGAGAGATTGCTATCAACTTGGGTCCCCAGGTCCCTAATTACTTCTTCTGTACTTAATGGATTACCACCTATGTGGTAATTTGTGGGCACTTTGTTTTTGCCAAAGGGGATGACTATACACTTTTTGGCGTTTAGCTTGAGGCCATGGCTCTGGCACCAGTTGTCTGTTTCGATGAGGCCCTTTTGGAGGATGCTTGTGTCAGCTGGAGAGTCGATTATGGCACCCAGTTTGCAGTCATCTGTGAACTTGGTCAGCCACAGTCCTTCCGTGTTGGCCTGTACCTCCGAGAAATATATACCAAACAAGAGAGGTCCCAGGACTGAGCCTTGTGGAACGCCACTTGTAACTGGTTTGGAGTCTGACATGGCTCCAGCAATTCTAACCACGTGGGTTCTGTCCTTGAGCCAGTTTGCAACCCATCTAGTGACATAGGGGTTTATATTTAAGCTGGTGAGCTTATCTATAATGCCCAAGTGGGGTATTGTATCGAAGGCTTTTGTGAGGTCCAGATAGGCTGTGTGGACCACCTTCCCTTTGTCAATGGCCTTGGTGACTGTTTCAAAGAAGTCAATCAGGTTTAAGAGGCAGGATCTGCCCTTAACAAAGCCAAACTTGGTAGGATCCAGTGTCTGTAGGTCCCCAATATCTTTATTTATGAGGTCCATGATGATCCTTTCCATAGCTTTGCAGACCAGTTAGGCTAGTCAGGCTTATGGGGCTTATGGGGCGATAGTTTCCAGGGTCTGTTGAGGCACCACCTTTGTGGAGAGGGACCAATGTTGCTGTACGCCACTCTTTGGGTACATATCCTGTAGTAAGGCTGAGATTGAACAGTAGTTTTATGTTTGGGTTTAGCTCTTCTTGGAGTTCATGTAGGACGCAGCCTGGGACACCGTCTGGTCCCATTGATGCTGTGTTTTTTGCTTTGGAGAGGGCGGCTCCCACCTGAGCATCTGAGATGTCAGGGGGGCAGCACTCTGCTGGGATAGATATTTGCCCTTTTGGTGGGGAGGGGGGGAGTTTGCCCTGAACCTGTCAACTAGGATGCTGGCAATGTCTGTGGGATCAGTGTATTTTTTGTCATTTTGGACTAATTCTGAGCATATCTGGGAATTCCCACCCAGGTTCCTAACATAACTAAAGAAAGCCTTGTGATTATCCTTAGTGTCCTGTGCAATTTTTCTCTCGAAGCTGGCCTTTGACGATTTTATGAGTTCCCTTAGTTTTTTGCTAATACTGATCAGAGATGCCTTCCCTTTTTGGGATTTTGCTCTATCATGTAGTAGCTTCCTCCTTCTATTGTATAGTTTGTTTATGGCTGGGGTTCACCAGACAGGTCGTCTGCCTTTGGAGGATTGGGTCTTGGTTTTATTTGGGATTGCATGATCCATGCATTCCTGAAGGTGTTCATAGAATGCATTTATAAAGGATTCTGTGGTCTGGGCCGTATTTTCCACAGGCCCGGGGGCTTTGAATGATTCCAACTCGGTTTTGAGGAGTGTGAAATTTGCTTTAGAGAAGTTTTTCACTGTGGTTTTCTGGGCAGGGGGTGGGGTCGGGATGTGAATATCCAGTGAGATCAGTTTATGGTCTGATCTTACCAGTGAGGGATACACTTCTGGTCTGGAGCATAGAGTCCCCATGTTGGTGATGATCAGGTCCAGTATGTTTCCCTCTTGTGGGAGTGGTAACAAGTTGTTCCATAGCATTTGAGTTTATGAATTCTAGGAACCTTTGGGCAAGGGTGTTGGAGCTAGAGTAATGCTCCCAATCTATGTTTGGGTAGCTGAAGTCGCCCAATATAATGGTGTTCGGAGAGACCTTCATATTTTCCAGTGTTCTCAGGAAGGCCAAGTGGGGTTCCTGGGTTTGGGAGGGTGGTCTGTAGCAGGCTATAAACTGGAAGGCAGTTTTACCCACTGTTAGTTGCACACGGATAGTCTCTGATGCTTCGTGCTTTGCCACCAACCTGGAGGTGTGGGTATCTTTGATGAATATCGATACTCCCCCTCCTTTTGTGGTTCGGTCCAAGTTTTGGGGCCGAAAAGCATGGTATGAGGTATAACCTGGTAGTGCTGGGGTGCTCTCAGGAGTCCTGAACCAGGTTTCTGTTACTGCACAGATATCGATGTTCTCCATGCTAAGGAGAGTTTCGAGTGTGTGCATCTTGAGGTTTAGACTTCTAGCATTGAGTAGCATTACTCTTAGTTTCTTATCCCTTGTGATACCTATGGAGGTGGGTTTGTCTTTTGAGCCTTGCCTAAAAAAGGCACTATGGGGGTAGCAAGAGCCTTTGCCAATATCCGAAACCCCAGGGGTGACAGGTGCAAGCCGTCCCTAGCAAAGCATCGTGGCTTGTCGTGCATATCATCCCAAGCTGACAGGCATTGGATCCCTTTTGAATGACACCAATACTTAAGCCAATTGTTGAAATTGATCATCTTGTCTTCATATTGTGGCATCATTCTTGGTGAGGGTAAGATGCTACTCAAGGTCAGGGTCATACCAGCCTGGGCAACATGCTCAGAGAGCTCCTCTATGTCTCTTTTCATGTAGTCCAGGGAGGTATGTCTCAGGTCATTCACACCAGCATGGACAATGACTGAGTCATATTTGTACTTGCCTTGGAGTGACCTGAGTGCTTGTGTTATGTGGCGGATCCTAGCGCCAGACAGGCTGCTCACCGTGACCTTCTCCTTGTTCAGCCTGGTGAGCAGGACGTCAGTGTGCCTGACGATAGAGTCACCTATTACAAGTGTATCAGGTGTGTTGTTTAGCCTTAATTAACATTTATTCTGGTTGTAGCCAATAACGAGAACTGTTTCCATTTGCTTCTTTGGAGTCATATTGTGTGATTCTGGTTCCCTAGTCATGAATTTCCTGTAAAACAAAATAAATGTCTCATAGATAAAGTTGATGATTTAGAAAACAGATTGAGACAAAATAGCACTGGATGTTATGGTATACCCGAAAAGTATGAGGGAGCCAATATATTTCTGAAGAACCTGGCTACATAAAGCATTAAATCTACCTGAAACCTTAACTTTTGGAATTGAAAGGGTACATTGATCTCTGAGAACACCTTTAAAGAAAGAAAACTCACCATCACAATCAATTATAGTTAAGTTTATGTCTAGATTAGAAAAGATCAAATATTAAACAGAATAGTCCAGCTGATCCATTTAAATAGGCGAACATGTAGTCAGATTTGAAAATGATTGCAACAGTAACGTAATGAGTAAAAGAAAATCCTGCTTACCACAAATCAAAAAAAACTTAAAAAGAACAATATTAAAGCCACTTTGGTGTCTCCAGCAAAGATCAAATTATTTCTTTCTGAAGGAACTAAAATATTTGTCATGATGGAGGAGGCATCCACTTTTGTTAACATCAATAAAATCCTTAATTATACTGTAGAAATGAAGAGAAGCAATGTATCCTTCAAGAGACAGAGTAAGCTAAATTTCTGAGAAATTGCTTCTAAAATTAAAAAGCTCAAAAACTTTTGACTTTTTCTTCTTATTGTAGGACTTTTATTTTCTGAAAGAATGGATTTGCTTTTTAAGTAAAATGTTTGAATTGGACTTTAAGCTTTAACATATATGTAAGTATGCATTTATATTTTAAACTAAAACATTTTTCATGATGATGAGCATAAATGGTTAATTTTACTGTTTTACTATATTTACAGTGAAAGGCCTAATATATTTCATTTCTCTAATCTTATAAGTGTATTTCTAAATGTTAAGCAAATACTTCTTGTAAGAAAATATCATTAAATTATAATCAATAGAATCTGTAGCTTTAGGACTATATAAGTTAAACATTTTATTTTATTTGTTTTATTTTGCTTAGCACGGGCATTGCTGGGTTAAATGAATGTCAGATCTAAGTAATATGCTAATTAGAAGTGCTAAAGTGCTGGTGATTTTGTTTTGTTTTTTTCAGGTGTAACACATTCCTTTATGAAACAAGTAACACTTAAAGAAAACTTGAGAATAAAATAATGTTACAGTTGTAGCAGAATGCTGGATTCTTGCATGCCTTGCTTCCCACCTTGAGCTGCCCAAAAGAAAATCTAGTTTAAATTTCATCACTGATGTTTCTGAAAACAGAAATATATATATATATATATATATATATATATATATATATATATATATATGTAAAAAATCTACTCAAAATAACATGTCCTTTTCTTTTTTTAGAAGTGAAACATTGGTAAAACAAAAGCTATAGTAGAGTTGTTGCTGACATATAATTTGCTTACACTTTGCAGAATGTTAACTTATGCTGGAGTGTTATTACTCTAACTGCACATATTAATGGAAAGAAGTAAAGTTAGATGTTTGATACTGATTAGAACATCTTAAAAGAATTAAGAATAATGAGAAACTAACATAGGAAATTAGCAGATGCTGTGTGTTGTAAGTTCAAGATTGCTTGTGATACTAGAATTAAACATAAGAGTAAAGATCTTATGAATAACACACAAATGCACAGTGAATGAAATATTTACTATATAATATTAATAATAGAGCAGTATCAGTAAGTTAATAAATATATACACATACTATAATCTCTAATAGAGACCTGATGATTTAATAGCCCTTTGATGGGAGATTTTAGCAATAAGAGTTACATAGAAAAAGGTAGAATATTAGTGAGAAACCAAGACAGAAAAATATATTTAAATAGCAAGCTGATAATAAGAAAAACATGCAGGTTGTATAAAAAGATTTATAAAGTCTAGGAAATCAAACATAATGAAGTCATTGTTTGTTAGTTACATTAGACCCAAACTTGAGTATGGAATAACAATATGGAAACCCTATAGGAAAACAAGCATGAATAAAATGGAAAGAGTACAGTGGAAATATACCAAGGGTATCCATGGATGTGAAAATCTAAGTTATTATGAAAGACTAAAATGTCTGAACTTGTACAGTGTCTCTTACAGATATTTAAGAGGAGATCCTCTTCAGACAACTACCTCTGGGAATATTTGGGGGTATCAAAAAGTACTAGAGAATCATCAGATAACCTATGTAGAAGATTCTATAGGAATGGGAAGTGTAGTAACTGGTTCTCTGACAGAGTAGCTGATGTTGGAACAGACTACCAAATTACATTAAAGCAAGTACTAGTTTAGATATTTTTAAGAACAGCCTGGACATTTATTATGGGAACAAGTGTTTTGGCATATTGGCAAGCTAGAAGGGCTTTAATGCAACATTTGTATGTATGTATGTATGTATTACATATGCCTGCATATGGCAGAAATGTGAATGCACAAGATCTCATATAATTTACATATAATTTACATAGGAAGATCATATAAAATATTTGAAAATAATCTGAAAGCTGAAATTCAAAGCTTAGGCATGTGAAATTTGAAGCTTTTTACATATTGTATGCTATTAGACTCATTAAGACAACATGAAATAACTCATTTCATAAGTCAGAGCTGAAATTTAAGTGTTATATTGCAGAAACAGTACATCTCTTTTGACAGAAAGTAAAATAGATATTTCAATATGTCTGAACCCTGGAGGGGAGGAATGGGATTTGAATTAAGCATATTGAAACTTTTGAAAACAATATAGACTGCAAATATATGTTTTACTCCATAGAAATAGCAACATATTCTTTTTGACCTCAGTAATGTACATATTTTATGAAGTAGTTTAATAAGCTTAAAGGATTTTTAATTATTTTGATATGTGTCATGTTAAAAGTGCTACACATTTTTGAGATAAAGACACTTGTACTTTAAAACTTTTGTTAGCTCTATGCAATATGTATATATCTTATAGCATGATAAATATATATGTGCATTGATTTCCCTTTTGTATAATAGTTTAGTATGATAGGATTACCTGTTACCTGTAAATTTAAAGATATCTTTATCTGTTCAGGTTTTTCTCTGTTCTACTTATTTATTTACTGATTTGGTTGTAATAATGTTGAATGAGAAAATAATTTAGGAATATTTAATGGATTGTTTATACTACTATTACATTAGTCATATAGTACACTATTTGTTGGATTATTTAATATTTGTCCAAAAGCAAAACACAATGCACGTGAACCTCAAATGGCAATAAAGAGCGTAAAAACTTCCAGTCTGTAAAATGATGTCTGTGCTGTTGTCAAAAAAAAAACTTTTTATTTTTTTTTTTTTGAGCATGCAATAATATCTTTTTACATTGAGTTGGAAATTTTCTTTTCCACTCACATTATCACCATAACCTAGGCCTTTACTGGTGAATTATATTTGAAGAAAAGGTATTTAATATTTGTGATTAATAGAAGAGGATCATTAAACTTTTATGTAGTAATGGGGGAAAGGATTTATTTGACAAAATATATAAATAAATTAATAATCACTTTTTTATTTATCTGTAATATAATAATTATTTGTAAGCCACAATAGCTTTTGTCTAGCTTTACGATAAATTTTAAGATGTCGGTAGGTAGAAAGATAGCATAGTAGTTCGGTATCCATGCTAGGCTATGCTTTATTAGCAATATATGCAGTTATGGTTGTAGACTTGTCTTTGTTTTTGTTATTTATGTGTTTTAGTAGTTTTATTTGTAGAAAGGAAGAATTTTAAAAATGTGGAATGTTAACATAGTGTTGGAGGAAAGCATTAGAGTCTTATATATAGTTAAATTAATATGGTGGATAAATGTGTCATATTATCTTTTAAAAATCTTTTTAAATATACAGTATGGATGATTTTCATTTATTATCTATTAATGTAAATGGATTAAATAATGACAACATAAGGAAACCATTAATGAGATATCTAAAATTAAATAAATTAAATGCTTGCAAGAGACTTACTTTATAGATAAAGATATATGATAGTTAAATAACTTAGGTTTCAAAATGTTATCATCTGCTTTTTTTAACAAAAAAAGGACACATACTGTTATACTTTGGAGACAATCTACTGTAATGCCTAAGGTGATGACTCCATTAATGATCCCAATGGAATGTATACATTTATAATAATTAAATAAAATGGAAAAGTCTATACACTAGCCAATTTTTACTGTATCCCTGGAATAGGAGCAAGAGTAGCTAAAGATCACTTAAACTTACTACAAAGTAATTGGAGGGGTGGTTTAATTTTAACAGGGATTCTTAACAGTATATTTAGTATAGAAGATACAAGTGAACTGATGCAAACTGAAATGCTGTCATCAGCTAAAGCATTAATGAGATAGATTAGTAATAACAATTTAGTTGATTTAATAGAAAAAAAAAAACATAAGTCATTCTTTTCACTCATTATTCTTATGGTCATGGGTTATAAACTAGAATTGATAGGATGTATGCCTCTACAGATTCACTTAATTATATGAATTATTTTAAAACTATTCCCAGTCCTTTATCTGATCATAATTCACTAATTATTAATATATTATATAAATAGAAAATGTAAGTATATTTATAGAATCCCAGTATATATGATGAAATTAAAAGAATGTATGAGTTACCATAAGGAACAAATTGAGAATATTTTATCTTTGAATGATAATGGTCAGGTTAGTAAAGCCATACTATGGGACACCTTAAAAATGTATATTAAAGGTAGAATGAGAAGATGGGTTAGTAATAAAATGAAAGAGTATGATAAAAAGTTAGAAATACACGATATACACAAAGTGAGATTTGAACAGGAAAGAAGTAAACCAGATAATAGTGAAGTCATTAACAGAATGAATGGCAAAATATCACACACTTTTAATGCATACATTGTAGCTAGCTTTAGAAAAAAATAAAACTGCACATTTATGCAATGACTTCAAAAATCTATATAGATTGCTAATAGAAGTAAGATGTTAAGCAAATAGGCACACATCAATATCTCAAATAATCACACTAATATGCTTACTTCAGACATAGAATGCTTAATATTTTTTTAAAAAAATCCATGAGGATCTTAACAAAGATACAAAGTATATTATCCTGATGATTATAAAATTGACAAGTATTTAAAGAAAAATGATATTAATAAACATAATGGTCAAGAAATGTCTCTACTGAATAAGTTTATTACCATAACAGAAGTTAAAAAAAACTTTTAAAAAGGGAAAATGGAAAAGCTACAGGGTTAAGTGGTTTAAGTATGAAATTATTTAGTCTGTTTATGTTAAATATTTCAGAATTGATGTTTACATGATCACTCTGAGTGACAAAATAACTCCTCTCTGATGGAAACTTTCTTTAATCCCACCTATATTTAAATATGTAATGGATACTAAGTTTCCTCATATATACCTATTTCATTATTAAATGTAGACTACAAAATATTTACTTCCATCTTCACTACAAGGTTAAGAGATATAGTCGATACATTAATTGATAAAAATCAAGCAGGATTAATGGTAAATTATCTTATGATAATATAAAAAGATAGTAACTATCTTAGGTTTAGCAAAAGGAATGAACAAGAAATTGATCCTAATTAGCTTAGATATTGAGAAAGCTTTTGATTTTAAAGATTTGAACTACTTGTTTAAAGCTTTAGAAGCATTTGTATTTCCAGAACGATTTTTGGAATATTTAAAAAAATGTATAAAGGCCCCAAAGCATATGTTAAAATTGGGTTTTACATTTCCAATGATTCACTTTAAACAAAAGCACAAAACAAGGGTGTCCCTCATCCCCTTTAATATTATCATTAGTTATCAAACCTTTAGCTAACAAAATAAGAAGCAATGATAAAGTTGATGTATCCTCAATTTATAAAGATTGTCAATCTAAAATACAGCTTTTTACAGATGATAGTTATGAGATTTAAATTATTCAATTGAAGAAATAGATGAGGAAACTGAAAAGTTTCAGTAAGTATCACTGCTGAAATTTAGCAATAATAAAACTAAGACATAGTGTTAAATCAATTACTAGATAAGTAAGTTTAAAGATAAATATAAATATAATTGGGAAGGAAAAGAACTAAAATATTTAAGAATTAAAGTCTATCAATATGTAAGTAAGATTATTGGTAACAACTCTGAAAAAATAACTGAACAAGTGTTACTTCTTATTAAAAAAATAAAGCATTTTTTTTTTTACTTTTGAGAATAGGTTAGTACTTATTAAAACAATTATATTACTAAGATTATATCATTTAATTAAAAAAACAAGAAAGAGGCAGAAACACAGCAAAAACTGTTTGATTTTCTTTTTACTTTAACACACTGGTACCTCGGCCATTCACCTTCAATGGACAAAATACAAGTACATACAAACAACCAACTTTAAATACATAGGTCCAAACCCCAATTAATCCAATTAATGAAATTTGCATTGTCATGTTTTTATGGCTTTGCATAAATGTTTTATATGTTGTGATTTCCCAGTTGTTGACAACCTGCCTAAACACACAGTTAATCTATACTGACAATTTAAACAGGGTCTTATTGGGGGCATTATCTACCCTGCAACCATATACATAATAAAAATAAACTCTTAGATTAAAATATCAACTTCAGAAAGGTATAATGAAGTAAAATATTTAATTTAATGTTATTAGAAAAAAGAATGCTGTTCTGAGGAATAACAGTCCTAACTATTTAAATGATGTTCCTTGCTACTAAAAGAAACTGAATCTTACCACACATCTGCACTGTAGTACCAAGAGAAATTACAGAAGACAAAGTTCAAATGAAGAACTCAAGAGGTTGATAAAACTAGAATCACTTTTTTTGTCCAGGAAAGATAACATGTTTACAATTCAGTTTAAACATGGAAAACAGATCTGCAAGGATGAATGCACGAATTCTGGGTGTACATGAATGCATTATAGACAAAGATCTGAGAGAAGCATTTGAGATTATTATAACTGAAAGTGAACATTTCAATCAACTGATATAGGAACAAGGACAAGATGCATGTTGCCCCAGCAACAGTCTGTGCCAATGCTGTCAATAGAGGTCATGCTGCTTATCTCGACCTGGCCAAGGATTGGCACTATCCCACTAGCTAGTATTATTAAAAAAATAGGCAAACAATGTGAATCCCTACATTGTCTGTTGGGTTGTAAAATGATTATGCAGCAGATCCCAGGTTAAGGAAGTTGCTAGTACATTCTCTGAACATAATTTGTAACTAGTGGGTACCATAGGAATCAGTGGTGAGCTCACTCCTGTTTGGCATTTACTTTGCAGATATCCAAACCAATATTATAGACATGGCATAGTTTTCTTTTTTTTTTTTTTAAACAGGTTTATTGTTTTAACATACAAGAGAAATATCATAACAATTTTATACAAGTAATTAAAAATAGATATGATTATAACATTCAGCAAAACAACTAAAGTATTTACAAAGACATCCACTACAATCAGATCAATTAATTAAACTAAAATACCATGCTATTGAAATTAGGATTTTTTTAACAAATTTTGTAAATTACCCCATACAATATAATAATATGTTTTTCTAGTTGTTCTTGACCTAATTGTGTTTATTTCCATATGGCACACTATATTCATAACAGTTTTAAATTCATTGAACGAAGGAGGTGTATCTGAAATCCAATTTCTGGTTATTATTTTCCTAGCCACTGCTAGAATAGACCATAACAAGGGAAGCGTAACCTTTTTAACACTTTCAGGTACAGGTTTGTTGAATAATATAAGAGATTTAGAAATAATGAAATTATCTGTAAAAAGAGCCTGCAAAAATTCATTAACTGACTTCCAGTATTCTTTCAATTTTATACAGTCATAAAACATATGAGCCCAGTCAGCATTAATTTCTACATTACATCTCTTACATAGATTATCTTTATTATTTATTTTATTCATCATCAAAGGTGTATAAAATGATCTATGTAAAAATTTCCATGTATAAAGTCTCCAGACAATGGAAGACATAGTTCTATAGGCAGATTTCAATATATATTGTTTATCTTGTTGATTTGGTGGGTCCCCATTAATAGAAGTGAAATAATTCCAGTATGTATCTACACTGTAAAAAGTTTCTTGTCTGATAATTTTATGTATGTATGAAAGTTTACCTTTATCAGAAACTTTATGTTGTAAATTTAATATCAAGTAATCAATCAGTGTTGGAAGAGATTCTTTAACTGTTATAGACATTAGATCTATTCTATCAATGAGATGTTGTCTAAAGGTCTGAACCTCTAACCAGCAAGTTTCTCTTAGATCAAATTCTTGTTTTAAGAAATCTAGATTTTTAACTTTATTATCAGATATCAACTGATACCAGTACTTTAGATCATTATCTATAGCTAAATGAGTTCCTTCAGAAGTAGATGACAAAAGCATACCCTGAGTACACATTATAGGGAATATAATAAAATTCCATTCCCTATACTTAGGGTGCATGAATATAAAGTTACGATAGCTAATAATAATATTTAATGGGTAACAAACCATATGTTTAGGTGTAATAGGTGAAGTACAAAATTCCTTTAGTAACCATAACATGGAGTTATTTACAATCATATTTTTATGTGTTAAGGAGATTTTCATGAAGTGCATACTAATTATCTCCCAATAATCTTTCCATTTTGTGACATATGACTGATCTATTAATAAAGTAATAACTTTTACAATAGAAGAGATAGTATATAAATTAAAGTCTGTAAAAGAAATACCCCCTTGAGACCAGCTATTAGTATGTTTCTTTAATGCAATCCTAGGTCTATTAGGTGCCCATAGGAAATTTAACATTAGTGTATTCAGTTTCTTGATAATTATTTTTGTAGGTGGAAGTATTATTGATTGTATTAAGTATAAAATCTTGGGGAACATTATCATTTTAATAATTGTAAGTCTCTCCTCCATAGTAAAAAAACATATTATTCCAGGTATTAAAAAGATTTTGTATATTAAGAAAACAGGTATTATAATTATTATATATAATAGATTTAATATCTTTAGATAGTATTATACCTAAATAAGTTATCTGACCTGAATTGGGTACATATTTAGTAAAATCACTAATGAGAATATTTTTTTGTGTATATATAGGTAGTATTTTAGTTTTTTCCTCATTGAATATTAAACCAGAAATACTTTTAAAATTCATCATTTTATCAAATAGAGAATGCATAGAAGAATTAGATCCTGCTGATGTAATTAGAACATCATCTGCAAAAAGTTGAATTTTGGATGTTCTATTTTCATCTATTTCAAAACCCTCTATGTCAGTACTGTTTCTGATCAAATTAGCCCAAGGCTCCATTACTAAAGTGAATAATAGTGGAGAAAGTGGACATCCTTGTTTTGTACCTTTAAGAATGGGTATTTTTGTGAAACATATGTTCCTACCTTAATATAAGCCAACATTCCTTTGTATAAATGCTCAATTAGATTTACAAATGCATCTGAGAAGTTTGTGCACTTCAGTAAGGTAAACAGATAGTCCCAACTTACTGAATCAAATGCTGAACTTATATCAAGACTAATAAGTGTTAAATCTTTCTTTTTCCTATTTGCAAAATCAATTAATGTTAAAGTTCTTCTTATATTATCAAAAGTATTTCTATTTACAATGAAGCCTGTCTGATCTATATCTATAATGCCGGGAATGATTGTCTTCAATCTATCAGCAAAAATACTCATAAACATTTTATAATCAACATTAAGTAATGAGATGGGCGATATGAAGTACATCTAGTTGGATCTTTATTAGGTTTTAAAATTGGCGAAATAAATGTATATTGCCAAGATGGGGGGGTTATTAACTCAGTTTGGGCCAAAATAAAAATCTTATGTATTAATGAATATGTACTTTTAGAAAGGATTTTATATATCTCTGGTATAATACCATCATTACCCGGTGCTTTGTTTGATTTAAGCTTATTTATTTGTGTAATAACCTCTGTATATGAAATACTTTTGTCCAATAGTTTAATCTGTTGTTTATTAAGCTTTTTATTCATGTTTGTGGTTATAAACTCCTTTATTTTATCTTTAGGTTCCATGTTAATGTTATTATTTTTAATATTGTGAAAGTGATTTCTAAATTCATCTAGTATTTCTGGTAGACTAGAAACATTCTTCTTTTTCCTTAGAGAAAAGATTTCTTTGATATGGTTTTGTTTATTCAACCTTTTTGTTTTATTTTTAAGTCTATGTAAGTATTTGGGGCTTATTGAGTAAGACAAAAACTTGTATTTCTCTAGAGTTATTTTAACTTTATGAGTTAAAATCTCTTTGTATTTCTCATTTAGTTTGTTTATTTCTTCAATGACTTTCTTATCCATAATATTTTCTTTATTATTATGTTTATAAGAGTCTAATTTACTTTGAATATCTAACAATTCCTTATCCCAAGATTTCCTTTTATTATAATACCATCTTATACTTTGTCCATATAGATATGATTTTAAGGCATCCCAAACATAGACAATGGAGACTTCAGGAGTATTATTTATGTCTAGAAAATGTTGTACTTCTGAAAGTATATATTCTTTATAGTCTTTTAGTTGAGTTAAGTATGCTGGTATCCTTTTGATCTGAACATTATGAGTATTTTTTATCATGAATTCGATAACAATTGAATTATGATCAGATATAGGACATGAAATGATTTTGGAATTAATTAAATCTGTTACCATCTGGTTAGAAATAAAGACCCTATCTATTTTTGAATAAGTTTTGTATCTGTTAGAAAAAAAGGTGTATGGTAATGATTTTGAATCTATCTGATTATTAATATCATTCAAATAAGAATTAGCAAAATCATTTAAATGTTTTGCATTAGATGTAATTCTTCTTTTTCCTATAGTGGTAGTATCACTTTCATGTAGTATACAATTAAAGTCACCAGCTAAAATAATATCTCCTATAGAGAATGATATGATCTTATCAAGATGATGTTTCACTGTATTAATACCAATTCCAGGTATCCAATATACATTAATTAAAGTGTAAGTCTTCCCATTAATTTGTATTGTAACCATACAAAACATTCCTTTGTCATCCTAATAAGACTTAATGGTTTTAGGAATGGGCATACTTTTATTCCATAAAATAGCCACTCCTCTTTTTTTCTGAGTGTGCTCTGAACTAACCAATACTGTATATTTGTTTGTGGCTAGTTTATAAATATCTTTTTTCAAGAGATGGGTTTCTTGCAGGAAGACTAAGTTGGCCTTATGTAAATTAATGTATCTTATTAGGCTTGCCCTTTTACATGGATTATTCAATCCATTAATGTTTAAAGAAATTCCTTTTAAAGATGTCATTTGGCATTTTTAAAACTTAAGAATCTTATGATCAAAATAACAAATAACAACATAAGTAATGTTACATCTCCTCCTTTAGGTGTACCTTTAAATATAGCTGTATTTATTGAATCTCTTATGGGATTTTGTATAGGATTCAATTTTGTTTGTAGTGACAATGAGTGTACAAAATATATTGTGGATGTCAAAACTATATACATATAACAATGAACAAGTGAAAATAATGTAAGGATTAAACCTTGCATCCAGCCTGGAGTTAAAAACTCCAACTTAGAGTAGTATTTACCACTCAAGTTAACCCCCTACCCTAAGCAGCAGTACCTCAGCTACCACCTTATCAATTTAATACTGGTTATATTTAACTTAAATTAACAGCTTTCAATTCAATTATCTAGCAAGACAAGACTACACATTTGATAAAACAGCATCATATAAACTAAAATAAACTTTTTTAAAAAACTATTCATACTACTATATACATCTATGTAATATAATACACTTGTATTCAAATAGCATTCAAATAAACTTGATATTAGGAACCAAGAGGAGAGAGAGAAATAAAAGACGTGAAAGAGGGAGAGTGAAAGAAAGAGAGAAAAAAAAAAAAAAAAAGGGAAGGCATATTTACATATTAATTTATTCAAAGTATGTAAAAATAAGTTCTAACATTCATTTAAATCAAAAACTTTGGCTAATATGGTTCAGACATTACATATATTAAGATGCATCTATTTTCTGTCATGTAAATGCAGTCAACAGCTTCCAGAAAAAAAACTTGAATTGCTTGTATATGAGCATTTTACTCATACTCATTATTGTCAATAGAATAAAATATTATATTTATAGAAGTTGTTATAAATCATACTGCATAGTTATGCAAATTCTCAGAAACACTTGCATTATTGTAAAAAAAAAATCTGTATTTTGTATGTCTATACTACTGCTTTAAATTATATCACAAGACAATTTCTTCCAGAATAGAGTTATAAAGTTATTTATGCTTGTCAATCAGATGAATTAAATGAGTTATAGTAATGTATATGTTTGGAACATAAGTTTTGAACACAGATTAGTATGCTGCAGTCAAGTAGATTTTCAAAAACACTTGAATAAATGTTTCATTTTCTATGCCTTCTAAAATAAGACATTTACTTACTACAAGAAACTGCATCATTTAAAATCATTATAACTGACATATTTTATGAATTATAACATAGATATTTAAGTAATTATATAAAATAACTCACATTTAAATGTCAAAGAGTTCATTTTCCTTCACATAGTCGCATTTGCATCAGTTCTACTTCCTGGTAGAGTGTTCTTCCTGAATCTGTGATGTGTCAGTGTGATATCTGGGTCAAAGGTCAGATTGACTGCTTTCAGCTTCTCTGTGAGAATTCTGAGAGTTGAAGCTTTTGAAACAGCATGAGGACACTGTTCATGAAGTAGCCCACATCCCAGATTGTCTCCCTTAACATTTTGGCAGGAAACTTGTTAAAAACTAGTGACAAACATTCATTTAGCAGTGTAAATGCATCTAAACATGACAAAACCTTTGTGATGTATTTTACAGGTTATTACAGCCTCTATGTAAGTGAAATTAAGCCCAAAGTTATTAATAGGTAATAAAACTCAATATTATTGTCCCAACTCAATTTTTATGCAAATCTTATTATTTACTGTGTCTATATGATCAAAAGCATTTCTATATATTAATATGAGAAAAAAAATAAAGAGAAAGAATAAAGAAAAGAAAAAGAGAGTAGAAAATAAAAGAGTGTAAGGCAGAAATAAAAAAAATGTAAGAGAAAGCTATAAGAAGTATATACAATGGAATATTACTTACTGTTTATATTAATAGGGTTAAAAATAAAACATATTATTTACTATTATTTAGTTCTAATTATTATTAGTTAAAGCATGACATATTATTTACAAACAAGCATAAGCAGTATAATCAAGAAAGTATAATTAGGAATAGCATTTGAAGAACATATAAACTTTTTACAAGGAATAAATATGTTATTATTCTATTTATCGTATTTTCATTACTCTTCTCTCCCTGCCCTCCCCCACCCTTTACCCACTACATAATCTAAATAGAATGTCATTGTTTAAACAAAGAAAAGAAGAAAAGGAGAAAAAAAGAAAAAAAATGTATCAAATTACTGACCTTACTTCTCTTTTTCAGAAAGAGAAACAAATTGAATAATAGCTTGTTATTAGTTCCTCAGATATTTTGACTGGTTATGAAACAAAACATTTCTTTGCACACAGAGAATAACTTTGATTAAATCTTTTTCAGAACATTTGTGGCTTTCTGGAAATGCAGGAACTATATTTAAAAAGATTAATAATGAAGTAAAATGATGAGAAAAAAAAGAAAAAAAACATAGAACAAATCATTTGTTCTTTAGTCTCTTCTTCTTCTCAGAAGTCTTCCACAAAGTTTCAGTTGCCAGTCTCTTTAATGAAGGACTAGCCCATTCCATTTCCTCTATTTTATCCAAAATCTTATTTTTTTGATAAACAGTAAAGCAGAGTCTAAGTCATCAAAAATTTTAGGACCATCAGGAAGGAAGATTTTTAGCTTGGCAGGAAACAGAAGGTATGTTTTAAACTGTGCTTTTTAAGCTCCCTTATTAGTGGCAGAAAAACTTTTCTTTTAGCTATTACCAAGGGAGAATAGTCATTGTCAAAACGCACAGTTGTCTCATTAAACTTAACAGGAGCTTTAGCCCAAGCAGATTTAAGAACCATCTCTTTATCAAAAGATGATAGAAATCTAACTATAACTGAGCTAGGATAGTTTTTGTTAGAGTTAGTATTAGCTATAGATCTATGTGCTCTTTCGATACCAAAAGAGAATGCTTCTGGTAAGTCTAAAGTTTTAGGGAGCCATGTTGTTAAAAAGAAGTAATATTGTTACCTTCAATATTTTCTGGCAGTCCAAAAATCCTAATGTTATTGCGCCTAGATCTATTTTCCAAGTCATCCAGCTTTGTTTGTAAATGTGTATTTTGTTTCAGCAGAAACTCAATGTTGATTTCCTCTTCTTGGATTCTATTTTCCATGTCATTCACAGCTTCTTCTATGCCTGTCATCTGGATCTTCTGTTGTTGCAGGTCTATATGTAACAAGTCTATTTGTTTTGTAGTTTTTTCTATGAAGGTATCAATTTTAGTATCCATTTTATCCATCTTAGCAGTAAGTTGCTGGATTATAGTTATCAGAGACTGAAGTTCTTTCTTGATGCTGGAGTCTTGAGAATTTGTCTTACTGGAACTCATTTCAGACTGATAAACTGACAGGAATATTGTTAAAATTTCCTTTCTTTTTTAGATATAGTTCAAGAACTATATAAAACAAACATATTTAGAAAGAAAATTACTTCAAAAATTAATTTTTTAAGTAATTAATTCCTGTCAGTGTAACGAAATTGGTGGAGCTGAAGAAATCTGCTGCTATCCTGTGTTCATCCTTGGCCACGCCCCCCCATGGCATAGTTTTCTGATGACTGCAAACTGGACAATATTAGCTGCTCATTCATTGATAATAAACAGCTCCAGCAAGTGCTGGAGTATCCACAAATCTGATGTATCAAAAACAGGCTCAAGCTAAATTCAAAAAGGTAAAGCACAGTAGCATTTGCCAAAAGAGCTGCTCCTGTTTTATACATTATATGTGATACTACTCTTAAAACAGACTAAGCAATAAGGGACCTTGCTACTTACATGGACACCTTTCTCTCACTTCATCATCATTTTTTCGGTGTAGCTAGGAAATCATTGTGTCTGGTCTGATTAATTTCCAAGATGCTATTCTCAGTGTTCAAAGGCATCCTACTTCTGTACTTTTCCCTTATCAGACCCACCATTGCCCTCATTGTTATGTACAAATCCAAGCATATCTCTCAACTAGAAAGGCCATAAAGATTTCTAACCAAGATGATTAAAGGCCTTATATCCTTTAAATATCCAGGCAGATTAGAATGAGTCTCCTTATATTCAGTGGTCTATTGGTTGCTCCAAGGTGACCTATGTCTCTCTTTTTGAGCATAAAGGATTCAGACGTATCTGACCTCCAGTATATTAGCAGAAGTAATGGCTCCAGAAGTACTAATAACCTAAATCTACATCAATAAGTAAATAAGACTTACTGGAGTGATAGGTCCATAATTCAATATATTCTCAGCCTATAAAAATAGGTTACAGGCCAAACAGATTACTACTTTGTCTACTTTGATGCATGTCTTGATGACTGAATAAGTAAAAATATATGTACAGCCAGATTATCATGTATGGACCCTCTTGATTTGAGAGCTGAGCATTATTTTGTGCTTAAAGAAGGTGACAAGAACCTGTTTGCTTAGCTAGCAAGGTTAGAATGGTATTGTATTCCTCAATTACCTTGACTTATCAAAAGCTCAAAATTCCCATGTGAAAAAAGGATCTTATCTCTTGGACAAAGGAAATGAACAGTACAGCACATATCTGAACTGAAAGACTTGCTGTCAGTGTAAGTAATTTATTTCAGTGTAAGGCCTGTTTATAAACAGGCTTACACCTGCAGCTATATTCCAAAAGAACTGTTCTCAGTGTAAGTGATCACTTACACTGAGAGCAGGTCTTTTGGAATCGGGCCTGATGTGAAACATTTGTAAGGGGCTGTTAGCTAACTACTACTGTTAGAATAAGGAAACTAGAAGAAGAAAATGGCAAAACAGCAAGAATTAAAAAGGCTGAATAACAGAAAAAAAATCAACAAAATGTGACTATTACTAAACACATTGGCTTAATGCCTTTGTAATGTTTTAAGGTGTTAATATTATTAAATAGAGCCTAAGAAGTCAAAAGACAGTACAGCTATAAACAGCCTCATATATCATAGAAACAACAGCAAAAAAAACTAGCCTCTTTAGCACAGGATACTCTGCCAGCCAAAATACAAAAAGCATCAACCTTACTGTATTTTGAAAGTTTGGGAAAGCATGTCTTATTAGTAAATATACAATTACGATTGTTGTAGAGAACCAGATTAGCTCTAGGAAGCTGGTACCTAAGCTATCCTACTACAAAAAAATCAAACTATACTGGGAACTGTGCAACCATAAAAATACATAAAGCCACCTAGAAAAAACAGTGGCTATATGTAAATAAATATATGCAATATCCTTGCAAATAAAGCACTGATTTATGCAAATGACATTCTTGTATGAGAACAATTATAAATGTTATTGAACTGCACTAGTGCTAATATTGTACAAACTTCACTGAACTGTAAGTGTTGGCCTCTGCTATATCTTATATATAAATGTTGGTATGTGTGTATATATATATATATATATATATATATATATATATATATATATATATATTTTTTTTTTTTCCTGCTTAGTTACTTTTATTAACCTGGAATGCCAGACCAGGTGAAAGCTGTCCATTTTCAGCAGATGTCCAGAGAGAAAATCTTCAGTAATAATTTACTATTTTTGGAGAAGAAAAATCAATTAAAGTTGCACAGAGGATGGTATTAATAAGAAACAAAATAGTATTACATTACACAAACACATTATTAGCTACAAACTTACAACAAAGATAAATACAAATTACAATAAAAGAATAAAAAATGCAAACAATGTTAAAAAATCAATTTGAGAAATGAAAAAGATATATATCAGGAGGTAAGTGGCAAGGTTCTTATATAATTATGAAATGCAGTTGAGTGATACTTCGGTAGAGCTGTACAAATAACAATATATCTGCATACCTCTCAACTGTATAGATTTCCACAGAATGTCCAGATTTTTGTCTCATATCTTTGGCCTGTTCCTCTACTTTCCTAGCAAATCACTGGGATGATCTCAGGATTGTAGTCACTAAATGCTGACATACATTTGAGTTTCAGACTTCAAATCCATCAGAAAATGTATATTAAAACAAATCCTGTTACTCTAGCAACTTTCTAAGTTTATAAGAGCAATATTTAAAACATGTCCCTATTTTTATCCCTATTTTGTCAAGCTTTGTACAGAAATTTTGCATTAAGAGGTTGAGAGAAACATCTGTGTTGTCTGGGAATCTTTACAACTGTCCACGTGTGATTCAGGCAGATGAGAGAACATTATTACCAGGCTGCCTGCGTGGGTTTGTCAATGGTTTTCCTCTTCATCCTGTATAGGTATTATATTTATAGAGTCTTGAGTCCTTTAGGTTTATTTTTCAGCCTAGTGGTTTCAGCTTTGTGTTTTTTCAGTTCCTTTAGGTGAGTCTTAAATGTTGTTTTAATGGGCTGAATTTTTTCTCTAGTGGATTTGAGTATGCTGTTCTGTATTTAGTCTATACTTACTGCAATTCCACATATAAATTATTGTACATTTGAGGGGCTGTAACAATGCATAACATTGAACAAAGAAAGAGTATTTAATGGTTGAGGTAATAATTTATGTTCTACTACTAGTTGTGTAGATGCGATTTGATAAGGTAGTTAAGGTCAGGTAAGTGCTGTGAGGACTTTACAATGGTGGGTTCAGAGTGCAGGTTGTATACAGATTTACTTACTTTGTTACTCTTCTAGCTTATCCACGTTGGTTAATTGAAGACTAGTAAAAACTGTAAAAACAAAAAATAAGTACGGAGCAGAAGGGATTAATCTGTATCTTTTCTCGTGGTCAGTGGGAATTGTTTTTTATAGAAATCTATTTCACTGTTTCTTTTTTTTCCTATTTTTACTACAGTGTCTGTGTGGATGTCAAATTTTAGTTTATTGTCAGCGATGAAACCAAATTGTTTGGTATGGTTGTCTTGTTCAATTTTTGCATTAAAGGATGACACTAGTTCCTTGATGGTTGATGAGGTATTACTTGGAGTAAATGATATTAGTCTTTGTTGTTTAGATTCTGGAGTAGATGGGACTCTTCTAACTCTAAGAGAATGTATTATGGAAGATAGTAAGGTAGCTGGAGAGAAAGTTGAGCAGAAAAGGGTAGAGTGTCTTTATAATGCATGACAATGGCATTCTTTGCCACCTAGTACATGTTGGGTGGATGGTAATAAGATGTTTGAAAGTTCTGTTGAGTTCCTACCTTTATGTAGTGGTATGATGTGAGAAGATTTCCATAGTGATGACATATAACTTTCTAGGATGATCGGTTGATTATAATAGTTACTGGGTGAAAAGTTCAATCAGCTTTTTTTGTGATGTATCCAGCAGGATGTTAATATTCTACTCCTGCAGATATCACTTAATTGGTTTTGTTGGTACTGTGTTTATGGTAAATTTATTAATGTCATTGGTATGTGGTTTGAGAGGTGACGCAGGGGACAACTTATTTTGACACTATTTGTAGTTTATACGTACAATGAATTGGTTACTGAATTTACTTGCAAGTGTAGATTTGCTTTAAAATTAAAATGGGTATGGTGTTGGGTTTTCTGACTGGTTTTAGAAAATAACTTCTAGTACTCCAGATATGTTTGAGGTTATTTTGGTATGTATCTTGATTTGATGTGATTTTTTATCTCTGAGTGTTGTTTAATGGCATTTCTTAGATGCAGGTAGTTTCCATAATGGGTTTGCTTTTGTCCTTCCCCCATTCTTTCCAAGATTTGCCCCTTGTTGTCATGAGTTGCCTCCTCTGGCAAGTTAGACAGTGTGAATTTATAACTTTGACATGTTTATGTCTTAATGGGATTGTTATATAGGGAAATATTGTCAGCCCAGCTATCTGGAATTTTGTAGATAATTCTATGTCATTTATGAATATTGATATATTTTATATAGAACTGTGCATTATGCACTGAGCTAAGATGTATCCACAGTGTACCCTGCTGAGATCTTAACTCTATAGCTGTGCCAGTGGGGAGTCTTATTGGGGATCTGGAGAAAGAGGGGAAACCAGCCCCAGACTGACTGTGATCTCTGTGTGCTCTTAAGGGAAATTGCACTTTACTGTATGTGCACTTGTCATCCTCTCAGTGTGTACATCCCCTAGCTGCTGCCAGTAGTGAGGACTGAGTCTCCTTGATGACTGGAACAGTGCAGGGGTGTCACATATTAATTGGTGGACAGTGGTGGGATATCCACTTCACATATTAATAGATTGACAGTGGTGATATAGCCATATCACATATTAATTGGCTTGTAGTGGTGTGGATATTGAATTCCTGTAGCCTGTGTACAGTGGTCAGTGAAGGTGTTTTTACTCTCAATCAGTCATGCAGTGAACATTCAGAGTTTCACATCACAATTGTTTTATTTATTTATTTATTTTGTTAGCTTAGTTAGTCAGGGAGAGCAGGTAAGCATGCCAGCAGAGGATTATGGCAAGCTAACCAAGAGCCAGTTGGCTAAGATGTGCCAGGCTAAAGGGCTGGTGCATGCCAACCTGACTAAGGCAGAAATTATTATAGCTTTGGGCACAGCTGCATCACAGACCCACAATCAGAAGGACAATCAGGCTGGCCTTGGAGATGTACAACTCTCAGAAAATGGACAGCTCAACCTTTCCACAGAGGACTTAAACATCTGCCTGGACATAAGGAGACTTGATCTAGAGGCCAAGCATTTGGAAAAAGAAGAAGCAGAGAGACTGAGACGTCTAGAGGCTGAGGAAAATGAGAAACTGTAATGTCTAGAGGCTGAGGAGAAGGAGAGGCAGAGGCAACATGAAAAGGATATGCTGACTCTTTGCCAGAATCATGGAGTTAATAGCAAAGGGAGTAACCGAACCCCAGAAGCAACAAAGGTCAGCAAATTTCTTTCACAATTTACAGAGGAGGATAATTTTGATAGTTTCATTCATATGTTTGAAAGGGTATGCAAACAGTATAATGTTGACCAAGGACTCTGGGTACGGTTCCTGATCTCCTTACTCCATGGTAAAGCTGTAACTGCTATTTCTAAATTGTCTGATACTGATTGCTTTAATTATAATACAGTCAAAATGTGTTTGTTAAAATGCTTTAAGTTAATACCTGAAGCTTATAGAAAAATGTTTCATGAGCTTAAGCACAAGGCAGATGAAAGTGTGTGTGTGAATATATTGCTGAACTAAGCACTTATTTTCATAGGTGGGTGAGTGGATGTCAGGGTACCACTTTAGAAGGGCTGGTAGACCTTTTGGTGAGGGAACAAGCCCTTAGCACTTTGCACAAGGACATGAGAATCTGGTTAGCTGATAAACAATGCAATACTGCAGATGAGTTGGGAAAGAAGAGAGACCTATACCTAGCAAGCAGGGCATTGCTGCACAGGAAAGGGACACCCAGTGCTGCTCATGGGTCTAAAGGAACCCATGGTTGGCAGCCCAGACTGCCACAACAGAGTCTGCCAGTAGCAGGGGAAGTCACTAGTCCAGGTATACATCCAGGACTAAGGGTTGAATGTTTTAAATGCAACCAGTGGGTTCATGTAGCATATAGATGTCTACAGAGGCAAGGTTAGTAGCAAAAGGTGGGAGAGCCAGTAAGTGGGAATGACAAAATGCCAGCAGTATGTTGTCTTGAGACAACAAGGGTACCAAACTATTACAAGAGGTTATATCCTATCTTAGTGGCTGGGAAAGAAGCCACTGTTAAGAGAGAGACACAGCTTCTGACCTAACAATTGTGAAGCCTGCAATGGTTAAAGAGGAGAACTACTTGCTTGGGCAGTCTACTCCAGTCAGAATGGTAAGAGGGACCCCATTCCAAATATCTTTAGCTAGTGTTCACCTTGACTGGGAGGGTGGAAAAGGAAGCTAGCAAGTAGGTATGTTTGAGGATATTCCTACAGATGTTCTGATAGAGAATGCTTTTGATAATGCAGTACCCTGTATGCATGCAGTTACATGCAGTCAGCTTGGAGACAAGCATGTGGGTCTGGTAGCCTGGGGGAGACCCAGACAGACTGCACACTTGCAGACAGGACTGGTGAGGTGATTACTTCAGGGAAGGGGCTATCCTGGAGCAGTGAGACTGAAGGTGAGCCACAGCTGATTGTGGGTATTGATGTTTCCTTGCACAGATTGACTGCAAGGGCAGAGGTGAGTAGTAGTACCCGGGCTGACAGTGAGGCAATGCTGTCAGACAGTACCAGACTTCCTGTTGAAGGGGAGCTGGGAATGGTTACTAAGACAGAGATGAGACAGGCTCAGCTCTCAGACCCTACATTACAAGGCCTGAGGGAGGTAGCTATCGAGGCACCTGATTCTCAAGGGAAAGTGGAATTGGTAGACTGGGACAAAGGGTTACTGTATAGAGAGTAGACCCATGAAGGAGGGCTTAAAGGTGAGAGACTACAGCAGTTGGTAGTGCCCACAGCCTACCATCTGGAACTTCTAGCCATAGCCCATGATATTCCCGATGAAAGTCATATAGGCATAAAATATACAAAGAGGTGTATTATGGAGAACTTTTATTGGCCTGAGATTTCCAAAGGTGTAACCAGATAATGTAGGACCTGTGAGCAGTGCCAAAAGATAGGCAAGGCAGGAGACAAGGTGAAAGCTCCTTTGATGCCTTTGTCTGTGACTGAGTAGCCATTTCAAATGGTAGCTATGATTATTGAGGGGCCTCTAAGTACCCCAGGTTTTACTGGGAAAAAGTATATCCTAGTGGTAGTAGATTATGCTACCAGATACCCTGAGGCAGTGGATCTGTTCTCCATTAAGGCAGAAGAGATGGCAAATTCTTTGTTAGAAATTTTCCACAGAGTAGGTTTCCCAAAAGAAAAACTGACTGATAGTGGTGTCAATTTCATGGCAGACCTGCTGGCTTGTCTGTGGTAGAATTGTGGAGTGAAGCACCTAAAGACCACCCCTACTATCCCCAGACTCATGGTCTTGTTGAGAGGTTAAACTCTACATTCAAGTCACTGCGATGAGCATTTGCAGACCAGATTAAGAGAGAGTGGGACAAAAACAAATATTTTCCCCATCTGTTGTCTACTTACAGAGAGGTTCCCCAGGAATCCATAGTTTTTTTGCCCTTTGAGTTGCTGTGTGGGCATAGGGTGCCTATAGATTTGATTCAAGATAAGTGGGAGGGTAAGTGCAAATCTCACAAGGATTCTGTTATGGCATATGCCCTAAACCTCAAGACAAGGCTCAGGGAACTCATGGGTTTGGCCTAGGAGAAACTGGCAGAAGCTGAACAGCAGAAAAAAAGTCTGATATGACAAGAATGCATGCGCTAGAGTGTATGATATAGGGCAGCAGGTAATGGTTCTCATTCCTGTCAGACAGAACAAGCTGCAAGCATCTTGAGAGGGAACCTACAAGGTGGTAAGAAAGGTATTGATGTTAACTACATGGTAGAACTGCTAGGAAGGAGGCAGGGGCACAAACTGTACCATGTTAACATGATGAAACCTTACCATGATAGGGACGCCCTTGTGCTGATTATTTGCAGTGGATGGCTGGAGGAGTCTGAGGGGGATCTGATGACTGATGTAAGTGAGGCTCAGACTGACACCTCAGTGGAAGGGGTAGCAATGTCCCAGCAGCTATCCCCTACCCAGGTTTGAGAAATCTGAGCAGTGTTGCAGGAGTCTGGGTACATGTTCACTGGGAAACCAGGGTGCACCCACCTGGTGCAGCACCCTGCAGATGCAGGACACCAAAGGACTATTAAGCAGGCATTTTATTGGGTACCTGAGAGAGTCAAACAGACTCTGAGGGAGAAGATACAGGAAATTTTGGAACTAGGGGTAATTCAGGATTCCATTAGTCCCTGGGCCTCCCCAGTGGTGCTGTTACTAAAGTAGGATGGCAGCACCAGGCTCTATGTGGACTACAGGAAATTAAATAGTCACACAGAGTCAGATGCTTACCCCATGCCTAGGGCATATGAAGCCCTAGAGCAGCTAGGTGGTGCTAAGTATCTTACCACCATTGATCTTACCAAGGGTGACTGGCAGGTGCCCTTGTACTCTCATTGCTAGAGACAGGTTAGCCTTTGTGACTCCTTTTGGCTTGTATGAGTTCACAGAGATGCCTTTTGTGATGAAAAATGCCTCAGGCACTTTCCAGAGGCTGGTAGATCATATCTTAGTATGGAGCAGGAGATTTTGACCTTGCTTACCTAGATGATATTACCATCTACAGCTATTCCTAGCAAGAGCACCTTCAGCATGTCAGGGAGCTACTGGTCAGACTACAGAGGGCAGGGTTGACCATTAAGCCCAGCAAATGTCAGGTGGGTATGGCATTGGTCTCCTACCTGGGACATGGAGTGGCGAGTGGTAAGATCAGACAAGAACCTGCCAAAGTGGAAGCCATTCAGGCATGGCCTGCGCCTGTTACAAAAATGCAGGTGAAAGCATTCATAGGGACAGTGGGGTACTACAGAAAGTTTGTCCCTAATTATAGTACCATAACTACTCCCCACACAGAACAGACAAGAAAAAACAGGCCAGATAAGGCATGTGGACCCTAGCATGTGAGCAGGCATTCCAGAAGCTTAAAGGAGTCATGGGAGGACCCCTTGTGTTAGCTAGTCCAGATTACAGCAAAGAATTGCACACATGGATGCTTCAAACCATGGGGTGAGGGTTGTACTTATCCAGGTTTCCTCAGAGAGAGAAGAGCACCCAGTTATATATCTCAGTTGTAGGCTCCAACCCAGGGAGGAATGATATGCAGCTGTAGAAAAGGAATGCTAGCCATAGTGTGGGCACTGCAGAAACTTCAGCCTTATCTGTATGTAAGGAACTTCACTGTAGTTACAGACAACAATCCCTTAACATCGCTACATTGAGACAGCCAGCAAAATGCCAAGTTACTAAGGTGGAGTCTAGGGTTGCAAGAAAATGATATGACAGTATAGCACCACAGTGGGGTTAGCAATGCCAATGCAGATGGGCCCTCAAGACAGGGAATGTGGTAAGTTATTCCCAGATAGGCTCAACCCTCTCAAGCAACATTTCTCAAGGGTCACTTGAAAACCTATCCTGAGTTTTCGAGGGGGGGGGTGAAGAAATGTGATAATGGGAAATATTACCAGCCCAGCTATCTCGAATTTTGTAAATAATTATATGTCATTTGCGAATATTGATATGATTTATACAGAACTGTATGTTTTGTACTAAACTAAGATGTATTCACAGTGCATCCTGCTGGAACATAGAAGATTAACCTGCAAAACTTAAGAATAGTTGAGGTTAAATTACTTTATAGCTGGGCCATAAACAAATGATGTTATCTCTCAGTTTCAATGCAGTAGCAGACACAATATCTAGAGCTAGATGTTTTTGTATTGTCATGAAAGAGAAATAATTACTAGGTTTCAAATGTAAAAGTGTTTTATTGTTTTACGACTTACAAGATCTGCAAACATCTGAGAGATATGTATTTTAACACAGAGGTGTTAAATTCTGTTAGTTTCTGTTTTAGCCTAGGAACTAAAGTCAGGTGACAAAAAGTCATGTCATCCAAGCTAACCCAGCAGTAAAATGTGATATTGATTTAAGAACACTCTCAGAGAGAAACTGTGCACTTTGTATTTTGTCTTTGACCTGGAAACATCCACTCATCAACATCTGCACTTGCCTTGCTGTAAGTAAGATTTTGGGTGTAGTATCTCTTTTAGCTATAGATAGGAATATAGTAAATATTAGTTTAGATGTTTTCTGTATTTATTTGAGACTGTCCTGCGATGTTGTTTTAAAATATTTCCTGTGATTTTGAACTCTGAAGTAACTGTGTTGATTTACTGAGTATCTTCTTTTTTATTATCCATTATTAAATATATTTAAATGTATCTTTGTGACTGATATTTGTGAGACATATTTAAGCTCTTAGAGCACTTGAATATGTATTTGGTGATACTGCACAGGCCACTCTTAAATACATTTGCAAGTCTTGGTCAGACTACCATTTGGATTAATAGTAACATTACACAGTAGGATTGGTCACCCTTTGGTAAGTGCCTTAAGTAGCTGATAAGTAGTGGCTGGTGGCAGCTGGAATTGGGCAGAAGGGGGCATAGCTAGTAAACCTGTGCCAGCCTTCCAGTGATGTGTGTGTGTGTGTGTGTGTGTGTGTGTGTGTGTGTGTGTGTGTGTGTGTGTGTGTGTGTGTGTTTGTTTGTATATAAATCAAATCTCAATGTTTGTTTGTGTCAGTTACTTGGGCAGAGACACAAAGCACTGGTTGGACAGAGAGGGTGCTGGAGGTTTTAGCTTGGCCACTTAGCTGAGATCCCAACGTTATAGCTGTGCCAGTGGGGAGTCTTACTGGGGATCAGGAAAAAGAGGGAGAGACCAGCCCCAGACTGACTGTGATCTCTCTGTGCTCTTAAGGGAAATTGCACTTTACTGTGTGTGTACTTGTCATCCTCCCAGTGTGTACATCCCCTAGCTGTTGCCAGTGGTTAGGATTGAGGCTCCTTGATTACTGGGCCAGAGCAGGAGCATCACAGGGACTTATTGGTTAACAATGTTTAAGAAGGTCTTATTGAGGTATGTGACAGTAGTTGGCAGATGTTTGTGTGGGGTCCAGTTAGTGGTTGAGGGTCTTATTCAATTTCATTTGTTGAAATTGGTGAGGTTTCTTACTGAGCTTGGTTGCTGAGTCTGGGGGATATTTGGAAATCTCTGGTGATGTAAATTGGAAGGCTACTACTAATGCATCTGGTAATATTTCAGCTATTTAACTTTTTCAAATAATAATAATATGGAGTTAAGGAAGCTAGCTCTTTCGGAAGTTATCATATCTTGTAGGTTGTTTAATTAGTTGAATCAAGCCAAACTGATTGATATGTAATGGCAGGGACTTAATTTAATTATGCAATCAATGTTTAAGTCTCTGAGTAGTAGGGTTTCATGTATGGTATCTCTAGCTATCAAGCCTAATACATTTTCTTTAGTATTGACATTATTTTTACTTGGTATAATGTATGTTACTATGATGCATTTAGCCTTTTGCTTGTTTATAGGTTCATAGGTTCATAGGTTGATACGAGACTATCTGCCCTAGGGCATTTACAAGCCTAGCCAGAGTGTGTTTGGCTTTCGCCACCCTTCTTAGATTAAGACAATAAGAGTAAAATGAACTAAACCAAAAACCAAAAACAACGGACTTGCTTGACAAAAGTTTAATAAAAATAGCAAAAGAAATTCACAAAAACCAACAGTCAGATAAGCGCTTTCGTTTGGCTCTTGCCAAACTTTTTCAAACAGTCTACACATCACTTCCTGTCAATTAAATAATGTTAATCTGTGATGTAGGCAATTAGAAACGTTCAAAATGTTAAAGAACCAACACACATATATAAATAAAAACCTTTAGAAATAATATAACCAAACAATTTTCTGTATATCAAACAGATGGCCAATAAATGTATACAAAAGAAACGTATGTGTGTATACAAAAGTGAACAGCATATAATGTGCGCTAGCACATTCAAACCTTATGTTAAAAGATGTCAAAGAATATGTGAAAATGTGTAAATATGTAAATGTAAATTAATTTAAATCAATATGAATAAATGTAAAACAAAATCGCTTGTATCAACTTGATATACTAAATAATTTAATTATAATCTTGTGAGTTCTCCGCAAAATATATGTAATTAAACCTAACAGAGGAGTACGTACATGGGGCACTAAGCACTGTAATAGTAAGCCTTATATTAAGCCCACATTATATACATATATAGCCAAATTAGGGAGAGTATATTATTAATAAAATGTAAATACCTAAAAAAAAATTTCTTATCCATACAGTCATTAATTAGCTTTTGTTCATAAGAAATATTTGCAGATTTAGTACTATATTTTAATTCATTACAAACTCTATTAAATGCTTTCTTGTTGTTTATAGTTGGATGATTGTTAAACACATTGAGTTTTCTTTTCTCTTTTGTATATTTTTGTTAGGCCCCTTCAACATTATGGAGAAAACCTAACTCTACCAAAATTATTAGATTTTGTTAAGAATAATGCCTATAGATAGTATTTCTTCAAAATGCTTATACCTATGGTCCAAAATGAAGGAATAAGAGAACAATATGTCAGTTAGTATTGACAATTTCAGTTGATATTTTTTTATAATTAATTGAACCATAGTTATACTTCATGTGTGTTTTTTTTCTATAAAATTGCAGATCAAATGCCCTAATGGTATTATAACTTTAGTCTTTTTAATTTTATCTGGAATGTCTGTTATTACAATATCAAGTAAATGTTTATCTCTTGTAGTATCTTTGAAAATTCATGTCATATCATGTGGTAAAGTAGTATTAATAAATTATTGTTCAAAACATATCATAGATGCTAGATTAGCCAAGGAGCTACCAAAATAATTGAAATCTCCACACAATAAGATATTAGTAAAATTAAGATTTTTTTAAAGTACTTAAATACTCTTACTGTATTTGCTCATAGTTAGAGTATGATAACATAGTATAATTTGTTTTTGTTTTTATTAAAATTATCAACAACTTCAAATATGATGCACTCCAATTCTTTTATTTGTGCAATTAACACAGACTGAATTGAGTTATGACTCAACAAAGTGACCCCACCACCTCATTGATCTTGCCTTAAACATTCATACTTCATATAGTCCTTGATTTATAATTAAATGTACTCCAAGATTCAGTTATAGCTACCATTCTATGGTTTCTATGATGGATTATCAACTTAAGTTCTTCTATTTTGTTCCCTAAGCTTTGGACATTGCAGGAAAAATGTCCTTATAGTTCTATTATATCTGTAATAACACCTTCTTGACTTTGTAGTCTATTTTCTTCTAAAAATCTTTTAAGAAAATTTATTATTTTACTAGCGATGGTCTCACAAAGATTTAAGTGTGACTTGTCTTTTAAAAATAGCTTATAGTCATGAACACAATCCTCCAAGTTCATAACAAGTTTACTATAGATCAACATCAACTGTCTCAACCAGTTTTAAAATTTGCCTGCCTTAATGATATATAATCGGACCGTTGAAGGTACAATTTCACTTGGCAAATATTTAACTTTTCTCTTCCCAAATATTCCTATTGCTTGTTTGCTTGTGTAATCCTTTTTTATCATACTATAAGCTGAGAATAGCATTTTCTCATCTATGATGCCAGTATTTTTACCACTTTTCTGTTATTACTAGCGTATGAGGGTTGTGCAGCTAGATCAATGCATTCTGTGGTCAGGGTCTATGCAGTTAAGTGATCAAATTATGCTTAAGTACAACTCATTTACTGTGAGACAGTAATGTAGGAAATCGCTTACATAGGATAAAATTCCTGCTGCAAGACAGCATTTTTTTGCCTGATTTATCTCCTTTTACTCTGCCCAGGATCTATGTAGTTAAGGGATCTGCTGAGACATGATGACAACTTGTTGAGTGTAGGGGGGATGTAGGGAGGTATTACAGTAAACAGCTAGGACAGGTTAAAACCCCTACAGTGAGACAGAAGTTATTTATTTATTTACTTACTTACTTATTTATTTATTTGACTTTTATGCTATTTTATCCCCTAGTTTGGAAGAGGAATTTCTTGTGCTAAGGGTCTGTACAGTTAATGGACCTGTGGAGACTCAAAGACAACATTTTGATTGTGGGGTGGTATTATGGGAAGTAGCCTTCAGAGGATAAAATTCCTGTTGTGAAGCACAATGCATTATTGTTATTATTATTATTATTATTATTATTATTATTATTATTATTATTATTATTATTATTATTACTATTTGGGGGGGGGGTTCTCCTTCTAACTTTAAAGTGGAGTTTCCTGTGCCCAAGATTGATGCAATAAAGGAATCCACCAAGGCAGGAAGACAACTCATTGTCTGCTTGCTGTTTCTTCTGGAAATCACACTTACTAGCCCAGGAAACTATGATGGGGATAAGTAAAGACAAATAGTGTTTGTGTGGTGGTATGAGCCAAGTATATTACATATAAGGTAATGTAGCTGTACTTTTTCTGTATCACTTTTGACTCCCATGTCTACTAATTCTCAAGACCCTCCTTGAGCAGATATACACAGTGTTTTTTGGGGGTCATTATCCAAGTAGCCATGAGTGTGCTTTGTGGTCTTTGCAGGTATCCCTGCAATGACAGCTTTTTCATATTATAAAAAGCTCCTTGGTCCTGGTGGTGATGTGAGCACTTAACGATGTATGGGCTGATATAACTCTTTGTCTATGCATGCAGCTTTACCACATGCTGCAAAACAAGCTACTGTCACCAACTTGTGTGGCCATAGCCATGTCTTCCCAGCACTGACTACCTGTAATATGATAGGCTTCTGCTATTCAGCAGAGGTTTGTTATCATAGCAGCCATTATTAACTGGGAGGAAACCACCCCATACAGAATGGGTATGTCCCATTCTCCCTGCCATAAGTCATTAAGCTCCTGAACCACTGGTTTTACTGGATTGTCTGTGCTGTAGCCAGGGATTTATCCTTCTATACCACAAGTGCAGGCTGTAAATGTTGCTTTGAAAAGTTATTACTCATGGCCCAGTTCATGACTTAAAACATTGTTTGGATTAATTCACATACATGCTTAACAAAGTTAAATAAATAAATAAATAACTCAAGAGACTTTTCTTAACCCTATTATCGGACCAACCTGGAAGTTTTGGTCTTTGTCCAAAGGCAGAGCTAATTTTATCTTTTCATTTCTGAGAGTCTAACAGTGTCAAACCAAAGCACTTTCTCTGTACTTTTGCATGCATTTGTGATTTTATCATGAAGTAAAGAATAGGTAGTTATTTATCTGCCAGTGTATTGTTTAGTAATATTTGACAAAGTATTTATATATAACATATGTAGCAGAATTAACTGTGAATGACAATGCCAGCAGTAGCATACTAAATGGGGTACTTTTAGCTAAAAACCTTTGAGTAGATATTTTAAGTTACTTTTCTGAAGTGCATTAGACATTTTTTAGATTTCCCCTACAGAAGCAGCTTTCTGCAAAAGTAATAATAGCTACAAAAATGCCAAACAAATGTCAGAGTCCTTCACCTGAGGTAATGTTCAAATAAGAAAAATAGTAAAAAAAATTCAAATTTATGGCATTTATCTCCACAAATAAACAGAAAGCTGAGCACCTCATACCAGAAGCTGAACATTATGAAAACATACATCATTTACACACAAAAATATAAATATAAATAAATATATATTAAAGTGGTAGAATGCTGGATGCAACTAATACTAAAGGAAACTTAGAAAATGTCTGTTGTGACTGACTAGAAATCAAAGGTCAAAGAAACAAAACATAAGGAGGAAATAACAGAGAAGTAAAAATGGAACAGATTGTTTCCTTCGTTTATGTAAGCCCTTACATAAATTATGATTGCACTTTTGAAACTTGTGAAACAAAATGTGTTAAAAAGTAATTGGTTATGATCCAACACGAGAAGGCTACTCATGAAACTCCAAAACAAAGCACTGCAAGTTCATTTACTAATATGTTCAGTATGTTTTACAAAATTTCTGTCACAGTATCAAACGGGCACTCTAGAAGCTGTTAGGAGAAAGAATGAGACAGTAATGTTTACTCCAAACTCTTAATAATGTGATTCTAAATGAAAGTACTATTGCCTTGAAATAATAGTGTAGCTCAACTATTCTATGATTACACATGAAAATGTTACTCATATGTTCAAAAGCAGACCTAAACCAAACATTTAAAGATGAGCTGAGTGCTCAGAACAGATGGATTACAGATTACTAAGAATTTTAATGTGTTACGTGTGACCAAAGGATTTTTTCACTTGGCTATTATGATTGCCTGTGCCTCTTACTATGTGGCTACTGTGACTGCGATTCTGCTCATGTAGTGCAATTGTAGCATATCACTATAAACGACTCCAGTGCAGGTCTGCAACTCAGGTCACAGCTCAGCTCACACTGCCCTATAGCATTTTTTCTGTCCATTTTGTTGAGTGTGCTGCATGTGGTAATCGTACTTAGGTCATCACTGTTGTCTCATGTGCTCAGTGCTTTTCTTCATATAAAACCAAGAATGGTGCTAACTCTCTATAAAGGAATTATGTTCTTGAAGCATTGAAATGTTTGTATTACTCGTTATACTAAAGCATCTTGCATTTTTTATGTCTGTGTTGCCTTCTGCACAGAGGCTGCATGTCCTCCCTGTGTCCATGTGGTGCTCCGGTCTCCTGTCACATTCCAAAGACAATACACTAGAAGGACTGGACTCTTTAAATTAGCCATAGGAGTTAGTATAACTTTGCATGTTTGTATGAATGATATGGAAGACTGACTGTGGCAGTGCTAGCCACATTAGCTCTAGGTGATGGTCACTGTTGATGTGACATCATGACCCATTTACAAAAATTGGAAAAGGGGAACTGATGCTGCTGATGACTTATTATTATTTTATAGGTGCATGAACCTCAGCACAGACTGGTACAATATTGCAGCATTTTGTTTTTTGCTGCTAATGAAAAAAATGATTAGTAATTGTATCATCATCATCATCATCCCCCTCTTTCCCATTTTCTACATGGGGATGGGGTGTTTTGTCAACTGTCATCATCTCACTGTATTCAGTGCCACTCTTCTACCTTTTTTGACACTCATGCCTGTCACAGGTCTTCTCTCACACAATCCATCTACCTCTTTGCTGGACACCCTTGTTTCCTTATGCCTTTTTCATGTCTGTCTCAACCTTTTCACCAGAGTGTCTTGTGTTTTAATGCACATGCCCAGATCACAACAATCTAGTCTCTTTGACCTTTTCTGCAATTGAAGCTACTTTAGCTTCTGTGCTAATGTCTTCATTTCTCAATCTGTCCCAACATTTTTATCATATCTGCTATGCCTTCATTTGAGCCTGCTGTTTTCCCTGACTTTTTTTTAGTGCTGTTCTTACTTCTTCTAGAGTGGGCTCCTCCTCTTTTTTTATAACGGGCCATGTCTGGGGCAGTACAGTTTCTGTGTTTTTTTTTCATTGAGAAGCTGCTTTAAGTACTCCTTCCATCAGCCTTTGGTGTCCTGTGGACTGCTGAGCAGGTTGCTGCTGGTATCCCTTATGAGGGGTTTCTGACTATCTTCTTTATCTTTCTGTCTTTGTATTCCCAACCTGATATAGTTTACTTGTACCATCAACTGAGTCATTTTTCAAAAGCTGGTAGAGTGCCTGTATTGCCTTGTTCTTTGCTTTTACTACTCTTCTCTTAGACACTTAGTTTGCCAACCAGTATTCTTTCTTAGCCTGGCCCATCTTTTCTATCTCAAACTTTTTCCTACACTTCTTCTTTCTTTTGATTACTTGCTGGACTTCTGCATTCCACCACCAGGTTTCCTTATGTACCTTGTGCCAATACCTGGCTCAGCCACATATCAGTTCTGTAACTCTAACACATGCTGTTTTGAAATTCTGCCATTCTTCTTCATCTCCACCTATTTCCTCTTCTTCTTGAGGTGCTAGAGGCCTAAATAATTCCTTTAATAAGTTCATAGGTTCATAGTTTCATAGGTAGGTACTAGACTATTGGCCCTGGGGCTTATACAAGCCCAGCCAAAAAGGTACCCTGGCTTTTAACACCCAAGAAAATTATTTTCCTGTGCCACTGTTGAGCAGAGCCACAGAGGTGATCCCTGGGGTGAATTTCCTATTTCCCATCCAATCATCAAGATTTTTCTTGAAGAGTGCTAAAGAAGAGCTTTGTTTGATATAGATAGGTAGTTTATTCCAGAGTATGGGAAGTCTCTGGGACAGGAATCTATCCCTCCAGCATGTTCTGTTTATTGTGGTGACAAGGTTTAGGTCCCTAGAGCCGGTAGCTCAGAGGGATTGGGATTTCTTTAAGTGGAGCATGTCCAACAGCTCTGAGTTTGACATAGCTTCATATGTTAGGCAGAAATCACCTCTGAGTACGTGATATGCGACGGAGTAAAGCTGGAGTCCTTTGAGATGGTCTACGTAGGGCATCTGTTTGAGGCTGGTAATCCTCTTTGTGAGGTATTTCTGCGGCCTTCCAAGTTGCTGTAGATGTCTTGTGAGGTACATACCAAAAGGGGCATTGTACTCTATAATGGGTCTAATGAGTGATGAGTAGAGGGGAACAATGACGTCTTTTTTCCTGGATGAGAAACCTTTTGTGATGAGGTGTGCCACATAGAAGGATTTCCTGACTACTGTGGCAATGTGATTATCAAAGGAAAGACTACTGTCCACCTGTGTCCCAAGGTCTCTTATCACACTTTACCGCCTGTGTTGTAGTTCATGTGTACAGAGTTTTTATCAAAGGGGATGACAATGCACTTTTTGGCATTGAGCTTGAGGCCATGGCTTTGACACCAGGCATCTGTCTCAGTGAGGCCCTTTTGTAGGATGTCCACATTGTTAGGAGTTTCGATTATGGCTCCTAGTTTGCAGTCATCTGCGAACTTCATTAGGCAAAGACCTTCTGTGTTAGCCTGTATTTCAGAGGAGTAGATACCAAACAGGAGAGGACCCAGGACTGAACCCTGTGGTACTCCACTTGCCACTGATCTGAAGTTGGATTTGGAGTCTGCTACTTTCACAGTGTGGGTTCTGTCAGTGAGCCAGTTGGCCACCCATCTTGTGACATAGGGATTTATATCTAGTTTAATGAGTTTATCTATAATTCCAGAGTGGGGGATGGTGTCAAACGCCTTGGCAAGATCTAGATAGGCTGTGTGAACCACCTTACCTTTGTCAACGGCTTTGGTGACTGGTTCAAAGAAGTCTATCAGGTTTAAGAGACATGATCTGCCTTTTACAAACCCGAACTGGGTGGGGTCCAGAGTTTGGAGATTACCAGTGTCTTTGTTGATAAGTTCCATGGTAATCTGTTCCATGGCCTTGTAGACCAGGCTCATCAGGCTAATGGGGCAGTAGTTCCCGGGGTCCATGGTGGCTCCCCCTTTGTGAAGTGGGATAACCGCCACTGTGCGCCATTCAGCAGGCACAAAGCCTGAGGTGAGGCTATGATTGAACATGGTACTTAGGTGGAGTGCCAGTTCATTCCATAGTTTGTGTAGAATGCAGCCTGGGATGTTGTCTGGTCCCATGGATGCTGTGTTCTTGGCTTTGGAGAGTGTGGTTTTTACCTGTGCAGCTGTGATTACAGGAACTTTGCATTCTTCCAGTATAGATATGGGCTCTTTAGGGGGTGAGAGGTGGGTAAAGTTAGCACTGAACCTATCTGCCAGGATGTTGTCAATATCAGTTGGGTCTGTATATTTAGTGCCATTGTGCTGTAACTCAGAGCAGATCTGAGTGTTGCCATTGAGATTCTTGACATAGCTATAGAATGCTTTGTGGTTGTCTTTAGAATCAGTGGTGATTTTGTTTTTGTAACTAGCTTTGGATGATTTTATCAGGGGTCGCAGCTTCTTACTGAGGCTGACCAGGGAGCTGCTCCACTCATGGGATTTTACTCTCTTTTGCAACAGTTTCTTCCTTCTGTTGTAGTTTGTTTATGATAGGGGACAACCAGATTGGCTTCCTTTTTTTGGAGGATAGCATCTTGGTTCTGTTTGGGATAGCATGATCCATGCACTCATGTAAGTGCTTATAAAGTGCAATTGTGTAGGATTCAGTAGTTGTAACTGTATTGTTCATCTGCATGGGTGTTATGAAGTTCACAACTTCTGTCTTAAGATGCATGAAGTTGACTTTGGAAATTTTTTTTACCATGGTTTCCTTAATGGGGGGTGGGGGCAGGATGTGGATAACTAGGGTAATTAGCTTATGGTCGGATCGGACCATTGAGGCATTGACTTCAGGTGTGGAACACCGGTCACTCATGTTGGTAATGACTAGATCTAGGATGTTGTTGCCCCCGGTGGGGGTGTGGATAAGTTGATTCAGGGCATTGGAGTTTATGAATTCCAGAAAGCGTTGAGCGAAAGAGTTGGTACATGAGTAGTTTTCCCAGTTAATGGCGGGGTAGTTGAAATCACCCATTATTAGGGAGGTTGGTTGAACCCTAATATTTTCCAGTACATCAAGAAAAGAGGAGTGGGAATCCTGGGGCATGGTGGGGGATCTGTAGCAAGCTACAATTTGGATTGCAGTTTTGCCCAGAGCTAGTTGCACTTGGATAACCTCGGCTGCATTATGCTGAGCAACTAGCCTTGAGGTGTGGATATCCTTAATGAATATAGACACACCTCCACCTTTGGTGTTCCGGTCCAGGTTACATGGCCGAAAAGTGTGGTATGAGTTATAGCCTGGTAGTGCAAGGGTGCTCTCTGGAGCCTTGAACCAGGTCTCAGTCACTGCATAGATATCAATGTTCTCCATTTTAAAGAGTGCCTCGAGTGAGTGCATTTTGAGATTTAGACTTCTAGCATTGAGTAGCATCACCCTCAGTTTTTGCTTGCCTGTTCCTGTTATGGTGGTGAATTTGTCATTTGAACCCTGCCTAAAAAAGGCACTATAGGGATGGCAAGAACCTTAGCCAGTATCCAGAATCCCAGGGGTGACCGGTGCAGGCCATCTCTGGCAAAGCATCGTGGTCTGTCGACCATGTCATCCCATGCAGACAGATACTGGATCCCTTTAGAATGACACCAGAAGCTTAGCCAATTGTTGAAGTCAATCATTTTGTCCTTGTACTGCGGTATCATTCTGGGTGATGGCAGAATGCTACTCAGGGTTAGGGTCATACCTGCCTGGGCTACAAGATCGGAGAGCTCTTCCATGTCTCTTTTCATGTAGTCCAGGGGGGGTCTACTTCATTTGCCCGAACTTCCAATTGCCCGACACCCATTTGCCCGACCCCATTTGACCGAAATTTCATTTGACCGACACTTCATTTGACTGACACTTCATTTGACCGACAAGTATTATTGGCAAGAAAATGGGATATGCCCCCTTCCCCACTGCAGTGCGACCCTGGAGTTAGAATATATAGTTAGGGGGTTGTGGGGAGCACAGCCCCCCACAATGGGGAGTGTAGGGGCAAAGCCCCCTACTTACTTTTGTTTTACTAAGCAATATGAAAGCAAAGCTAAACAATATAATATGAAATTAAGTGGGCGGCTTCACCCCCCACACCCCACATTGTTGGGGACTGTGCCCCCACACCCCCAACTATATATTCTAACTCCAGGGTCGCACTACAGTGGGGAAGGGGGCATATCCCATTTTCTTGCCAATAATACTTGTCGGTCAAATGATGTGTCGGTCAAATGAAGTGTCGGTCAAATGAAATTTCGGTCATTTGGTCTCGGGCAAATGGGTGTTGGGAAAATGGAAGTTCGGGCAAATGAAGTAGACCCAGTCCAGGGAGGTTGTTCTTTCTGTCTAGTCAAAGACAAGGTCTTCGACCTGGTCTCAGTTGACCTGAAAGCCTTTTCCTGAAAACTGCTTGCAGCTAATTGTGGTAACCAGTGGTTTATGCTGTGGGCCGACTGTTTCATTGGGGGTGACTTTGTGATCACTGATTGTACCCCACTGCCCTTTCCCTACTATGAAATATTCTACCCGAGTTGCATGATAGACACTGTTGTATGTGATCTTGTGAATGGCTGTCTTACTGAACCATGTGATGGTCACCATCAAGTCATTTGCTAGACAGAAGTCTAGAATGGCCTCTCCTTCATTATTTCTGTTATCCCACCCATATGGACCAAAGCTGTCCTCATATCCTGCTCTGTCTGTCCAGATATGTGCATTCAGATTACCCATTATCAACACCAATTGATGGTGTCCTGATTTATCTAGTAGGTCCTACAACAGCTGTCTGAATGCAATCCTTTCCTCACTATCAACATTGGTGTGGAGCATAGACTGTAATTATGAATACTGCCCTATCATTGCAATGGAGTCTGATTGCCATGAGTCTGTCACTAATTCTAATGACACCCCTCACTGTTTTCTGAAGTGTCTCCCTCGCCACAATACCCACAACATTTCTAGCCTCCTCCTCCTGAGTAGCAGTCTCTGGATCCCAAGTCAAGTATTTCTGTGTACTTCCCTCCATCTTGTCTCCTGAGTGCATAGGATGTCCATCCTTCTCCTTAGCATCATGTCATTCACTTCCAAGCTGTATCCTGTCGGTGAACCTACACTGAGTGTAATAATTTCAAGTTCGTGTGTGGCAGGTTGAGTGTATTTTCATCCAGCTTTTACTTATATAAGCTATCCCAGGTAACCCAAGCTGGGCAAATGGACATCAGCTGGAAAGTAGCTTATTGAACCAAGGCTGATGGGCTTTATGGTGGTCAAAGTGGCCAGCAGAGGCATATACACCTCTCCCACCATTAACATGAATCCCTGACATTGGGCAGAGTAGGCTGGGTCCTCAACTCACTTATCACCAGCAAGTACCCATGCCCATTTGATGACATTAGTAAAGAGGAATGAATCACCTAAAGCCAATTTTTACACAGTCAGTAGACTAATCCCGACATGTCATGCAGTCTGTGATTCATGTTCTCCTGTCTCAGGTATACTACCCAAAGTGGTTGATCTATACAACTTTTCCTCTTATGAAGCATCATCTAGAATCTGTGCTGCTGCCCACAATGCCATTCTTGGTTGAGTTTGAGATGGAAACACTCAGCATGTGTTTGGGAGTAACCCCACAGAAACAGAAGGAGAACATGTTTCCTTTGTAATTTTATTACTTGCAGGACCCTCATTACATTTTAATGCAAACAAGCAAGCCCAGAAGCCATAAACAACTAGAAGAACTGTCTCTATATAAGCAGATACTGTACCCATCATACTATAAAAATAAGCTTGACTTTTCTTTTCTTTCATAAAAAATAAACTGGACTTATTTTTTTCATTTATAAAAAAAAACAAGCTTATTTTTTGTTCTTTTTAGTAAGCATGTACATTTTCTACAAACTTCACTTACAATTTTTTATGAGTTTCCTGACCTGGGTCTATGCTAAGTGTCCCTCTCACTACCACCAGCACCACCCTCTCTCTATTATTTCGTCCTTGTTCAAAATGTGGGCTGTTTTTCCCACATATTCAAAAAACACACAGACTCTCTTTTACTGGTTACTATTGCATTGTATATTTAGCTGTTGTCTGACTGGAAACTTACGGGTGTTTGGCAAATGTGCATTTGTGTTTCTCTGTGAAGTCTTTCAACAGAATGTTTTCTGTTTTCTGTGCTCAAATCAGAAAAAGTAAAGCAGCTTATGAGCTGAGGTAAGGAGATAGTAAACCAGCATAGCACAGCCTTACTACACTGGGCTGTTTCCCTCCCCTCTCCTAGTCTAACCCACATCATATCCTTTGTACAAGCAGTACTTCTCCCATACATCTCCCTCATCCATGCAGAAAATACTATATAATGCACTTCCCATTTTTCTCCACTAATGTAATCTAACTATGCCAGCCAAGCTGATATCATATATACCCAATAACCGTCCCACTGTAGCATTCTCCTCTCCCAGCTCACCCCCTCACTTCTTTCCTATTCCATACCAACTTGAATAAAGAAATGCATATACATTACAAGTGCTATATAAGTAGCAAGCATCATATATCATTTTATTACTTATTTCTAGGATTTTTCTACCAGAACTTTATCTATTATTATTTACCTCAACACTCTTATAGTCAAACTGAAGTTCATGTCAAATTGTTGCTTAACTAATCAGGACCTAATAATGATCCATTTTGCTGCAACTTCCCAACCTAGCATGCCAAATACTTCATATATTACTTCTCACAAACTTTCCTACAGCTACACTAGACTATTGTTAAAGAAAGTATCTCTGACTGCATGCCTAAACATCCTCCCCCGCAGGCTACTTACAGTCATATCTTTACTAACCATTCTTCAACTTCAAGTTGGTGACATAAAATTATATCTGCCCACCCAACACTAAATATCCCACTTCCCTTTCCAAGACTTGTCCTTATCCTATTTAAATGTACACAGTCAGAATGGCAGAACACTCATCCAGCTACCTAACTGAATAAACTACTTGAAATTTCAACAAGGTGTCTGTATTCCTCCCAAAAGGAGAGTATCACAGAAAGCGTATCCTAGATCTGCTATCTAAAGTGATTTTATCTGGACTAATAGTACTCAAACTCATGAAATGTGGTAGACATACACACACTTATCATATTTCTAGGTTACATGTGCAACTTTCAACTACCTGTTCTATTCCACCGCCTAAAGTCACCTCCCCTTGCAATGCAACTGACATTAGACCCATCACAAACATTGGTCCTCTGGTAAAATTCTGGAAATCATAATTTACAACCAAATTCTAGATTATATTAGCAAATATTGTTTATTAATGGAAAAACAGCATGACTTTGTCCCATGTTATACTATCCTTGCAAGCTTAGACTACATCTCTAGCCAGACTATGATAGATAATATGGACAGTGGGCTTCCTACCAGTTCATATTCTATGCATAAAAAGTGCCTTTGAAATAGTGGACCATATTAGCCTACTATAAAAGCTATCTTCCTGTAGCATCTCTAGTAAAATAAATCTATATTTCAGAAACTATTTATGAGATATGACATTTAAAATAATGGGTCATGATACACAAAATGAAACAAGCTTTGTATCAATTGGATTCCCTCAGAGTTCATTGTTATATGTACTCTTATTCTTACTTTTTTATCAGTGACCTGCCTTGGAATATCTCTAATATAAATTGTCATATTTATACAGGTGATATTGTTATTGCCAAATCTGACAAAAATGTATCCATCTCCATGACACTGCAGGAGGACCTCAAGATACTATGGAACTAGCTTGTGGAAAAAAAAAAGATTAATTGATGCAGCAAACACTAACATAATGTTATTTTGCACCTTTCATTATCTTAATAATGCATCCAGTATTATAATCTATTACCTCAGTTGATGTACTAGTTTAGCTATCCAGTGGGTAACACAGGGGTTTACATTTACTTTGATTAGCTTGTTGATAATACCATCGTATCAAAGGCATGACCAGGTCAAGGTAGTCACTGTGAACTGATTTCTCTGAGGATAATGGATCAGTGACATTTTCAAAGAAGCCCACCATGTTCAGTTGTCAGGATCTGCCTTTAACAGACCCAAACTGGCTAGGATCCAAGGCTTGTAGATTGCCTATGTCCTTGTTTATAAGTTTCACAATGATGTATTCTATTGCTTTTCAGATAACACTAGTGAGGCTTATAGATCAATAGTTTCCTGAATCGGTTGTGGAACTCTCTTGTGGAACAGGATACTACCACGGTTCTCCATTTCTCTGGCATAAATCCAAATGAGGCTAAATAGACTTTTGTAGCTAATCTTCCAAACAGTGTCTGTTGCTGACAAAGAGGGCAGCCTGTCATATTATCAAGGCCCAGGGAGCAAGTGTCTTTGGGCTTGGAAAAAGCATTCAGGACCTGTGCAGAGATGATCAGTGGATGTAGTTTGGGTGCTCTTATAAACTGAGGAAAGTTATGGGAAGCTAGAGGAATAAAGTTAGAGCTGAATTTTTCCAGTAATATGTTGGTTATATAATGAGGGGATGAACAAGCACTGTTATACATTAGCGCTGAGGATTGCTAACCATTAAATTAAAATCTGGTTAAAATGCTGCATGTATCCAAGAAATACCTTTTTATCCACCACCAAGACCAAAGGCATGAAAATGTAAAGTGTTGTGTAACAGGTTTATCTTCTGTATTCCTTTACATGAAAGCAAAGAAGGAAAAAATTCTTGTTATTTCTGCTTACAGTACATAAATATCATTGCTTTGTTACCAAAACACTCTCATAACAGATGGTTCCTTAAAGAAGACACCAGTATTATTAACGGGTGATTTGCAAAATGCAGTAGGATACTAGTTAGCATTACCTCACATTGGTTGGTTGTCCCATCCAGTTCATTGACTGAGTGCTTTCTCTGTGGAATGTACAGGTCATGCTTGTCATCAGTCTACATGGGATTTTGTCAGGTGTTTCAGTTTCCTTCTACATCACAAACACATGCCATTGATAAACTGTTGGCACTTCAGACTGTCAGGTTTACATGATTTGGTTTGCGTGTCTGTGTTTGTGCATGTGTGTGTGCACGCAAGAGCATGCATTGCATGTAAACATGGTTGCATGCATGTGTGTGTGTGTTCCAGCAGACTGGTGTCCTTTTCAGGACTAGGTTCTCTACCTTCCCATACACTGATTGCTAGACTAGAAAAGAATAGAATAGAATAGAATAGATATCAAAAAGTACGTTTATGATTCAATGTGGCAAGAGATTCTAACTTTCCTCTTTAGCTAGCAAAGAGTGCACATCTTGGAAGGAACCATTCTGCTATTTTAGCAGAGCCTCACAAAGGAGATAATACAGTGTGGTAAAAACCTATGCAGGTTACTTAGCATAGCTACACATTTATGCTATAATATACAGTATTATATAAACCATATCTTACTCATTAAAGATTTTCAGCCAGATTAAAAAAAAAGCCTACACTGTCCATTTCCATAGTAGTGCAGTGTTTTGGATTCAGTAAGTGGTGTGTAGTGCCACACACAGCTGTGCAAACAAGGGAAACACTGTGGCATGCCAATTACAGCATAAGCAGCTGAATTGTATGCTAATCAACCAATCCAAGACCAAGATGGTGGAGCTATTCAACAAGTTATAAAGAAACGATGTACATTCAGTGCTGGATTTCCCTGCGAATTCCAAAACTGATTGGAATACAGCCATGGAAAGGAGTCTACGCAAAAACAATGTTAGGGGCTGCTGTTGCTTTAATTCATATGCATGTGCAACAGGCTGAAGTCTATGCTGTTGCTACAGCTAAAAGGAAAAGGCCAAGAAGGAGAACAGTTTTCAGACCCTGGATAAATTATCACAATCTACATGATATGGAAAATGTAGAGCGCTACAGGGTGGATACAGGCACACTACAGGATCTCTGCCAACTCTGCCAGCCTTAACTCAGAGCCAGGGAAAACTGAGCAGAACCCATCCCAATGGAGAAAAAGGTACATGTATCACTTAGAATCTTTGCTACAGGTAGCTTTTAGAGACCAACAGGGAACATGCTGGGGGTGTCACAGGCATCAGCATCAAGGATCCTGCATCAATTATTGAATGCTATGCTCCAACATGCTAGTGACCACATATATTTTCCCTGTACTTCTGAGGATAGGGCCAGAAATATGCAGGAGTTCTACATTATACCACACTACCCTAAAGTACTGGGGTACCATAGACTGTACACATGTAGAACATAAGGCATCACCCAGGCAACAGGGAAGGGTCTACAGCTTGAAGAGGCCTGCAGTACAATCCATGAACATGTACTGAAATATTCACAGTGTGTGCCATGCTAGATAACATCATCCCGAGAAAACATCTTCAGCAGGATCAACAAGGGGAAGGAGCACACATACCACCACTAATGGCAAGGTTACTGCAGCCACCACAGGTGAGGAGTCAGAGGGGGAAGGAGTAACATTTCTGGATGCAGGCAGATGTAGGTGTGCTCAATATGTGTTTGTATCAGCTAAGAGAAAATGCATAGCACACTCACTCACCACCTAAGAGCCTAAAAACCTTCCTCTTAAGTGTATACATATAGTAACATTGATGCCAGTCAAATCTCACAACCTTTACCTCTCCATGTACTGGCTGAATACTGCTTGCATCAGACAAAGTCAGCCCTCAACTAAAACTGTTGCAACTGCTGGGTTTACAAGGTAAGTGCTGAAGCTTGAGTGTATTGTGTAATAATATGAATGACTGGCATATCCTTGCATTTTGTTACTTGGTAGTGTAAGCAAGTAAAAGGTAGTAGATTTGTACAGAAATGACTTTGACATGTGATAGCGGAGACGTATTTGACTTATATGTGTCCATTATTAAGTAGTAGGACTCAGGCACCAATTCACAGACTCATACCTCTCAAAAGTAGTGATGATCACTATATGCCCTCAGTTTAGCTCCTTGCACTTGTACTGGAAAATCATTAAAGAGAGAAGTTAGAAAGTAGTGATACACATTTCGGTTTCAGACTTCACAACCCTCACAAGATCATTAATAATAAAGGTGGAAAAATGTTGATGCTGTCAACTATTTAACTTTCTAAGACCAATATAAGTCAAAGGTACAATTACCAGTTTAACATTACAAATGCAAATACACTCAGCACAAAATCAGCTATGCACCTTGAGCATCAGACGGAAAGCTTACGTATCCCTAATTCCAAAAAATCCAAAAGATACAAAACAGGGATTTGGCACAATTATTATCACTTGCACAGGGTGTTGTGGGGGGGAGGCAGGAAGCCTAGGCTGATAAAAAGGTTGATGAGTGTGTGTGAGTAAGAAAGAGAAGCAGGCAGATATTTGGATAAAGCAACAAATGGCCAGTGAGACAAAATGAATTTTAAGCTGCACAGCTGAACCATGTAACCATTGTGTGTGTGTGTGTATGTGTGTGTGTGTGTGTGTGTGTGTGTGTGTGTGTGTGTGTGTGTGTGTGTGTGTGTGTGTGTGTTTGTGTGTGTCTGTATGGGTTCTCCAGGTGAAATTGTTGTGTGAGTGTCTCCATAAACACAGCCAAGCTCTGTGCTAGCTCTACATCTTGGTATGTTTGACAGATGTAAGCCATGCATGGTAGAGGTGGCAGTTCATTGTTGTCATCCCAACTATGAGAACTGGCTCTGCCAGTAGTTGCACTGGCATGTTCACATCCACAATCAGATACACTACTGATACCTGAACATGACTGATATCTACTGGATGAGCTCCCCTCATGAGAACACCCAGGACCATGACTCCATGGCCTGCAATGTCTGGGTGTGGGCAGCTCACCCACTGATGTAGCAATGGAAGTACTGGAATGGAAGTACTGACACTATGGGGCTGTGATTGGGACTGGCAATGTTGGTTAACAGCAGATGATGTGGCTGATGTATGCCCATGAGGATGCCGTCCCCCTCCAAGCAGATGTTCCATCACAGGCACTGCTCACTCCAGTGCATCATTCATTTGATCCACTGAATCGGCAACATGGTGGAGGCAGTCATGCATGTCAGCCTGTGCCACCTCTACAACCCTAAGCATTTCTCTGGGCACTTATGGAAATTCGTCTGTGCCTCCATGATGGCCCTAAATATATGTTCAGTGGTACAGGAATAGACACCTGGATCAGGTGGAGGGTGGATGGCATGCCTCCTCTGAGAACCCCTGACAGCCTTCACAGATAGCACCTCTCCCACAATTTGGCTATGGCCAGAGTCAGCAGTCACTGAAGCCATAGAAGCCACACCTCCTGATTGACTGTCTTGCCCTCTACCTGTCCAATATCTGAGGGCTCACTGGAATGGGTAGGCAGAGGCCTATTGGCTGTGTCTGATAGAATTACAGGAGATGGCTGCATATCAACATCAGTGTCAGATTCAACCTCTGCACCCCCGACTATGCCCTGTTTGGTGACCATTATCATCAGAGACTGCTGATACTCTGACATCAGGTGGTAGACGTCCCACATTTCCACTGTCAGGATCACCTGTGATAATAAGCAACATGCACAAGAACAATTAATACCTACACTACTATAATCCAATCTATGCTGACAAAATAACAGTGGTGCCACTATTAGACAGTACATAAATGTGCACAACAGTCCTGACATCAACATCGCACACTAAAATATTTCTTTGAATTGCTCATCAGTACTGGCATAAAATGTGTGGCTTACCATGTGCAGACAATGGTATACACTGTATGCTAGATGGTCCTGGAAGAAGTTAAGCAAAAGTTAATGAGAACATCATCACAATTAACAGTAACACAGGGGCTAAAAGTTTTTTTTTCCATTTATATGTCCATTAACTATACTTTCAACAAGAACTTGGATGACAAGTCCAACCTAAGCCCATGTGTAATTAGTCAGAATGTGTTGTTAACTGCAGAAATTTTCAATCCTCTCTAAAAAAAATTCTTGTGAAATAGAACTAATGTATTGATTTTAATTTTTTTTTTTTTACTATTCAACAATGTTTAACACTGGAGGTACAAAAGTCTACCTGGAAACTTCATCTGGGACATGCTTGCTGTCACTGAAACAGTAGTACCAATGTCAATGACTTGCTGTTCTGCACTTTCCTGGGAGATGTCAGGATCTCTGATAGCAGACAAGAACTCTTCATTTGCTGTTAATAGTGGCTCTGTGGCAGGCTCCCCTGTACCCATCCAATCACAAGCCACAGCAGCTGTTCTACTGCATGCAGATAAGATCATGTTGACTATCTGCTACCAAAGTTGCATTCTGCCTGACATATCTGCATGTCTCCTCTCATCACAAAGGCACCATGTTGCCTTAAAGCTTCAAAACTGATCTTATTCTTGAGGTCAGTGAAGGGTGGTTTTCAAGGATTGAGACACCTAGATGCCATAGTCATAGGTGTCCTAAAAGACAACATAAGGATAACACACATAAGTATCAGATAACTATAAAATAAGTCTTCCCAGATAAAACAGAAAAGGTGGCATTTCAGTATTACCCACTGGAGAAACATAAAACAGTCTAGACAGTTGAAATATGAAGAACCGACTGGATGCAAAAAGAAGAATATCAATAACAACATATCCCTGTTTGTGCTATACAAAAATGCAGCTTTGCTCCCCCCAAAGTACAGACAAATGAGACATTTTGATAACAAATCATATTTGAAATGCTAAAAGTGCTATCAAATGAACTGTTCTTGAAATATTTCTACAGATTTAACACAGAACATTAAGGTATTGCCAGTCATACATACCTGTGAAATGCCCTCACAAACATGCCCATTACACCAGTGCAATTCTAAGTAATGCATACAGATAAAAGTGTAAAAGCCTTTGCTAATCAAAAAGTAAATATAGAACTATTAAACAGATTTTTCTTAATTACATTTCAGCATATGCAGTATTTAGCTGACAAAAATGCAAGCATACCTTCTCAAGTTTAATAATACTCTGTGTAGATATAGCCCAAAGTAATAGCCTCTTTTCTGAGATCTCTACATAAATGAGTCTCCTCATCTTTAATTCCCCCAGCTACATGGTTGCCTTTTTTTGGTGTAGATTCAGGGCTGTCAGCATGGTGAAGATGCAAATGAGGTGTGAACTCATTAGAATTGCTGAATCCCAAATACTTGGCTCAGTGTATCTGATGTAAACATAGTGCAGGTACTCCCTCAGAATTTGTTTTTAATGGATTGCAACTGTGAATGATTACTGGTAGGAGAAGGAAAACAACAGCAATGCAGACTGCTCTACATCCAGTTGGTGCCTCAGGTTAGACTTACAACATGTTAGATGTATGTTTGTCAAGTTGGAAATGTAAGTAAGCAGCACACAATTCACAGGTTCTGTTCATTAATATCCAACTTCCCCTTCATTTGTTGGCAACTGCTTTTTATATTATTGCCATTTAATATCCTCGCACATTTTAAGGGCAATAATATAGAATGGCTTACAGACTGCATGTCTCACATTACTGGTCAGATAAGAGAAGAATGAGCAACAAGCACAGAGACGTAAGACAGAGCTGCGTATTTGCAAGCAGTACTCATAACTGGTTGTGTGATCACATAGTGTACTACATCCAAAAATAATAAATCTACAAATAACACTTGTATGGTTTCATATTAATGTAGATGATGTTGCATTTGGTTGTATGCTGAATGATTTCAGATCCTTGCTGAAAAGCTCTTTGTGTGGCAAACAGGGATAAGGCCCTATTTCTGTGTTCTGAAGGTTCATTGGATTGAGAGTTCACATTCAGACCTATGTAGAATTATTTCATGTGTACTAACAAACAATGTGTGGTGTTTATTTCATAGATTGTTTTTCTTCATTTGGACTACTTCTTCCTTTTGTTTATGTTTCCATTCTCTGCTGCAAAGCTATTTGTGTGGCAAAGTGGGATAAGGCACCCTTACTGTGTTCTCAAGGTTCATTAGAGGGAGAGTTCAAATCCAGACCTATGTAGAAATATTGTAGTATGTGTGTCATAGAATGCTTTTCCTCATTTCAACTACTTTTCACTTTTATTTTTTTTGGGGAGAGACAGTGTTTGCATGATGCACCACTTACCACAAACATGGGAAATTGAAAAAAAAGAATGTCAGAGTTGGCTGTGCTTATCTCACTTGTGCAAAGCATGGCAATGCACAAACTGGATTAGTGACCCTACCCTGGAAGCAGACAGAGCACCTGCAGAACATCTGCAAACAGGGAGGATGTAACAGGTCAATGGTCAAATACAATACATTGTTGCAATTTTGTGTTCCACTATGCAACTGTGCCTAATGGCATTGCACGGTGGTTTGCATGGATCCCCAGCAGCTGCAGTCATTGAACACCTACAGACAGAACTCAAACAGACAATAATTGACACTGGAAACATTCAATTAATTCTGTTGATTACTGTGCAAACCCACTAAGTGATGTTGCATGGAGGTTAACACAGAGGCCTTAAGAATGATTAGGAAATTAAAAAATGTCATGTAACTAGTCTTGTGGCAGCAGATGTAAGAGAATGATTGGAGTACAGATGGTCATGGGTTCTAGTACATGGTGTATACTCTGTTTTGTCTGTTGTGACAGTGTAGTTTATAGCAATGAACTGAAAACTAGACAAGTGTTACTTCAACATTCTTGTGGAAACAGGTATAAGTGTAAGACTGTCATACACATGGTCCTGGGTTCTAAAACAGGATATTCCATACACTTTTACTGTTGTTTCATTTCCCATTATATTCACTCTCACTTATAACACTTTAGATAGTGGAGATGATATGAATTATATGTATGAGGGATGAGACGCCATTATTGTGTTTTCAGATGTATGACTGACAGTATACTGTCTATTATATTTATGTAAGTATAATTCTGTTATCTGGACTTGCATGGGCTTCATGGGCTGAGAACAACTACATAAAATGCATACAAAACTGGATCTATAGCCAAAATTCTTGTCAGGTCACGCACATACATGTGCAACAGCTCAAACTGTCGCCTGTATTTATGTATGGTTCCAGAGTATGTCTAAACAGCGTTTCTTCTGTGGCAAAGATGGAAAATCAAATGGTTTATCCCTTATGCCTAGTTTTCAATCTCACAGTGTAAAAATCAATTTTTGTCAGTGTATAAAGGCAAAACACATGTGCCAGGTAAATAAATGTATGCCCCAGTGCATGTCTGTAAACTTAATTTACGTGACAGTTACCTTCCAATTTCCAATATATATTTCCAGGCTACATCAGTAGACACCCCTCAAGATAAGGCCAAGTGTCAGATTACCCTTCCATAATTAAATCATCTCTGCTTGGCATTGCGGCGCTCTGCTTAACATCCTGCAAACACAGTTGACATAATTGCTCGGGTTTGCACACTAGCAGTAATCACAATAACTGAAATTGGTGGGAAAGCATCAGCTTCCCTTGCTCTGGTTCAGCTGGTAGACATGGCTGGCATTAGAGAGGAAGGTGCACACTTTAGGGCACAGACATGTGGTGTCCAGGAGTCCAGGATATCTATTGGACTCCTGGTAAAGTACCACAGCCAAAGGCTTCTGCAAGTGGGCTATTCTGGCTCCCAGTACAAGTCTGAGGCATAGAATAGTATGGCCCAGGCTGTATCCAGTGCCACTGGTATCTCACACACTGGAGAGCAGTGTAGGCATCATTTTAATGACCTACACAGGTGTAAAATCAATACTCTCAGCCATTGGTTGCATAGGATTGAGACTGCAGACATCTCACAGCTGTGTAAGTAGTACTTCTAAGACTTAGAAAGCTAAATGTAGGCAAGACTGGTATGCATAATCCTCTTCTGTTCTTTTCTATTCTATCCCCAGCTCCCACCAAATGTGAGTTCAATCAACAGGCTCATGTTGCTCAACTGGAAAGACTGAGGGAAACAAGTGGTATGTAGGCAGCAGAACAGAAGTATTATTGTAGCTTTAAAAGTTAAAGACAGCTTTTTTGGTCTTTTATAGAGTTGTATCAAATTGATCATGCATGTCCCAACTGTAAAAGCAAGTATGCATGTATTAGTCTGTAGCACAAACCAATTGTAGGAACCCAATATTAGACTGTAGTCAGAGGTTTTGGGTTCAAATACCACGATTCACAACTATACAATACTGCATTTCTTTAATGATATTTACATTAAATTCAAAACTCTATATGAGTGGCACAAATGTCCTGCTGTAAACTGGAATCCATATAACTGGAACACATATATGTGCAATATATGCACATTTCAAGGATTAATTTCAGCAACCTGTAGTATAGTGTGTATCTGTTAGGGTGTATACCTAAATGTAATACTTCAGATAACAGAGCTGTATAAATGTATTAATGCATTGTATGTCACATATGATGGTACTAATTTTATCTCTGTTTTTCTCTTACCCAAACCCTTATCTCTTTTTTGTATTTTCTATTATGTGTCATCAGAATGTCTCCATATCATCCATGTGTACCACATCACTAAATGTTACACAGCACATTGAGGTAGGCCTGCTCCAGTGGATCAGCCTGTCCCCACTCCACCAGCTCCAGCACCGATGCCCAGCACATCTGGGAGCCAACCTGGCAGTACTGCCTTTGCTGCCCGTGTACTACCCGTGCCCTCAGATAGTGCTGCATCAGAAACTAGTGCAGTTGTATTCTCTGGGAGCAGGGGCAGAGATGGTGATTTCATTACCTACCAGGAGATGCCAGGGTTGGTGTGTAGGGTCATGCACTACACCATTGGTGCATGCCTATGCCAGATGGAGAAGCTGCTCTCTCATGGTCCATAGGAGGCGAAGATGTCAAACAGTCCAGCTGCCAGCAGAGTAAGGGGAAAGTGATGACAGTCCAGTGGGTGGGGACTCAGTTTTCACTGTCTCCAAGCTTGACGGGCATGAGCCTGAGTTGTCCCCTCCCTCATCCCAATCATGGTGTCCCTCAACCTTTTGTGTCCTTCACAGTCCCTGTCTCTTGTCTTGGTTGTATTCTTCACCTACCCGACTTATATGACCCACACATGCAGTCATCCCTTAACGAGTAAAAAAAAATGGGCACCTGTCCCACAAAAAAAGTCCCATATGTTGCTCTCCATTTTGCACACATGTCATCTTGACACACTTTATTCAGTCCAATTGGCTATACAACATGTTTATATTATTGTCACCCCTCTCTGGAGGAGACAGTCCAAATTCAACTAATATTCTGCACATATGATCAGTTTTTACTATTGAAGAAATGGATAGCTATGGTTCTTTCCTATCTCCCTCCTGAACATTCCTGTATTGCTTTCCAATTGTTCTTCCCCATGGATGTTTCCTATTTCACCACTTTCCTATCTACCCCCATTTTAACACCTATAATCTGGTCAAAAAATAGAATCACACACAACACACATAAGTAGCAGAAAAAGTAATATATCTCTTCACTTTTTCACCTTTTTGTTTGAGTGGAGTTTCGCATCACACAACAGTTTCAAGCAATGGTGAGTGAGAGTACAATGCTGAGATAATTTACATGCAATACTGCTTAACCCCACTGTGCTATGCCAACATACAGCAACACATATACTACAAAGAAGTCATATCACTGCATTATCACTGTTCATTTAAAAGTATTTAAAAGTATTAGATACACTTGGATTCTTCACCAGTATCATCTGGGCTCAGAAAGAAATGTGTCAATTCATTTACACCTCTTGCCACAGAGTCATTTAAGCAGCAGATGTGTTTCACAGACTCAGTACTAACTCTCAGACTTTAGCAATACTGGTCACATTTGCCCACCACTTAACTACACACAAACAAGTTTGTATTGGAAAATGTGCATCTCACAAGCACAGACACTATGCCAACCATTGTGCAAACCTGCTGCTAGATGCACTATGGAAAAGTAAATATTATTATGTATTATTGCTGTTTACTGCCCATTTCCAGTCTATGGCGTGAAATTACATGTAGAAACATAACAAATGAAGTCCCTATCTGACAATATGTCACATATTTACAATAAAGCCATGCGATGCCTCTCCCCAAGCACTAGAACCTTGGTGTCTCAGTACTTTTTTACCCATATATCACCTACACTAGAAAAATGAATATCAAATGTGTGATAGGCAATGCACATAACTCTGTTAACATGCAGAACTAGAACTATTGACCCATAAGCCTACAAACCCTTATCTGCAAGGCTATGGAAGGTGTGACATCCAGCCAATACCCCACTGGACTGCCACCAATTAAATGTGCCATCTCTTAGTATCTGGGGTCCGTAACTAAGGAGCTTCAATCCTCACTACTGACTCTAGTGTGAGACTGTCACTTAACATGAGTAATATTTCACAATTTCCCCCTAAGAGCACAACACGAGTGAGCTCAATAATCTGGGACTGGACTGCAAACTTCTGTCCACCCCTAATTTAACTCCTTATTACACACTTTAGAGAAATGTGTCCCAGTTTAAGACCTCTGATACACTCACACTCAAAGTAAACTTAAATCTCACACATTCAAACACTTCTGGGAAAGCCTGACATAGATTTCCAGCTGTGTCCCTTCCCCAAAATAATGCAGTAATGCTGTCACCTATCAGAGCATCTTCATGCCTTTGTAAAGGGGTGTCCAATTATGAAAATTAAATATCAAAAATAAATGATAGCCATAACCAAAGCAGCCAGGCCTGTGAGAGTACCTGGGGAGTATCAAACAAGTATAAACACTCTCTAATCTCTAAAGAAAAAAATGATTTCTAGCCACAGTGTAAAGTAATGAAAAAAAAAACATTTAATAATAAGTAAAATAATTACAGGAATGTAAATCAATCGCTTTCAATAAACACCAGAATTCAATCACCAGAAATGTAACATTAAACTGTAGGACAGAAGTCCATCATTCTAGAAAAACTCTATCTACATAACTAAGCTTTCCTAATCTAACTAGAGAATACAGTCCCTGATCTAATCTAACACATAGCAGCAAGGCAAAGGTAGGCTTACAGTTTTTGGTGAGTTCTTTTTTATGGGTGTCTACTGGCTGCAACTCTTAACTAACAGTTGCTCTTCACAAACTGCTCAGTACTTGAATAACTGCTCAGCTTGACAGTCTCAACTGTCTTATTTTTTAAAAATAAAAGTCAACTGTTTGAAAAAGTTTTTTCTCCTGTCAATCAGCTGTTCAAATAATCACCTAGCAACCAACAACATTCTAATGACATCATCTACTGTTCGGCTGATTCTCCACAGTACTTTGGAATGTTCCTTCCAAATATGTGCAATTAAAAATGTATTAAAATATTGACAGATAGTTTAAATGTTCTGTTTAAACAGGGTGATACTCAACATTTTAAAACATACTTACATTTCCACAATTAGGCATGCTGGCATACAATACAAGTTAATATGAGAATATGCACAAATCTCCTGCCAGACTTGATAACACAGATGAAAGTGTTTTCAGTTTTTTTCACATGCCCCCCCCCCTTATGACTCAAGCATGATTTTCAAGTGAGCCTTGAAAACTAATGCTTGAGAATGATGGGTCTACTTGCAAATATTAACCTACTCCTCTCCTGGACAATCCATCTGAATTGGCATTATTAATTCCACTGCAATGTTGTATGGTCATATTATATGCTTGTAATCCTAGAATCCACCTCAGTGACTTGGTATTTTGCTTACTAACCATATTAACCCATGTTAAAGGATTATGATCTATGAATACAGTCAATTTTCTCCCATAAAGATAGGGCTGCAGCTTTTGCAATGCCAACACTATGGCCAGACACTCTATCTCCATGGCTGCATGACACTCTTCTATTGTTTGGAGTCTATGGCTCCTGGGTGCTCTTTTCCTTCTGCCAAAATTTGGATAAGTACAGCCCACCCCATAATTTGAAGCATCTACCTGTAAAATAAAATTGTTATTGTAATCTGGGCCGGCTAACACAGGAGGTCCTCCCAAAATCTCTTTTAGTTTTTGAAATGCCTGTTCACAATCTGTGGTTCACACTAACTTGTCCGGTTTATTCTTCCTAGTTTGGTCTGTAAGGGGTGCAGCTATGGTGCTGCAATTGGGCACAAATTTTCTATAGTACCCCACTGTCCCTAGAAATGCTCTCACTTGTTTCTTAGTGACAGGATCTGGCCATGCTTGGATAGCTTCCACCTTGACAGGTTCTGGCCCGATTTTATCACTTCCCACTCTGTGCCTAAGAAAGTGATCTCTACTATACTCATTTGACATTTACTGGGTTTAATGGTTAATCCTGCTCTACTTAATCTATCCAAGACCTGCCTCACATGTTGGACTGCAAATGCCTGTAGCATAGTCTTCAATGTAGTGTTTAACCTCTCCACAAGACTATTAGTCTGGGGATAGTAGGGAGTGTTCTTTAAATGTTTCACCCCACAATACTTCCACAGATATGTTAGCAGGTCTGACATGAAGCTGGAACCTTGGTCATTCAGTATCTCCCTTGGAAAACCTAATTTGCTGAAAATTTCTGGCAAATCACTTGCCACCTTTTCTACATCAATATCATCTGCAAAAGGAACATTAGGGACTTGAGCTAAAAGTGGCAGATAGTAGGCTCTAGGCTCTAACAATTGCCACACTATCTCACCTTCCAGCCCTCCCTTAGGAGTCACTTTCTATACTGCAAACCTTCTTCTCTGCCTTAATATCCCCTTTACAAGGAATATCATGGACTAAAACTAGAAGTGACAGACAGTAGACTCTAGGCTCTTCCAACTGCTGCACTACCTCACCTTCCAGCTCTCCCTTAGGAGTCCACTTTCTATAGAACAAACCTTCCTTCTCTGCCTTAATATCCCCTTCCCAAGAAATATCAAGGACTATAGCTAGAGGTGGTTGATGGTAGGTTCTAGGCTCTACTAATAGCTGTACTACCTCACCTTCCAGCCATCCCACAGGAGTCCAGTCTTTATTCAACAAAAATCTCTTGCCATTTACAGATTCCCCTCTTCCTTGAATCTCAGGTGCTTTCTTAATTATCTCTCTCAAGCTTTGTGTTTAGGGCCATTTGTTGAGCCTGTCTCAACTCTACATTTATGCCCCTCCCAAGTTCCCATTCCGCAGGAAGCCTGGTGTCTTCTGACAGCTGTACATTTCTGTCAGTCTGGGTATCATCATTCCCCTTTGTCCATGCAGTCACCATGTCCAAGGAAACATCAGTATCAAACAGCAGATGTGACTTACTTTCAGACTTACTTTTACAGAATAGTACCTTCTCTGAAATAGCCACCTCACTAGTCCCAGCTTCAGGTATGAGATCTGTCTGGTTCTCTCTGACTACTGGACCTACTTGCCTGTCTCCCATCCTGGCTATGTGTCACTACATGCACACAAGGCATTGCATCATCACAGTTATTCCCTATCAGGACATCTGCAGGAATATTCTCAAACACAAGCTCCCCTTAAACAGGAAGACTAGTAACTTCTGATAGATCCACCTCATTGTCCCTCTGGGTACCACCACTGACCTCCATTTGCAAAGTCACCATGTACAAGGGAACATTAGTACCCATCAGCAGCTGTGGCTCACATTCAGATTTACTGCTACCAGATAGCACTTTCTCTGAAACAGCTACATTTCCAGTCCAAGATTCAGGTATGAGATCTTTCTGGGTCTCTTTCAGACTACCAGACCTACATACCTTTATCCAAGCCTGACTCTGTCTCACTGCATGTACACAAGGTACTGCATCATTAAAGTCACTCCCTTTCAGGACATCTACAGGAATATCCTCAAATACACCTACTTTCTTGCATCCTCTGCCATCCTCCCAGTCAGAATGTACCCTAGCCAAAGGTATTTGGAACGGGATCTCTCCCAACATTCTGACTGGAGTGGACTGCCCAAGTAAGTGCTGCTCTTCTGTAACCTCTGCAGGCCTCACAATGGTTATATCAGAAGCTGTGCCCCTCTTAGCAGTTACCTGTTTATCATCACTAAAATTGGATATATATTTTGGGTGAAACTTTGGCATCCCAGTTGTTTCTAAACAATTTACCACTGGCGGTTTGCCCTCACCACTTGCTGGATCCTTCAACTTTTGTTTCACAACTTGCCTCAATAGACATTTGACTGCAATGTGTCCTGTCTGGCTACACTTGAAACATCTAATCCCTAACCGTGCACTTGGATTAGTAGTTTCCCCCATTACTGATGTACTCTGTTGGATGGGTTTAGACTGTTCCCCATGGGTTCCCTTATGTCCATTTACAGCAGTAGGTATCCCTTTCCTATTTAGTGGTGCTCTATTTGCCAAGTAGAGATGCTTTTTTCTCCCCAACTCCTTTGAAGAGTTGCACTCACGGTCTGCTAACTAGACTCTCATGTCATCAGGCAAAGTACTGAGGACTTGTTCCCTCACCAAAAGGTCCACCAGTCTCTCAAAAGTGGTGACCAGACACACACTTACCCATCTGCAAAAGTAAATACTTAAGTCAGCAATATAATCACATACAGTTTCATCTGCCTTGCGTCTATGTTCACAAATCATTTTTCTATAAGCTTCAGGTGTTAGTTTAAAACAATCTAGAAGACAGTTCATAACTTTAACATAATTCAAATAATCTACATCAGATAATGTTGACATGACCTGAACAGCTTTATCATGGAGTAAGGGAGTTAGAAGCCAAACTCAGAGCTCATCATGTTGTCTACATACCCTATCAAAAATATAAATAAAACTATCAAAGTCATTCCCATCCCTGTACTGAGGAAAAAGTTTACAGACCTGTATGTCTTCTGGGGTCTGGTTATTCCCTTTCCCATTACCTCCATGACCCTCTCAAAGGGTAAAAAGCTGCATTTCATGCCGGTGCTATCTCTCATTCTCCTCATGCTGTCTCTCATTGTCCTTTGCTTCTAAACACCTCAGTGTCTTTACTGATTCCAGTTCAAGATGTTTGGCCTCCAGTTCATGTTGATGCTGCCTCTCCCTTTCCTTAGCCTCCCATCATTGGGCTTCTAGTTGCAGTCTTTCTTCATTCTCCATTCATTTGGCTTCCAGTTCATGTTGACGCTATCTCTCCTCAGCTTCCAGATATCACATTCTCTCCTTAGCCTCCAGTTCCAATCTCATTAACTCCAGATGGATTCTTATGTCATCTAAAGAAAATGTGGACTGTCCCATCTTGGCAGGCTGCACCTCACCAACATCAAACTGGATATCCTCCACACAGCTGGTTTGAGCTGTGGCTGCAACGAAAGCTGAAATCATAACTCCCTTGGTCATGTTGGCATCTGTTTTCACACTCCTTAGCCAACTGGATCTTTGTCAGCTTGCTAAAATCATCTGCAGACATCCTTGCCTGCTATCCCTGACTATCTAACTAAAATAAATAAAACTGTGCTGTATTGAAATTCTACATGTTTACCTTATGACTGCCAAGAGTGCACACCTTAATGACCACTACCCACATTCTACTGGAATCCAATTACAAAATCCCACATTGCTGGCACCAATTAATGTGACATCCAGTCAATACCTCACTGGGCTCCCACCAATTAAATATGATGCCCCTTACTATCCTGGGTTAGTAATAAGGAGCTTCAGTCCTCACTACTGACTCCAGCATGAGGCTGTCACTTAACAGGAGTAATATTTCACACTTTTCCCCAAAGAGCACAACATGAACATGCTCAGTAATAAGGGACAGGACTGTATACTTCTGTCCACCCATGATGTAACTCTTTATTACACACTTCAGAACAATGCATCCCAGTTTAAGACCTCTGATACACTCACAATCAAAGTAAATTTAAATTTCACACATCCAAACACTTCTGGGAAAGCCTGACACATTCCAGCTGTGTTCCTTCCCCAAAATAATAAATGCTGTCAGCTATCAGAGCATCTTCATGCCCTTCTAAAGGGGTTTCCAATTATGAAAATTAAATATCAAACATAAATGATAAATATGACCAGAGCAGCCACACCTTTGAGGGGACCTGGGGAGTATCAAACAGGTATAAACACTCTCTAATCTCTAAAGAAAAAACGGATTTCCAGCTACAATGTAATGTAATGAAAAAAAACATTTAATAATAAGTAAAATGATTGCAAGAATAAAAATCAATAGCTTTCAATAAACAACAGACTTCAATCACCAGAAATATAAAATTAAACTGCAGAATAGAAGTCCATCATTCTAGAAAAACTCTATCTACATAAATAAGCTTTCCTAATCTAACTAGAGAATACTGTCCCTGATCTAATCTAACACATAACAGCAAGGCAAAGGCAGGCTTACAGTTTTTGGTGAGTTCTCTTCTGTGGGTGTCTACTGACTGCAAATCTTCACTAAAAGCTGCTCTTTACAAACTACTCATCCCCTTAACTAACTGCTCAGCTTAACAGTCTCAATTGTCTTATTTTTAAAAATAACAAACAGCTGTTTGAAAAAGTTTTTTTTTCTTGTCAATTGGCTGTTCAAATAATCACCCAGCAATTAAAAACTTTCTAATGACTTCATCTATTGTTCAGCTGATTCTCCACAGTACTTTAGAATGCACCTCTCAAACATGATCAGTTAGAAATGCATTAAAACACTGACAGATTCTTTAAACATTCTGTTTAAACAGGGAGTTACCCAACATTTTGAAACTTATTTATATTTTCACAATTAGGCATGCTGGCATACAATAAAAGTTAATCTGAGAATATGCACAAACCTCTTGCCAGACATGCTAATACAGATGCCAGTGTTTTCAGTTTCTTCGCAGAAGGAATCAGCTTAAACCTTATTCACAGGGACATAGTTGACCATCAACACACTTGATCTGACCTGTTTTGGTTTTGTTAAGGGTAGCTTTTGCTTATTAAACCTAGTGGAGTTCTCTCATAATGACCCAAAGAGCTTGATGAGGGATAGCAATGCATGCTGTCTATGTTGAGTTATCCAAGGCCTTTCACACTAGTCCCCATTCAGGTATCACAAAAAAAATCTCCCATCTGAGGATTAACCCATACATTAGTAGAGGGATAGCCATCTGGCTCACTGACAGAACAAATACTGTCAAAGTCAGGAACTGCACCTCCACCACTAGACCATTTACCAGTGGAATACCATGAAATCTGTGTTGGGCCTTCAACTGTTTGGAAACTATTTCTATGAATTCCAGGCAAAGGTATATGGCCTATGGCTTACCACATTTGCAGGTGACTACCTATTGGACACAGTCATGTAGAGTCCCCCAAGTATGTTAACATGTTACAGAAGAGGTGGACACAGACAATTGACTGGTGCCAAACTCATAGACTGAACTTTAAAGCAAAACATGCCTCAATGTCCTGTTTGGCAATGAAGTCCCCCTGCTAATTATGATATACATAGCACCCCTCTAAGCTCAAACATAATGCTGGGAGACCTCAGAACACATGTTGATGGCAATTTACACTTCAATCACTATGTGTCCATAGTGTCGAGGCAGACATTCTCCATTGTGCACTTTATAAATAAGCCCATTACATCCAAGATCAGGGAGGTCATAGCTCTGTTGTACTCTACCCTTATTGGACCACTAATTGAGTGCAATGCTCCCTTCTGTCTGTACCTCACCAGACATTGCTGCAACTGGAGAAAACATCAAGGTTTGTGACCAGGAGGATCCAGGGACTCCAAAACATGGCATACATGGAAAGACTGAAAGACCTGTCACTGTACTCATTATCATGCAGGCTGCTGAGAGGTGACTTATGCTTGGCCTACACAGCAGTCTCAGACCCTGGTCTACTGGAAGTGCTGGACATCTGCAAATCAAATGAAACAATAATAATTGCTCCAGAGATCTCAACCTAGCCTGTGACATAAACAGAACATGCTGAGGAGGCAGATATATATCTCAACAATTGTTGCTCCTCTGTAATAGGCTCAAACTACATGTGAATAAGTGCTTCTCAATGACCCTATTCAAGTGCAGCCTTGACAACTGGGTGGGTGATTGTAAGTTCAACCCTGGGGTGGCATCTATGTCCCTCATGGACAGGGCCAGTCCGTGCTAATCACAACATCAGTCTGCTAACAATGACCACCTAACTATGTTCAATAAGGGTACTTTTGTTTTCACATGACTAGGCTTGTAAATGTCCTTGGGCTATTAGGCTAGTAACCGCCTATGAACCTATGAAGCTATGAACATCTTCAGGCCTCCAATCATCTTCTCTCTGACATGCCCTGCTGATGTCATCCACTATAAGTTGCCCTGCAGTCTTGTAAAGGTCAAGACTTGTGCTGTTGCCGTTGCATAAAGTACTGAGTTCTGTAGTCTGTGTACTTAGGTAGGGATTCTATTTTCATTGCAGTCAAGTGTGTGTGTGTGTGTGTGTGTGTGTGTGTATATATATGTGGATAAGTGCTTCTCAATGACCCTATTCAAGTGCAACCTTGACAACTGGGTGGGTGATTGTAAGTTCACCCCTGGGGTGGCATCTATGTCCCTCATGGACAGGGCCAGTCCGTGCTAATCACAACATCAATCTGCTAACAATGATCACCTAACTATGTTCAATAAGGGTACTTGTGTTTTCACATGACTAGGCTTGTAAATATTCTTGGGCTATTAGGCTAGTAACCTCCTATGAACCTATGAAGCTATGAACATCTTCAGGCCTCCTATCATCTTCTCTCTGACATGCCCTGCTGATGTCATCCACTATAAGTTGTCCTGCGGTCTTGTAAAGGTCAAGACTTGTGCTGTTGCTGTTGCATAAAGTACTGAGTTCTGTAGTCTGTGTACTTAGGTAGGGATTCTATTTTCATTGCAGTCAAGTGTGTGTGTGTATAGATGTGTGTGCGTGCATGTGTGTGTGTGTGTGTGTGTGTGTGTGTGTGTGTGTGTGTGTGTGTGTGTGTGTGTGTGTGTGTGTGTGTATGTGTGTGTGTATGTGTGTGTCTAGCCAGAAGAGCAGAAGGCTGTATCCTACAGTTACCACTCCAATCCTATATAGAGTATTTTGACACTTGGACATGCCTACACATTCATTTCATGCAGGGATCCCAACATATTATCTCCATCATGCACTGCTGATGTCATCCACTATAGGTTGATCTGCAGTCATGCAAAAGTCAGACTTGTGTCATGGTGGTTGTGTAAAGTCCTGAGTTCTATAGTCTGTATATGTAGATTGGTAGGAGCTCTATTCTTACTGCTGTCAGCTGTGTGTTGTGTGTGTGTGTGTGTGTGTGTGTGTGTGTGTGTGTGTGTGTGTGTGTGTGTGTGTGTGTGTGTGTGTGTGTGTGTGTGTGTGTGTGTGTGTGTGAGCTGATGTTTGACAATACATAGAGCATTTTACACTAGCATCTGGAACACTGTTATATTCTCCTCAACAGACACTGCTTATGTCATCAGCTATAAAGTGTCGTCTGAGACACTTCAAGTCAGACTTGTGCTGTGGCACTTGAGTAAAGTACTGTATTCTGTAGTCTACGAACTTAGATAGGTAGGCATTCTATTCTCACTACAGTCAACTGTGTGTGTGTTTGTGCCCTGGCTTTACATTAGAAAGAGCATTTTACAAAAGCATGTGGGACACTGTTATATTCTCCTCAACAGACACTGCTGACATAATCAGTTATAAATTGTCTGAGACACTATAAGTCAGACTTGTGTCGTGGAACTTGCATGCAGTACTGTATTCTGTAGTTTATGTACCTTACATAGGTAGGGGTTCTAGTCTCACTGCAGCCAGGTGGGTGCATGTGCTTGTGCACTTGCTTAACAGTAGATGGGGACCTGGTTCAAGGCAGCAGAAAGCGCCCCTGCACTACCAGGCTATAACTTATCCCACACCTTTCAGCCTCAGAACTTGGACAGAAGCTCCAAAGGCAGTGGTGTTTCCATATTCATAAAGGATGCGCACACCTCCAGACTGGTTGCCCAACATAACACATCAGAGGTACTTCAGATGCAGCTAATATTGGGTAAGACAGCATAGCCTGTTATAGGTCCCCAACCATGCCCCAAGACACTCACTCCACATTCATAAGCACCCTGGAGAATATTAGGGTACAACCTAACACACTCATACTGGGTGGCTTCAACTACCCTTCCATTAACTGGGAAAACTACTCATGTATCAATACACTTGCCCAACATTTCCTGGAATTCATTAATTCCACTGCCCTGGACCAGCTCTTTCTTACCCCCACTAGAGGCAGCAACATCCTTGACCTGGTTATTACTAACATGGACGACTGTTGCTCTACACCAATAGTCAACTCATCCCTGATTAGATCTGACCACAAACTAATCACCTTGGAAATCCACATCCCTCCCACCCACCCCTGCAAAGGTAAATACTATGAAAAACTTCTACAAAGCTACCTTTGGGCTCCTAAGAACAGAGGTGGCTAACTTCATGGGACCCATGCAAATGGAAAATAGTTGCATGACCACCACATCATACACCAATGCACTGTACCAACACATACACAAATGCATGGATCTCGCCATACCCAATAGAACCAAGATGCTCCCCTCTAAAAAAAAAGGAAGCAATCTGGTGGTCTCCTGCCATAAACAAACTCTACAACAGAAGGAGAAAACTGATGTGGAATAAGGTGAAGTCTCAAGATTGGAAAAACTCCCTTATCAGCCTCAACAAAAAGTTGAACTCCTTCATAAAATCCTCTAAAGCTAGTTATGAAAACAGAATCGCAGCAGATAGTAAAGACAACCAGAAGGCCTTCTATAATTATGTAAAGAACCTCCACAACAATACCCAGATTTGCTCTGAGCTACTGCACAATGACACCTCCTATACTGAGCCAACAGATATTGCCAATATACTGGCCAACAGATCCAGTGTCAACATTACCACTCTCACCCTCACAAAGGACCAATCACAATACCAGTAGATTGCCAGGTACCCAGTATTGCTGCTGCACAGGTTAAATCAGCACTGTTCAAGGCCAAGAATACAGCTTCTATGAGACCTGACAATATACCTGGTTGTGTTCTACATGAACTACAGAGTGAACTGGCACCTCACCTGTGTGCCCTGTTCAATCACAGCCTCACCTCAGGCTTTGTCCATACTGAATGGTGCACTGCTATAGTCATCTCTCTCCACAAAGGAGGAGCTACTACAGACACTGGGAACTATCACCCCAGTAGCCTGACAAGTCTGATATGCAAAGCTATGGAATGCATCATCATGGACCTAATAAACAAGGATATAGGGAATCTCCAAACTCTGGATCCCACACAGTTGGATTTTGTAAAGGGTAGATCATGCCTGCTCAACTTGGTTGATTTCTTTGAGTCAGTCTCCAGAGCTGTGAATGAAGGCAAGGTGGTTCATACAGCCTACCTTGATCTGGCCAAGGCCTTTGATACAATTCCCCACTCAGGAATCATAGAAAAACTCGCTAAGATAGGCATCAATTCCTATATCACTAGGTGGGTTGCAAACTGGCTCACAGATAGAACCCACAGTGTGAAAGTAGCTGACTCCAAGTGAGACTGCTGACCAATCATGAATGGTGTCTGAAAGGGATCAGTCCTGGGTCCTCTCATGTTTGATATCTACTTCTCAGAAGTCCAGGCTAACATGAAGGGACTCTGGCTGACAAAGTTTGCAGACAATTGCAAGTTGGGAGTCATTATTAACTCTCCAAGTGATGTTGACATCTTGCAGAAAGGCCTCAATGAGACCAATGACTGGTGTCAGAACCATGGCCTTAAGCTTAATACCAAAAAATGTGTCATCATCTGCTTTGGGAAAAAAACAGTTCCCATGAACTACCACATCATTGGTAGTCAACTGAACACAGAAGGCATTACAAGAGATTTGGGAACACAGGTTGACAGCAACCTCTCTTTTGACCACCACACTGCCACTGTGGTCAGAAAGTCCTTCTATGTGGCGTATCTCATTACTAAGGGTTTTGCATTCAGAAAGAAAGGAGTCAATGTCTCCCGTTACTCTTCCCTCATTAGGCCAGTCATCGAGTACAATGCCCCAATTGGCATGTACCTCACTAGACACCTGCAACAACTGGAGAGGCCGCAAAAGTACCCCACAAAGAGGATCATAGGCCTTAAACACTTGTTTTATATGGACAAACTCAAAAAACTCCAACTATTCTCTGTCTCATATCACCTACTTAGAGGTGATCTCTGATTGACTTACAAAGCCATGTCTGACAAAGCTCTGTTAGAAATGTTACATCTAAAGAAAGCCCAATACCTCCGCACCACATGCTTCAGAGACCTCAACCTCATTACCACAATCAACAGAAGGTGCTGGTGGGACAAGTTCATAACCCAGAGACTGCCCATGCTATGGAATAGATTTCCCATACATGTCAAATAGAGCTACTCACTGGCCCTCTTCAAGAGAAATATTGATGAGTGGATGGGAAATAGAAAATTCACCCCAGGGATCACTTTAGTGGCTCTACTCAACAGAGGTACTGGAAACTAAGGTCAGGTGGCAATATGCCAGGGTAATCCTATGGGCTAGGCTTGTAAAGGCTCCAGGGCCATTAGCCTAGTACACACCTATGTGAATGTATGTGTCCACAGTGGCAAGTACTCCCTTGTATGTAACACAACGACTGAGTATGTGCAGGACATCCGCATCACAAGTCATGATATCTTCATAGTTTACAGCCTTCACCACAGTAGTACCTGAATACAATGCACCCTTCCTCATGTCCCTCCATACATATCTTCCAATGATGTGGTAACTGAAGTGCACCACCTTTGTCATTGTGAGCTATCACACATCTATTTGTGCAAAACTAGGTATTAGTTTTGCTGCATAAACATTACTGTCTGATGGCAGATAACCCCCATGCATGTGTAATATCTGTTTCAGTGATGCACTCATGACATGCATACCTGTTTAATAACATTGATGACACGATTTACATTCATGACAGTGCAGATTGTGACAAATATATATCTGCTATGCACACCAGTCAACTAGCCTGTAGTGATCATAATGTCGTGTGTCTCTTCACACCTCCTGAATATGTTAGTTTCAGGAGAGGGTGTTTGATTACATTTGTAGATTGCTGATATGTCCTAATAATTGTACAAGTGTATTGGTGCAGAATCATCTTTGCTCACTCAAAAAAAACATATGTTGCATCAGAGACATGGGTATTACTGGTAGTATTATTCTGATATGATTCATGATTTCATGTGATCATTTTACTGTTGGCCATGAGCCTGTATCTGTGGCATACTTGTTGGAAGCCATTGTTGACAATACAGGCATAATCAGTCAGATCAGCTTATACAGTGTCACAATATGCATCCAAACCCAGTTGTATTTAACATCAGTGATACACTTCCTCTCCATTGTACATGTCTGGATGCTTATATCACACAGACATCCTGCACTATTATGTCACCATGTGTGACAGTCACATCATATACATTTGTCACTGTGCAGGCCATACTGTGTCATGTGAAGATATGATTAGTGCTCTTGCTTGCAGCTGTCTTCCTTTTATATTTCCTCATGTTTAGCACATTACAATGCGTCGCCTGTCCTACTTCCTGGTATTCATCCCTAAACTTCATCTATGTGTCCCTATTCAATAAACACGCTTAACATGACTGTTTCTTATAAATGGCAGTCCATGTACCCTTACAGATCATTGACATAATGTGTACAGTCTGGCAGGAATGGGAATTCCACAATCTCAGCACTATATACATTGACTTGTCCTGTGCCTGCAACATGTACATTAATATATGAAAAACCTGGTGGACCATGTGGCATTCTGCACAATCCTACTAGACCAGTATGCTGGCATGTACACATACACTGTCCTGTCCTCTCCCTGCAACATAATACATTAATATATGAAAAACACTGGTCATCTGTGTGGCATTCAGTGCAGTCCTGCTAGTCCAGTATGCTGGAGTACACACATACACTATTCTGTCTTGTCCCCACAAAATAGTACATTAATATATGAAAAACCCCAGTGGTCCATGTGGCATTCCGTGCAATCTCACTAACCCAATTTGCTATGCTGTAACTAAGCTCGCTATCCATGTTGGTTTACATGGTTTCCTGCCTACCGCTACACCCTGCTTGTTTGTGTTTGAAGGCAAGCCACAGCATGAATATTCTTAATCACTGTTCCCCACTGAGCAAACATGTAAACTTCTTGTAGGCTTTCAGCAAAGCCTACATGGAGTTTATTGAATCCCAGTGAAAACCTATATCTAAGCATCTATATACCTATATCTAACTATATAAATATATATGGGTCTACTTTGTTGCATTGAAAATTCATTTTACTGAATTTCAGTTCACCCTCACCAAATCGCTGAAAGCTCAAATTACTGAAAACTCATTTCACCGAAGTGAAGTACTGGCACCATGTAGAGTACTGTAAGGCAAGTAAAAGGTATATGCACTTTTCCCCACTGTAGTGCGATACTGGAGTTAGTATATATAATTAGGGGGGTTCTGGGGGGCACAACGCCCCAAATTGTGGGGTGTAGGGGTGCATAGTCCTCCACCTAGTTTGGGTTTATATTGTCTTTTGGAAAGAGTTAGTCATTGGTGTTGTAAGTGTGCATGTCTATGGTTTAAAATGTAGTGTTTTGAAGCTTTTGGTGAAATATAATACAAAACCAAACTGTGCCCCTCACACCCCCCCAACAATTTATATTAACTCCAGGATCTCACTACAGTGGTGAAAAGGGCATATACCTTTTAGCTGCCTTACAGTATTCTATACAGTGCCAGTACTTCACTTCTGTGAAATAAGTTTTCAGTAAATTGAGCTTTTAGAGATTTGGTGAGGGTGAACTGAAATTCAGTGAAATGAGTTTTCAATTAAACAAAGTAGACCAATATATATATATATATATATATATATATATATATATATATATATATATATATCTGTGTGTGTGTGTGTGTGTGTCTGTATGTGTGTGTGTGACTTACCTTCAAAATGTTGAAAGCACATAGTCGAATGTGCACATCATCGAAATGCTTCCATGAAATCCGTACTGCTGAAATTTCAGAAAGCCAAAAAAAAAAAAAAACAAATTTCGTCATTTCTGACCTTTCCACACCTAAAAACAAGTGCTAACATGGGTCAAAAAGGGGTGAAATTTTGAAGTTCAGAATATTGGTGATAGAGGTTTGGAGAAGTCACAGTTCTGAGTTTGCATAAGTGGTTTCGATGATGTGACTGTCAACATTTTGAAGGTAAACCTATATATATATATATATATATATATATATATATATATATATATATATATATATATATATATATATATATATATATATATATATATATATATATGTATTTATATGGGTCAACTACACATGATTGAAATTTCATATGACTGAAATTCATTTGACTGAGGCCAGGACTTCAAATGTTCAAAACACTGAAAACTCATTTGACTGAAACTCATAACACTGACACATTAAGTAAAAGGTATATGCCATTTTCCCCACTGTAGTGCGATCCTGGAGTTAGTATATATAGTTAGGGGATGTGGGGGTGTGGAGTTTGGATGTTATACATTTTAAAATGGTTTACTATTGTTTGTTTGAACGGCAAAAAGTTTTCCCAAAAACCCCCCCACTTAAAACATAACATAAAGTGGGGGGATTCACCCCCAAACCCCCCAACGTGGGAAGCTATGCCCTCCCTACTTAAATATACCAACTCCAAGATCACACTACAGTGAGGAAAAAGGCAAAGTAATGGACACAGCCAAGCGATTTCTTTCCCAGGGAAAGAATTTGCTTATATGCCGCTTCATCATTTTGCTGTTTAGTCTTTTAAAGTTCGACCAAGATGCATTCGAAAGAATGCGTCTTCAGTCATCTAATAGTAACCTGTTATATATTGGCACACACTTCCATGTATAAAACACATATATAAACATGAGGTATCACTAACATCAGCGTCATATTAATAATATACTCAATACCTATTTCCTACCTAACAAATTATTGCATACTATCTAACAAACTATACGGCAAAATTGCCACTTTGTGTATAATAATGAGATGTCATAAGCACTTTCAATGACAGTGCACATGGATTTAAACTAAAACAATAAAAAAATCACTGACCTCGGCATCAACGTTGCTATACGTTTTTTGTATTCTACCCTTTTTTAAACTTAAACTAGAATATCTGATCTCATAATCATAGACCTCTCAAACCTTAGTTTCTTTTAACACAATGTCTCAAAGGCTATTGCCAGCTGAGCTCTTAATCCTGTCAAAATTATTAAACTCATTTAACCTCCAATAGCCTACCCTGAACATAAATGGGCACATTGTATAGTGACTATACCAATCAACATATATTTGTATTATGAACTATCAAAATCTGCAAACGCATAATTAAACCAATCAAAATCCAGACATCTAATACAACTGCCATATATATTCCTCATACATAGAGCAGAAGCTTGATCTTCTAGTTATGGATCTTTCAAACCTTAGATCCTCATGCCACAAATTATTTTATATGGGCTCTTGCCAACTAAACACCTAATCATGCCAAATTTATTAAACTTATTTGAACTCAAATAGCCTGTCCTAAATAAAAGAGCATATTATATATTATCTGCCACCAATCAGGATACATTTGTATTATAAAACACCACCTTCACTTCAAAATATTTCAACTACTGTATTAGCATAACTATTAGCGCTCGTTGTCCCCATCACCACACCTGCACATTGCCTATAATACTTTTGATGATATACAAATACATTATTTTCTAAAATTGTTTCAATAAATAAACACAGTAAATCTATGTGCTTAATATCATAAGAACTGTTGACACATAAAAAATTTCTAACCATAACAACCCCTACATGGTTTGGTATGACAGTAAAAAGTGAACAGATATCCATTGCAACCAACAAATCTAAATCTCCCAAAGGTTCATTAGAAATACAAGCAAACAAATCCTTCAAGAAATGTCTGCTGTCAGCTAGGACAGTGCTGACATCACTGACCACTCGTCACAAAAAAGTTTCAACATAAGGAGATATAGGTTCAGTGCTCCACCCTCGTACAGACACAATAAGTCTGAACAGGAGTGCCGCAGGGTCCTTGTGAATCTTAGGTAGACAATTAAATGATGGCATCAAAGGCTTGTTTACAAACAAAAAATTATATAAACTTTCCATCACTAAGCCATCTAATCAACATTCCAACAAAATGCATTTCACATTCCTAATAATCTCTTGAATCTGCATATAATTCAGGAGTTCATAAGTACTGGAATGACTCAGATTAAATTTATCTAACATGGCACTATGATGTGACACATTCAACAGATCACATTCTACTGCATTACAAAAAACTTCTAATGTTGCATTGAATAGAGGATTGAATTCCTAAACTCAGTGACTCCAGTATCATTGGGAAACATTGTCTTTAACTGTAAAGTCTGTGCAAATAATCTAATATTTAAAATAGTGACCCCTAAATCAACAAGACTAGATGGTACAAAGGACATACCTCTTTCTAGAAGGGAACACTCAGACCTCTTGAGAATTATTTTAGAAATATTATGTACTAATGTACATTGTCCTTCTCCCACATCCATTTCAGTGACCTGCTCTGTGAATCTTTGTGATGTTCTATCCTTCTTTTCTGATTCCTGCTCCTGAAATGGCCTCTGTCTCCTTTCTTCCATACTGGCAGTGGTAGGATAAAAAAACTTTGCATAGAAGTTGAACTCCCCTGTTTTGGTTGCACATCGGGTTCACGTCTCTCAGTTCCTTTCTGTAACTGCTGATCATTCATGCTCATTGAAGTGTCATTAACTTGACTTAATTCACCACCTGTGATCCACATTGGACTTGATCATCTTTTGTCAGGTTCACGGTCCTTGTCTGCTCATCTCCAGCCTCTCTCATCTTCTGGTAAGAGACATTCTTCATCCTGGGCCAGGAAAAAACCTGACCATTAGTGAAGTCTGTTAGGTCTCTATGCAGCTTCTTCAGTTTTGTCTGCCGCAGATGAGTCTCCACTGAATTGACTGCATTGATCACATCATCCAGCTTCTCGGTAAAACACTCTACTGGAAATAGTTCATGCAACTTCTACATATGATCCTGAACTTTATCAGCAAGGGACTGTTCAATCAGTCTAAAATATTCAATCAGCAGATGTAGATAGCTGTATCTGGTCTGCAAGATTAATTCCTGCCACTGCTTCAGCAGCTCAGGGTGTGCTGTCCCAAAAGTTGGGATTACAAGGATCTGCATGCCCCTAGGTACTACTTTTTGATGTAGACATGCTTCAAGTAAAAGCGCTGCCACTGCAGGCATTTAAATTCAGACAGTTTGTCTTCCAAAGCTCTAAATTCTGCACAGAATTTGACAGTATCCTACCCCTCTGTTGCACCATTGTTGGATCCTCACTCTGGTGTGCACAATGGCAATGGATTATTACTTTGGATCAAGAGGTTGCTGACTTGATTCTTCCTTTGAACCAAATTCACCCATGTTGTTTCTTTGGCAGCCCTTTTGGGATTGAAATCGAATTCAACTTCTGTACTCTGACCATCTGCCACGGTTGCCTCGAGTATAACAGAACTCCAATAAAAGCCAATGAGCAAAAACACTCCAAAGGCAGCCCAGTGTTGTAATAGCAGTAGAAATGTATAAAACATAAGCCACCACTGTATACGAGGATATGGAACTCTTTTTATTACAAAAATAAAATATGCAGAAGCAGTAAGCGCTTTAGCGACTAAAGACTGTAAAAAAAGAGATATCACCACATATTTTTAAATACATATATCAATAAAACATCATCCAATAAAAATCAAAACTCAATTAAACAATAAACCGTGAATATTAATGCTCTAGTACACATATCAGCCACTCAAATAGGGTCTTATCAACTAACCTATCAGATGCTTACAATTCTAAGCAATCCTGTGCATTAAAACACATCCACTATGATAGAATACAGAACCCCAATCCTAAATACTCATTGCAACATATTAATTCAATCAAATTACATATCTGTTCTTGTCTACCAATCAGGGACAAGTAATAGTAAACTGTAGTTCCTCATGCCTACTCTAACTGAACATTATAGCTGGCATGGAATCAAAAAACAAAAAGAAAGAATAGTCAATACATATTTTCTTTCTAACAAATTTTGTGGCAAGGTCTCCATATCGACACACACTTCCACATATAAAACACATATATAAACAATGACGTATCACTAACATTGGTGACATAGTAATAATACACTCAATACTTATTTCCTACCTAACAAATTATTGCATCTATACTAACAAACTACACAGCAAAATCACCACTTTGTATATTATAATGAGATGTCATAAACACTTTTATGGACAGTGCACATGGATTTAAACTAAAAGAGTAAAAAAAATCACTGGCCTCAGTATCAACATTGCCGAATATGCTCTTTTGTGTTCTACCCTTTCTTAAACTAAACTAACATATCTGATCTCATAATCATAGACCTCTCAAACCTTAATTCATTTTAACACAATTTCTCAAAGAGTATTGCTGGCTGAGCTCTTAATCCTGTCAAAATTATTAAACTCATTTAACCTCCAATAGCCTACCCTAAACAAAGAAGGGTGTATTGTATATTGACTAACACCAATCAACATACATTTGTATTATGACCTATCAAAATTTGCAAACACAAAATTAAACCAATAAAAATTCAGAAATCTAACACAATTTATTCAAACATTCCTCGTTAGCTAGGATGGGATTAAGAGGGCAGCCACCCTAGGCACAAGGTGTTAGGAGAGCATGATTTGCATGATCTGCAATTTTTTTTTATTTATTTTTTTGGTCCTCGTGTAAATATGAAGACAGGCAGTATATGGTGATGGCATTAAGACCTGGTACTCTTCTTTATGAGGAAAAGAGTTTTAGATTGAAGAACAGACTATTTTTGCTCTCACACAGCACGTGAGGGTATTAAGACCTGGCACTGCTCAAGCGAGGAGCATCAGACTGGAGAATGGACTTTTTTTTTTGCTTCTTATTCTAAAATTGAGAGGTGCCTGAAATGGGAGTAGCATGGGGCACCAAATGACCCAGCTGCAGCTCTGTTTCATTATGTGCTTGATCTGTAGCAGCTGGCACAATGTCATAACCGACTGGAAGTTAAAGGGTGTACCCTGATTTTTCAGGACTTCCTTCAGTATTCCAACCCAGTCACTCAGTAGTATTCACTCTTAACAATGTCATTATCTGCTACTCATAGTGAAATGATTTCTGGGTGCATAAAACTATTATCTAAAATTAATAACATGTACTGCTGCAAAGATACTGTCTTAGTAAGAGGTCATAAAACTATCCTTTCAAATGGGTTTCTGTTATTGGCACTTGCAATTGTACTAAAGAAGTCCATCTAGGTTTTTTGTAAAAGTACACTGACACTCTGGATGTGAGTCACATCATCATTCAGTACAGCAAAGAACACATAAAAATAAGCTGCTCAGAATATTTTTCTTTACCTTTTCTATTGCCATATGTCCACTCAGTATATGATGGTCTGCCACTTTCACCATTAAAGTCCTTTATAGTTGGCATTCCTGAAGGTGTCTGATAATTTCTTCCTCTTCTGTAGTCACCCTATAAAGAAAACTATTGACTGCTTCAAAAACTGGCTTCTGCAACTCTGGGGCTCCTCTTACTGATCTATCCTAAAGACGTGTTGCTGGACATGCAGGTCAGACAGTGAAGGGTCACTTTCCTCATTCTCATTATTATGGTTGGTTCATAGGTCCATATGTAGTTACAAGGCATGCATTCCTCTTGACATTTGAGGAACCTAGCTCAATTTCTAAAATTCCTTAAATCACTGTCTAGTTAAGTGACTTGTTCAGAGTCACGGGGTGTTCAAATGGAGGCCAAATATGTCAAAGCTTGAACCACAGGATGCAGCTCTTTAGCAGCTCATAGACCTAATTCTAAACACTAGCTGTTAGGTTTGAGTTCAGCATATTGTCCTATGTTACTCTCCGTATCCACCAGTGATAATGCATTATCTTCTTTCTGTACTTAAATGACAAAATAGAAATACCTCCTCATCTCACCATTCTTTGGATCCTGTGTAGCCATCTGACTCCAAGAACCCTCAATGTCACATATCCCTTTATAAGGAAAATCTTTCCCTATATTACTTTAAGCAATATCAGAGCACCTAGCACTACACAACTCTTGAGGTGTCATGTTGTGTACTGAGTAGACATTTGGCTACTGGTTAACTCTTCATGTACTGCATCTCTGTCTCAGACACACACACACACACACACACACACACACACACACACACACACACACACACACACACACACACCTTGTATTCATAATACAGCAATTTCTTGCTACTCAACCTGCTTGAGCCACACTCAGTGATAGTCCCTAAACCCATCCCTTTTGAGGTATTCTAAATTTCTTGATTATGACTTTGTCATATGTTATATAATGCCATCTTGGCAGTTCAAGAAAACTAATTATCAGGCCATTTACATAAATTATATTATGTTCAGTTGTATACACAAAACAGTTGTCAGATACACTCCATGAGCTCCTCTTGTAGAAGTCAACTGCTGCATGAATATATCTCTTCAGGATATTTAGAACACATAGGCTGATACCTTGGCATTATCTCTGTCTCGATTTCTCTTGTGAGATATACTTAATCTCTCTCAGGTTTTCAAGATTTTTTTTACTCCTTACCCTTAAAAGGGACATTCATTATGCCTCTTGGAGCCCCGCTATTATTTTGAGGCCATCTGTTCTGTGGTGAACTGCCTTTCCATCTGTGCTATCAATTTTTTCTGTTTTATCAGTTCTTTAGATTATATACCTTTGGACAACAACATGTTGTTTCTACAAAATAGTATTGCCATTTCCAGCATTTCCACTCTGTGATTGGCATAGGTAATCTTGAGCAGAGATCTCTCTCTATCTTTTTTTTTCCCTTTGGCCAGTTGTTAAACATTGAGTCCATGTAAGAAAATGCAGTGCTCTAATGATGGTGTTTGTTCTGAAATAATCCAAGATCTCAGCATTTAATCACATATAATTGCTGGTATGTAGAACAGGGAGAGCCAAGTAAACCTTTTAATGTGCAATAACTAGAATATCAGTTGAGATGTCCCCAAATCATATGTTGATGACATTTTTTTATTTAATACAGTAGCCCATTTTGTGCTATAGCTATTAACAGCAGATTACAGATTGTCTCATTTGGATAGACCTGAGTAGTGCCAACCCATGCTTGTTCTTACGCCAATGTAAATCAGTTTATGAACAGCATAGCTGTATTTCTGCTAGGCATTTGGCATTCCTAGCATTTTCTATTGTAAAATATTCTAAGGTTTTGTTAAGTCCTTAATGATGTCTTCCTGTTTTGAAAAAGCTGTTAAAGTAATGTCAAATAGTGTCACCATGTGTTCCAAATATCTGAAATGCCAGAATTCTGTAATGTCCCAAAACATAGCCTTCTAAGTTTTTGAATATAGCACTTCTAAATTAATTCTCTCAGCTGAACAAAAATGCCTTATTACAGATTCATCCTCACAAAGACTTTTTTGTTTTGTTTTGTTTTAACAAAAGGAAACAATACAAAAGTTACTTCCACTAGCAGTAAAACGTGGAACAAACGTAACTCAAAGATTCTTTAGTCTATTAACAATAGCAATTTCTGTCAGCCATTAAACCAATCATAACATTTCATTTTCTTTAAATTTTGCTTTGCAGAATCATTATCACCAACACTAGTGGTCTTCAGATTTTTTTTGGTGACAGATATGAGCTATTTTCTCAAACAGAACATAAGAACCACTTTCTGCTCATGGGTTCTTAATTATCCAGATGTCTACATATCTCCTTATCTGTCTTGGTTCTCTTTTCATGCCACACCAAGATCATATAATCATTTACAAATCCACTAAAGTTTCTTCATTTGCTTCTTAGTTTTATTCAATCTCTTCAGGTAAAACCACTGCAGTCTGCTCCACTGGTGTTCTGAATGCAACTGACCTACATGTTACTAAATCTCAGGACAGGCAAAACGATTCATCTGTAGGTTATTTGACTGCTGATATCTGCTCTCCTTTTGGGAGCTAAAACAAAAGTATTCATCCTTATTTGCTCAGTCCCATCTCATCAGATTTCTTATATATCATGCATTTATACTAAAAATTAAGTGGTATTAGAAACAGAGAAGCAATGCTCCAAGGTATGATTGGTTATTATATTTGATGACTAAGCCCATATCTCATCCTGATGGCTGCTGTGCATACTCACAAATACATTACTGCCCTCTTCCTTTCCTCATATGTGAAACTTAGGAATGTCAACAGACATTGACCAAAAGTGACAGGGACAGAATTTGTTGTTGTTGTGTCTTTCGGCTTTTCCCGGTTAGGGGTCGCCATAGCGGAACTCCGGTCCGCTAATGATTGGCAGTTGATTTTTACGTGCTGAGTTGCCAGCCCTAATGCACAACCTTCAAAGAAGGTATGCCCATTCACGCATGTCTACACGCAGAAGACGCTCTAGCTCAGAGTCGAACCGGTCAGTGTCTTACTGTGAGGCGACAACGCTACCGCAGCACCACCACAGATTGACTGGCTTTTCCATTCTGAAAGGAAAGACATGGTCTTGTCTATTTATCAATAAAAAATATGTTTGCATATATATATAAGCACATGTGCATGTATGTTGTTGTTTAGTTTCTTATTACTAAGGAAATCTCACAGGAGTCATGAACATCATGTCCAGTGTTTACCTTTTGAGAGAAATGAGAGATAGTTTTATTACATGTGGAAAAATGTCCTGTAATAATCTGTATTTCATATAAACAGCAACTAAACTCTGACCTAGTTTTTTTTCAATTCTGCTATTAAAACAGTTATCAGTATTCACTCGGCTGGGACACACTTTGTCAGTTTGATAGAAGAGAACGGATGTTTAAATATGGATATAACTGATTTTCTGTCAATGATCACAGCAATCCTGTGCAACATTCCTAACAAGTAATAATGCTTCTGACATCTGCATATGAATACTTTCATGACATACAAACTAAAACTATTCTCAACATACTAGACTTCTTTTCTAATATAAATAATAATCCATCACTTGTCAATCATATATAATATTATTAGAATTGAATTGGTTTCCTCTGAATTGTCAGACTGGAATTACTCAACAAAAATAAATAAAGAACTTTTTGAGAAAAGTAAGAAACTATCCTTAAAATCTGCAGAAAGATCAGTGTCCTCTCTATATTGTAGGGTTTATACATGGACATTTTTACACAGAGTTTTTCTAATACCCCACTAAATTTCTGTTATATATAAATCAGAAAATAATAAAATGCTAGAGATGCAATGAAGCCCTTGATGCAGATTGGGTTCATATGATCACAAAATACGATATAGTGTCATCTTTCTGGACTGATTTTAGAAAATGTTGCCACCCCTTGTAGTCAGATAATTGCACTATTACAGATTCCCTGATATTGTTCAATGCACCATTCCCAGATGTTATTCCAGTATCACAAATGCCTCTTCTTTGGTCTGTCTTAGCTATTGCTAGGAAAGTAATAACTAAAAACTAGAAATGCAAAACTATTCCTTCTCTTTTACTAGTGAATTTATCTGTCTAGCCAAATCTGTTTGTAAAAATGAATTATCAACCATAAAACTGAGAACTAGAAATGTAACTCATCAATATATAGCCTGGCAGAAATCTAATGATCTGTTAGAAAAGCACTAATGGTTTTGTGTATATAATTGTTGTTATGGACTTTTGTATATAGATTTGCTTTATTTTCTTTCAAACTTTTGAATTATTGCTGGTGTGATGCCCCAGAACTGTATTACTTAATCATGGAGCCTCAATCCTCATCACTGGCCACAGTGGGAGACGTACACACTGAGAGGATGACAAATACACACACAGTGAAATGCAATTTCCCTTAAGAGCTCACAGAGACCACAGTCAGTCTGGGGCTGGTTTTTCCATCTTTCTACAGATCCCCAGTAAGACTTCCCACTGTCACAGCTATAGGGTTGAGATCTCAGCTGAGTGGCCAAGCCAAAACATCCAACACCCTCTCTGTCCAACCAGTGCTTTGTGTCCCTGCCCAAGTAGCTCACACAGACACACACACACACACACACACACACACACACACACACACACACACACACACACACTTTGAGATTAGATCTACACATGCACACACACACACACACACACACACACACACACACACACACACACACACACACACACACACACACACACACACACACACACACACACACACACACACACACACACCTGGGAAAGGCTGGAACAGGTTTATTAGCTATGCCCCCTTCTGCCCAGATTATAAGGTAGTTGTCACTACCACCAGCCACAACTTATCAGCTACTTTAATGCCTTTAGCAAAGGGTGTCCAATCTTACTGTGTAATGTTACTATTAATCCAAATGGTAGTTTGACCAAGAGCAAGGCTATTAGGAGTATCCTGCATAGTGTCACCAAATAGATATGCAAGTACTCTAACAGCTTAAATATCTCTAGACAGACCAGCCACAATTGAAAGGTTTAAATACATTTAATAATAAATAATAAAAGAAGAAAATACTCAATAAACAATCGCAGTTACTTCAGAGTTTAAAATCACAAGAAATATTTAAAACAACATTGCAGGGCAGTCTTAAATAAACAAAGAAAACATCTAAGCTATAGTTCACTATATTTCTAACTGTATCTAAGAGAAATTACTGTGCTCTAGTTAACTTACTTCCAGAGCCAGATAAGACAGTTGTGTAGAGTGGGTTTTTCCATCTGATGCTGTCAGGTCAAAGACAAAATACAAAATGCTCTTCCTCTCTCAGAGAGTTCTTAAATTAATATCTCAAATATTGCATTTGGGATACTTGCAGCATGACATCACTTCTTGTCATCTGACTATCCCAGGTGAAAATCCCCACTGTAGCTGGTAGTCTTTAGCATCTCTATGTGAAAATACATTAACAATGACTCCTCTTAGATCTAAGGCACATGGTGGAAGTCGTAAAATAATTTACATTCATCCACATCTAAAGACAATACAAAAAAAAAACAAGTTCTAGACATTATATGTTCTGTTGCACTGAAACTGAAAGATAACACCTATTTTATGGCACAGTTGCAAAATAATTTAATTTCAGCTATTTTGCTGAAGTTTTGCAAGTTAACTATCTATGTGCCAGTTCCCATTGTTGAAACATATACATTTACACAGTTAGAATAGTTTATACACATTTCTATTCTTTTCCAGTAAGGTACACTGTGGATACATCTTTAAGCTCAGTACTGCACAAACCCTTTTCACACACACTTCTGTACCAGCAGTTTGCTATACACATAACATACAGTTCTAATACATTTGTAACACAAGCATATGAATCGTTGTCATTCACAACTGACATATAATCATTTACAACATTCCAGACAGCTGTGCTGGCAATATCTCCCTCTGTCACACTTCTATATAAATCATATTAATATTCACAAATGACATACAATTATTTACAAAATTCAAGATAGCTAGGCTGACAATATTTCCTTTTGTGACAGTTGGAATATGTAAAACCAAATAAAAACTTTTTTTTAAAAAAGGTACAAATGGCTCAAACCTACTCTTACAGCAGGGTTATACAAGTTAAGGAGTTCTACCTCAGGGGCCAGGTGATGGTCCTAATTCTAGTCAATGAAAATATATTCCTTGCCATATGATCAAGACCACAAAAATGCTGGAAAAAGTCTATCAACTTAACTGGAACCTAGATAGTGCTGGAAAAATAAGATCAGTAAATTGCAGTGTCCTAGCCAAAATAAGACAAAGCAGCAACACATTTATTATGTTGATTCTTTCAGATTTTAGAGTGCAAGGGAAAGCACAATATTTACCTGAAAGCTGTAGTAGGCTGCAGGCCCTAGCTATGAATCAAAAATAAAAACAGAAATGTTGTTATCGATTCATCAGAAAAAGGAATTCAACAGTTTTATAAGCAGAAACAGAACTGTGTTTTTGTTCATACTTGGACATAAGATTAAAGAAATCCACAGAATTATAAAGGCATTCATCTTCCTGGCTGCTCAGGATTTTGCTTGCAGTGACTTCCTGAGTAAAATGTACAGGGGAATGCTCTTCCTCTCTGCCTGTAGTCAAAGCAGCCTTTTGTGGAAAAAAGAAACAGTGACTTTAGGAATAATACTTAAAAAGGTATGGCACATAGTTTAAAGACTTCTTCACAGAAACATAGTGTTAATCCTAAAGTCTTATAAAACAGTAACCATAGGAAAGAAACAATAATTTTACCCTAAGAAGAGACTGAACATGAGTAACAACTGAACATTTCTTTGTAAAAGCAGGTGCTTCCTTTGTGAGAAAAAGAATAGCTCATCACCACACAGAAAAGGATAGACCATTTGAACTACTGCAATGTTTGAAAAACTACAGGTATAGTTGTATGTTTAACTGTAGCAGTTAATACATCAACAAAACAGTACATCAATTGCCTTTTCCCTATGTTTACAGTAATTACACATCAGCACTGCATAGACATTCATACAGCCATTTTACCATTCAATGAACATCATAAGTTGCAAATTAACATTTTTATCTTAGCTGCATATCTTATAATACTTCATGTTCAGGAACAACTTTTATAGTAGCTTATACTTTTTTTGAAAGATGCAGATACATATCAGTTCTGAGTGGAAAGCCACAACACATGATTGTAATAGGTGGCATCTTTTTCTACCTCGACTAATGTCATACAACAAATTCTACTTCATAATCTACTTAGAAGTATATTGAGCAAATGGCATCTGCCACATCTGCTTATGAAGGTATTTACATTTAGCAGCATATATATTAAGAAAAAGTATTAGTTTAAGGAAACCAGCACAAAGCACATTTCCAAAGTGAAAAAGATGAGTACAAGAGCTATAGTTCAAACAGAAAATTGCAATTTTGTTTCCCAGCTAAACTTTGCACATCTAATGACATCTGCAAATGTGTAATAAGTGCCAGCTATGTGATTTACTGACACCTTTAGCATTACTGTTTTAATGGCTCAGTCTGTAACTGAAGTGCTTTATACAGTGCAAGTGAAGAGGGCTAAGGGTTCCTCAAAAGGTTGAATGCTTTCTGTGTCTTTTATGATTCCATTCTGTAATTGTTAAACAGGCACCTGCTATTTGCTTCACTGATACCTTTAGTTTGGTTGCTTTCATGGCTCAGTCTGTAGATGAAGCATTTTGTAAAATCAAAGTCAAAACAGAACATTTGCTTTATAGTGAAGGTACAGTGATAAGAGTTTGTTGATGTCAATACTGCTTTTGGTTACTATGTCTTCTGACTTTTCTGTACCCCATGCATCATATTTTCTTTTACAATTTTTATCTTCATTTACTTAAGATTGATATCTGTGTGTATCTTGCTTTCTTATGCATTCTCTTCCACATTCCTAATTATATCACAGCGTCCCTTTGCAGTCCTGTCTATGTTATATGTCTCTTTCTGATCCCCTATTACCTCTTCTACTTTAACCATACTTCCATTACTACCTTCCACAAGTATTTTCTCTGTAAAACATGTATCCTTAAGTTAAAAAGCAGGTTAGCACACAAGCATTGTGAGTAACTGTGTGTTTGTGTTCTTGATGAGTACCCTAGAAGCTTGCTCTCAATATATAAGTACTACTGCTGCTTGTATTGTCTCATAGCTTGATGTTAATAACATTTTTTTCAGGTGTAAAGGATAAGTACTAAATGCATGACTATAGTTATTACCAAAATGTTTTCCTTGTTAAATGCAGTTGAAATATCTAAAACAATAGCATTATTCAAACTAAACTTAAAATACAATTTAAAATTCACAACTATTTCTCATCTTTTCTAAAAAATAATACACTCTGCATTGGTGGCCACTAAAATTAATAAATCATCAATAAAATGGACAAAGAGTAAACAATTATTACATAATGTAGATCTGAATAAATAATTCTTCTCAATACTAAAGCTTGCAAAGGTAGACAAAACAGCAGTCCTCAATGATACACTTTTCACTTGTTAACATATTATATCATTAAAAATAAATAAATTATTAAAATGTATATTTTCTGAAAGGAAACACCAAAGATTAATATGTTTGTTGGTAAAAATAGTAGCATGTGATAAACTTCTAATTAACTAAATGCCTTATTTATCTGTTATAATAAAATAAAGACAGTCTTACATTTGATCTCATTTTACCTCTATCAACTTCTGAAGTAAATTTTGTGAATTCTTGATAATGAGCTTATGCTTTGCATAACCCTATTTAAAACATTTTCAAAATACAAGGAAATGGATTCTGTTTTTGGAATCCTGTTTAACTACAATAGGTCTCAGTGGGGTGGATAAGAAGCTCTTTATGTATTTTTGTTAGACCAAAAATTTAAGAATCTTTGGACATGAAGAGTCCAAAATATTACATAGGTTAATGTCAATAATGTCATTGTATAGTAACTCTAACAATTCCAAGTCCATACCTTGGTAAGTCATATGCATTCATGTTTACAAGACTTAACATAAAAATGAATGTCATCTAACAAGCTCATCAATTTACTAATGTAAGTACAAATGTCAATGATGTCCATACTATCACATGTATCATCTTTGATGTAACAAACAGACTGTTTTTTTTTTTCTATGAGATGCCAAAAACCTTGAAATCAAAATCACTGAAGTTGTATCTCCTTCTAGTAGGAGTTTTTGAAACCAATGTGTAAATAAGATTTTCACATAATTTCACAAAGCAGACAGGACTGGTAGAAGGTGTGGGTTAAATGTACTAGGCTTACTTAGCTGGGCTGGATTAATTCTGGTATTACTTAAGAAAAAGTTTAAATTTAATATCTGAAAAAAGTTGTAAATCTAAAGTGGTAAGTGTAAAACTGGTCCTAGTAGGTACAAAAAGCCCGTATTTAAAAATTTTAGTTCCATGTCAGGAAAACATGACTACTCAAATGTATTGCCTTTTAACCTCATAATGGTGCATTATCAGATAAAGCTACCAGCATTTGTTCAAGCTCACTTTGCCTCTGCCTTTGCCCACAAACCTGTCCCTTTTTGGTTTGGGAAGATTCCTTTCTGTCTCATAGTTCTTTAGGTGTAGAAGTTGAAACTGATGGGAGATTTTCAACACCATCTTCTGTGTACATCCATGGCAGATTTTGAATAACATCAGATAAGACATTGTTATTAGTGATTGATCATTCTGATGTACTAGACATGTTTGAACACCACCTGTTGCTTTCCCTGCTATATATTTGGACCTTCTGAGTTGAAAGAGTGGAAATGGTGGGATATTAGAGATGCGCAAAGAGGCTTCACTTGAAACAGAATTGGTTGAGCTGACCACAAACTTATTCTAACTGGTTTCTCTAAATGATAAGGTTTACTCTGTTAATGCACATGAGTTCTCTAGTTGTCTTCTTAAGCTTCTGCTTTTTAAGTATAATTTCAAAACATTCCACAGAGGCTAAAACATTACTAAAGTCAGACTGAAATGCAAGACAGTTATGTTCTACTGCCACTCCATTAATTAAGAATGTTATATCCTGGTAGACTTTATTGATTGGTTGATTGACTGATTGATTGATTGATTGATTGATTGATTGACTGATTGATTGATCTTTGGTAACTGGTAAAGTTGATTGGGTAGAAACCCATTTTCAGCATAGGTCTGGGGAGAAAAGCTCCAGTCAGTGATTAAAAGTTGAAAATAATAGTACTCATAAATCATCAAATTATAAAATAATAGGAGGTAGTAAATGTATATACAAATTTACATTCATGATAGAAAAAAATTAGCATCCCATAAAATATGTTTTTCCAAATATAAATAATAAGTTGGATAGTAGACATTATAAAACATAAAACATTGGATGGTTCTGGAGAGGAAAGGTTAATCATTATGAAAATAGAGCCAATGCAAGGAGTAACAAGGGTAGAGGTAAAGTGATATTTAAAGGTAAGGATAAGTTATTAGGGAGATTTAGAGATGAGCTATAATATGAAAATTAAGAAATAGTGGGATGTGATGTAGAAAGAGAGGGAAAGATATGAGGGGATGTAAGGAGAAAAAATTAAGTTAGTGGGAGGTTAGAAGGGTCGGTACTAATTTGAGAGGAGAGAGACAAAGGAAATATAGGAAGGTGATGGAGTTAGCTATTGGTTGTAGTGCAAAGGCAGATCCACGAGTTGAATAGGTAGTTTTTTAGTGTAAGCTTGAACTTTTTGGTATTATCTATACTGGTAATAGTGCTTGGCAGATTGTTCCATAGCTTAGCTATGGTATAAGAGTAAAGACAATGGCCGGCTGTTTTATTGGATTTGTGTACTTCCATGAGTTGTCTATCAACAGAAAGATTTCTGGTGGGAATGTGGATATGAAGAATAGATTTTAAGGCAGGACAGCTATCAGGTCTGCATATTAGTTTTTGTGCAATTGTTAGTTGTTAGTAGTGAAGGTAGTGGGGAAACTGTAGCCAGTTTAGTTGTTTAAGAGCATTACAATGGTGGGTGCATTATGATGAGAATGTAGCTAATTTAGCAATTTTGTAATAACAAGACTGAAATTTGGTTTTGAGTGTGACATGTCTCTGACCCAGAGACTCCCCATACTTCGGAATAGACTGCCTATACATGTCAAGCAGAGCACCTCATTGGCCCTCTTCAAAAGGAACCTTGGCGACTGGATGGGAGATAGGAAATTCACCCCGGGGATCACATCAGTTGCACTGCTAGACAGAGGTCCAGGGAAGTAAATATTGTGGGAAGAAATATCCAAGGAATTGCTATGGCTAGGCTTGTATAGGCCCTAGGGCCGATAACCTAGTACCAACCTATGAACCTATGAACCTATGTAGACTAGTGAAAATGGGAGCAACTTAGAGTAGAGAGGGGATCAGGTAGGTATTTGCTAGTGTCCTTTTGGTGTTTGAATCCATTAAATGTTTGTGTCTATAAAGTGTCTCTAGTCTGAAGAGAGTTTTTTTAAATAGCATTATATATGTGCTGGTTAAATGTGAGTTTGTTGTCTATGGTGATACCTAGTGGCTTAGCACATGTTATGATTTCAATATCTGTTTTGTTTTGGGCATAGATTTTGAATTCAGATATAAGTGTTTTAGGAGTGAAAAGTAAGACTTTAGTTTTGTGGGGGTTTAGCAGCAAATGTGCATTGTTTAGCCATGAGTCTATTGAGAAAAATGCATTCTGTGTTTTTTGCAACAGGTCAGGTGCGCTGTAAGAGGAGGAAATTATTGCAGAATCATCACTCTGTTGCATTATTGTGCTGTGATGGCAGGCAGTGTGTAGATCATTGACGAATATATTGAAGAGCAGAGGCCCAAGAATGGACCCCTGTGAGACTCTAGTTTTGTTTGTCTGGTATTGAGATAGACAGCCTTGCCAGTTTACACATTGTTGCCTATTGGATAGGTAGCTGTTAAATCATAGCTTAGAGGGTAATGAACATCCTAATGGCGATAGTTGCTGAAGAAGTTTGTCATGTGAGACTGTGTCAAAGGCCTTTAACAAATCTAGTAGTACTACAGATGTGTGTAGGCTGGAGTCCATAGCTTTGTTTACTATATCAGTGAAAGAGATAAGACTGGTTGTCTTACTGTGTGCTGGCCTAAAGCCATGTTGAGTGGATGTAAGAAGATTGTTATGGATAAGATGGTTTAGCAATGAAATATGTATGCACTTTTCAAGCAGTTTAGATAGAGGGGAAAGGCTAGAGATGGGTCTATAATTTGCTATACATATGGATTTGCCTCCTTTACGCAAAGGAGTTATGACTGATTTCTTCCAAAGGCTAGGGACATGTGATTCCATAATGGATTGATTGATAAGAATGCTGACTGGGTAACCAATTGAGCCAGCAGTGAATTTTAAGTATTTTGGCAGAAGATTGTCAGAAGAAGAAGAACTAGTTTTTTGATTTATTAGAAATTTCTGAATTAATGAGGTTTTAGGGAGAATGGAGGTGATGGAGTATTAGGTGTCAAAGGATTTTGGTAATGGGGATAAGAGATATTTTTGTTCTTATTGGTTGTTTATGGGGGGGTTATTAACAGAGTTAGAATGTGTACTAGAGTTACAGCCTGTGACTGATTTAGCTATGCTGTTGATGAAGTGGGTGTTAAACATATTAGCCACTTCACTTGGTGTCTTGTCAATGTTTGGGGAAGGGTTCATTAAACTGAATGTTATTATACTTAGCCAAAGTATCTATAAGCTCCACTGTTACTATGTTAACAGATAACGAAGTATAGATTATCAATTCAACGAAGGTACATCCATCCACGGATGTCTCCACGCAGAAGATGCTCTAGCTGAGAATCGAACTGGAAAGCGTCTTACTATGAGGCGACAATGCTACCGCAGCACCACTACCACGGATTTATGACATAGGTAAGAGGCACTAAGCAGGAACATGACATATGATTTATTATAATGACTGATAAACACATTAAGTCAAAAGGCTTGAAAATGAATATAAGTAAATGTCAGATCTGTGTATTAGCTCTCAAGTGCAGTGCATGTTTAGTCTTCTGAATGTTTCAAACCAGACTCTGATAAGGTGAGAACAATCATAAACATGCTAAATTACATGATTCCCTCCCTTGGTACAATATCTTTCTAAGTGCATATGTCAGATGCAACAGTGTAACACAGGAAGCTCTAAGAGCATGGAGTAGTTCCGTTTTGATCTAAAGAGTAAGGTGGGAACTTTGAAAAGTTACAAAATCTAGTTTCTAACATACATCCTTTGAAACAATGTGACATTCTCAGCCAGTTACACTTCAATTCGTACCACAGACAGGGGCAGACCAACTGCATTTTGTGCATGAGCTTTGATTCATGCTCATAAATGCTACAGTAAAATAGAAAAAGTGACGTAAAGCAGAATTTTTATTTGCCAAAAGTTTCATGTCCGTATCTATGGTAAACTGGTCAGTATCAAGTCAGGTGGGAAACTATTGCAGGATATATTTAAGTAGTCAATTCACAAAGCTCCAGCATGACTTCAAAGAATAGAATGGAATTCACTTTCTCTTCTTGATTTTTGCTATGTGATTCACATCAAACTCAAAATTACTAATAAATTTCATCTCAAGTAAACACCTTCTTGCAGTGTTTGTACGTGTGTTAGTCAAGTTACAAAACATTTGACACAAAGAAAAAAAGTATTCCTGCACTGGGAAAACTCTCATTCTGCCCCCATCTACCCTTACCTTACTACTCTTACACCGATGGCACTAACATTTAAAGATGAAGCAATCAGTGACAGTATTTTTGCAACATGCATCTTTTGCGCTGTTCTCTCTCTGCACCAGTCTAGGACCACCTACATCTTGCCAACATGTGAGTATTATGCTGTCATTTTTAATGTCTTTAAACTGTGATATGAGTTTAGGTGATCAGAGTAATTAACAGTAAGCAAAAAAAGAAAAAAAGATACCGAGTTTACAAAAGCACCATCAAGTTTAGTGCTAACCAGGAAAGCTAATGCATATAGCAGATATCCTGAGTAGAGCATATTTGCAAGACTTTTAGAAAGGATTTACAAGAAAAAGATTTGGATGTTCTGAGATTATCTCACAATTGCTTATTCATCTGCATAGAAGATAGAATGCCTAAGTATCAGAATGACAAGGGAATGCAAGTCTTGCAAGATATAGATAGGAAGTGGTGACCAGACCAAATTAAGTCAGTGCCTCTATACATGAAGGTATACTTCCTGTATCTTGATGGGTTTTTGTGTATAAAGGGCTTGTTGTTCAATGTTGACAAAGACACATTATATAAAAAATCTACGTCACCTTAGGAATTACAAATGTAATACAGGGGGTAAATGACAACCTTTATTGAGACAGGATGTCTCAGCTGATTGAACAAACTGATCTGAGGTGTGATGATGGCATTATGTTAATATGGTTTGCTTTCATTTATATAAATGTATAATTACCTATGTCATAGGTTAGTACTAGGCTAACGGCCCTTGCGAGCCATTTTAAGCCTAGTCAGTTATCCCTTGTTCATAGGTTAGTACTAAGTTAACTGCCCTTGTGAGCCATTTTAAGCTTAGCCAATTATCCCCTTTGAGACTCAAACCCGGTACTTTGTCCTTGTAAGGCAAACACCTTAACCATTAGGCCACGCTCCCAACAATTTAATAAAGATGTTTCTTGTTTAAAAAGAAATTGAAATCAAAATGATTAAATGTCAGAGTAGAAAGTAATATATAAATTTCAGTAGTTTCAGTACAAAAATACTACAAATTATGTTATTTGACTATAATATGAAATAAATGAAAGCAGTACATCCGCTTGTGATTGCCAGTCATAGTTTCATCCCATTCCTGAAATGTACCTTTGCGTTACCTGATAAACATAATGCAGCAATATGAAACTGTAATCCACAATTCAAAAGCAAAAAAATTCCATACTTTTTTGAGTCAATGTAAAGTCAAACATATTACCTCATAACTTAGATATTGATGAAATAATGGACAAATGTAAAAAAAAAGATCTATATTGTTAAGAATCTCCTAAGAAATGTGGGATATTTGAAAATTCTAATGTCTGCCTTTCAGTTCTGAAACAATTTAATGTTCATTTGCATTTTTTTTAGAACTTTGAACTGCACAACTTTTGATAAGAAAACCTACCTCAGACTGTTTTAGCACCTGAAAACAAAAGGGGTTCAAGTGAGTTACTGAATGTAAGGCAAGGTACACAGAAATGCTACTATGATAGATCTTTGAAGAACTTTTATTAGTTTTAAAAAGCTGAAACAGTAAGGCAGGATATGGAGCTTGGATAGTCACAGAAAGCCAATGTTCCTACTAATGTGATTATTCAAATAGAAGAATTAGGCACACATTGTGTACAAGGTCCAGATATGCAAATATATAACTGAAACATGAAGCAAGAAGCAATTTCTTAAATGCGATCTACATGAAGTGCAGTTGTTCAGCTATAAAAACTGAAATGTGTTATCTCAAAGAACTCAGCCAAAGAAAACACCACAACTCTCTTCATGCGAACATTTCTATAGCATACATTACAACAAAGAATAGAGTTAGGAGGAGTCAACGTATACTAACAAGAACCTTTAATATATGTGAGGGACCCAATGAAAATGGTACATAACATAAACATTGCGCCATCATCAAATCCAATATCACCTATAGGTCAAGTGTATCAGAATTTTAGCCAGAAGTATTCTCTAAGTTACCAGTATAATATGACAGTTTGCCCCATTCTGCATCTGAAAGCACAATGTTTGAGGCATCTGAAAGTGTAATAAACCACATGTATGTCCTGACCAGGCTGGTCTGATACTCTGCATTTAAAGACTGTATGGTATGTAGCAAGTTAACTACAAAACAAATTAGTAAAAACTACATCCTTCTGTTTCTCACTTTATAATCGCTATCAAGAAAAACTGAGCTTTGAGCTTGCAGACACGTCCTCATTACAAATTCTTGCTGCTATGTTATCACTGTTTATTGATCTAGTTACCGTGCTCACAGTTGTGTCAACTAAAAGATGACTGTGTCCACTAACTCAGAGAGTGCAAAACTGACATTGAATGTTTCACTTAAAACAGATTTGCAACTGAATTAGTGAACTACAGAGAGGATTATGATTTGGACTGATTATATTGCATGCATTATGTGTTTGCAACATGCATGCCAAGAAATTCACCTTGAGAGTGAAGCTCGAATGGTGAAACTTGACATCCATGTCAAGAACACATAGTATTTCATTGTGATCGGAGACCTCATCATAATTCTTTGTAGTACATGGAGATTATCTGGCCTGTGTACTACAAATTAGTCAAAAGTTAGATTAACAAAAAAAAAAAAAAAAAATGTAGTGTGTTATACTGGCTTTGAACGATGATAAAGTAGAGAAGTGTTTGATGTCCTTACATATTCCCTGTGTAAGTGAAGCAGTTTAGTTCAAACTGATATGCTATTTTAGCAGATGGCAGGCAAAAACAGGAATTAAAACTAAGTTGTTTCTTCTCCATCTGATTTCCAGTCTGCTTTAAGTGATGTTAGCACTGAGGGGATGTACACTTTTAAGCATTGTTAAGGTCTGGTCTTGCACTAAAGCAGCATTAAACCGGGAAGTAATTTAATGATTCTTTGAGCATAATCACAGTGCTCCATGCAAAAACAGAGTATAATGCTCAACTAACAAAAAAAAACAAAAAGTCCTACAAGTTAAGGAAAAAACTCTGCAAAACAAAAATTGTGAAAATGTAATTTTCTCTTATATGACAATTTGACTATAACACAGCTATGACTTGCATTAATTGCGTTTAGCCTGCTAACGTCAAAAAGAGTAAATATGTATGGACTGTGAAATGATGCACTAATCACAAAATCCATGTGTGTGGGAGAAACAAAAATAACTTATCAAAATAACAAATACAGTGTTACTGCCCTCTGCCTAGCTAAAGATCATTATCATGAACTAAGAAGACCAGACCTACATATGACAGACAGACTACTACCTATGACCTATGAACCTATGAATTAAATAGGTTTAGTGTATGAACTATCAAACAATCACTCTGTTTTATTTGTTCAAAAATCATAAAACTCAAAATTTATATAAATTCACACTCCGGAGGATTAGGGGACAAATTTGTAAATATACCCCTTTCCCAGGTGCAAACTATAAAATTAACTGTTGTGGTGTTAACTGATACACACCTACATAGCTCTATGAGAAAAATGAATCCATATTGCACTGTAAAAAGACACATGTGTGTTTCCTTGGCTTGCAATGCATGTCAATCAGAACTATATTTTAGTTAGCAGATTTAGCAGACAATTTGTATATTTTTGTCTACAACATGGTTGTGGAACTTTCACTAAGCATATATTTATCTGTGGATAAATAAAGCCACAGATGATATTTCTGCTACAACTAAACCTGAACTCCCAAGTACTTACAACAAAACCTCAGAGCCTAAAATTTTATTGCCCATCTGGGCCACTTTTAATATGATTCTTCTTTTCTTCAGACACACAAAAACATGATTTTGCTTATTTTACTTCCATGAAATATGTTGATCCAGTTACAGCAATATTCTACAACTGTTTTGCCACCTGACCAAAATGTCGTATATAAACTCTTCCATTTTTTATATAAAACATATAGCATTTTTCCCAGCTCTAAATCCTTACTACTTTATCAAAACATTAGAAAAGCTTTGCACTATATAATAATACATAGGTACTCACTCAGACACACACGCACACACACACACACACACACACACACACACACACACACACACACACACACACACACACACACACACACACAAAACCATCAATTATAGCTGGTTGTATGACTGCCTCACCATTGATGTCTGCTTGCAATCAAATTAATAAACACATAGGTACATAAATACTGGCCTGGAAATGCATTTCGACTTGCTAAGGCAATAAACACACAGTGCAACCCACTGCAATCTCCCCGTGCAGTTTCAGCCACTTAATTCAAGAATCATGAACAAAACCCCCAAATCAGGGTAGATTTTAGGTATTGCTCTTATATACTTAGAAAGTCGCTAAGATAAGATAGCAGGTTTAACATTGGCTATTATCTGACAGATATGAAGCACACAACTTACTTCTGTTTTTATTTTGTGAGTACAAACATTAATAATTTGCAATGCAACCACATATTTTATGAGATTCAGACAGACAATATGAGGCAAAACTGGGGACAATTGAAAGCTATATCCTCTACATAAACACACACACACACACACACACACACACACACACACACACACACACACACACACACACACACACACACACACACACACACACTCACACACACAGATTTTCAGTGCAAGTGGACTCCAGACAAATACAAAATCAGCAGCGTCTTTCCAGTCCATTACTGACAGCACCATTTTTAAAGACTGCATAGGGTTAGAATGCTCCAGGCTCCAAATGTCTCTTCTCCTTCTTTCTCTCTCATTGGCTCTTCAGTCAAGTTGGTGAAAGAGAAAAAAATGGAGCTGTTTCACATCAAAGTAGAACAGAGGAGTGAGCATAGGTTTACTAAGTAAAAGCATAGTGCTGCAACAAATGTGGAGGGGTTTAGTGGTGTGCTTTCGTGTTTATTACTTTGAAGAAATGTGATTGTAAATGGAGCATTGATTCGGCACTCAAAAATAGGGTCATGTAACTGACTAGATTCTGTTTCTGCTGTTAAGGAAACATCACAAAAGACAATGCATGTTTCTGGATCTTATTTCAAAAATAAGAGTCTTGAATATTCAGTCTGAGACAAATTTCATACACATTGCAAATTGCTATGCAAGCAATATTTTCCTGTATGCTCCATCTATGCAAGATGTGATTTCTTCAGCAGTATTTCAAATGTGATACTTACTAAAGTAGTTGATATTTTCTGCTTGTAGAATAAAATATGTCTTACTGATTTCAGTAATCCACTTTTCACTGTTAATATAGATTGCACTGTAGCAATCTTCCTTTGACCTTGGAATGGCTGGGTTAAATAGAATGATTTCTGCACAGTACATTAGTATCATAAGTCTCCGTCGTCACTCGGTTTATCAAATAATTTCATGTTATAACAATCTTGGTGAACAAATGCCCAACTAATACCCAGCTAAAAGGAGAGAATCCATAGTTTGACAGTCACTTGTTCAGTAAGCCCAGATAAACAGGAAATGACAACCATAAGTAACCACTTCCCCAAAACACATACAGGTTGAGAAAAAAGGTCTCTAAAAAGAACTAGCCCACAAGACACACGCATAACATTTCCTCATACATGTTGCCTAAATACTGACCAACTTGTGCAGCTCAGATACAGATGTTCTTTTGCAAATGCAAACCACAAACCAAAAGTTGAAGTCTTACCATCATATCTCCAACCTGGCCTGAGTGTGTCATCAGTATTTCATACGCGTTTGACCACTGGATCCACCAATATCAGAACAATCCACAACCATGTCACAACTGATATGGTTAAAGGACCACTTACAAACTTGCATAGTGCTTCCTGTCCTAAAGAATGTGAAAGTGGACTGAAAGAACCCATTGGTCTCAAATGCTTAACAGTTGATATTATTACTCCACACAATTGACAGTGTTTCATGTGTTATTCTTTCATAATCCACAATTTATTAATTTAAATGCTTTTAACAGATGTTTTGCCTACTGTTTAGTCACACTTATAGACTTAATGGGTTATTTTAGCATGTGACTGAGTTATTATTGATTCAATTTCAGTTTTATTTTACTTCAAGCAGCACCATTTTACAGTAAATATTTGTTGTTTGTTATCTTTCTAGCCAATAATTAAACAAAACATTTTACATCATACATACAAAAATTGTTTATTATTGTTCACAAGTTTATAGCTATTTCATTTTGTTACTACTATGAGACCATTTATGATTTTATACTTAAAATAGATATTTTTCATGATTTATCTAATTAGCAGTCAGAAATACTAAGTCTTATATCCTACTGTTTTAAACGTTAAGTTACAAAGAACCAATCTGCTAATTAGGTTCAAGTAAAAGTACTAGGCTAGCTGCCCTTGTGGACTATTTTAAGCCTAGCTAATTTTACAATCAAAGGCAAGAATTAAACCCTGTACTTTCTGTCTGTCAGGTGAACACCTTAACCTTTATGCCAACCCATGACTTCAGCTTTATATCTTATGTCTGTAAAGTAAGCACTTTAACCATTTTGTCAACCCCCAACTTTCAAATAACAGTTTGACATACTTCTGGAATCGAACCCTTGACACAGTGCAAAACCAGCCCTTTACAGACATGAGCATTATCACAGCACACCACATACAAACCAGATGCCTGGGTTTTCTTTCCCGTAAAAGTTATGATAAAGTTATGTGAATATTGCTAAAGGATGTATTATATTATTAAATGTCTGCTCAAGTAACTTGGTTGGAGTGACACTATGACAGAATGTGAGCAGGGTTCTGTGGAACTCCAATGCAGGTCATATTTGTTATCTAAACACATCAAATGGTACCATAAGCAGTCCCATAATTTAACCAGTTTATCTCATCATGAATTAACATTTTCTGTGTACTGGCTGTGTCTTGCCTCCCCCTACCACAACGTGTGAAAGAGGCACTACACTTTTCTTTCACAGAGGTTTTTATACTAAGGGCAGTATAGGAAGCCAGCTTCTAGAAATAAGACTTGAAAATTATGTCCCGTGTATAGATTATACGAAAAGTTTATTTTTTTTTTAAATGTGTTAGCCACAATGCATAACTACATTACTTTTGGGGTTATCAGGGGAAGCTTTATCTAATTAAATAATTTGGAAATAACAATACAGTGAATAAGTAAAGATGGATGGGTGATGGATGGATAGATAGATAGATAGATAGATAGATAGATAGATAGATAGATAGATAGATAGATATAGCATAATCTTCACTAGTAGATTAAAATCATATTTATCTCAGATACACATTGATAGGATGAAACTGCAAATAAACATAATTAAAAGTTTTCAAAGTTATAAATCTGCATTTAACTTGGCAAGCCTAGGCATTCAGATTTCCATGTTCTTATAAGACAACATTCTCACTTTTTCATATCAACTCATAAACATGACACTTGTTTCAGAAACTGTTCCTTTCAGGGCGCTAAAAGGTTCAAATAATGATACCTCTTGTTGTTTCTATCAATTTATCTTAAAAGAAACATATTTAAATAGTTTGCAGTTTAAGTCTATAAACTGAAGGCATGAAATAAAAGTGCAGAAAATCAGAAGCAGAGAAGAAACAGTGTTACAACACTCAATTCCATCTGGTTACTACAACTACCTAACATTACCAATAGTTCAGTTTTGCCCTAATTATTTAGAACAAACACATATTTATTTAATTAACATTTGTTGACCTCCCAAATAGGACAGAGCCTATTTTCAGTGGAGAACCGGGGATAAATGCTGTGGATGCATGCCTTTGGAATGTGGGTGGAAACCGGAATACCCAGAGGAAACCCATGCAAATGCAGGGAAGACACATAGACTCTGCACCGAAGCCACCCCAGGTGAGAAATGAACCGGGAAACCTCTTGCTGCGAGGTGACAATGTTTACCACTGCACCACTGCACTGTCCATATTTGCAAGTCCTTTTTAAATGGATAGCCTTTTTTTTTTGTAATACTGTAAAAAATTGCATTCTGAATGGGTATCTTATCTTTGTAACATAAAATAAGTTGACAAGTATGATTCTAATGTTTTATTTTCTTTTTATATCTGAACATGTTAGATAATGATACTGAGTGTGTTTTTGTGAGTTGCAATGAACATCTCGGCATTAAGTTTTATTTTTAAAAACATGCAAAATATGTTACTAAGGGGGTAGATATCTAAGTACTTCTGTTTTGTATTTTGTGATAGTGAGAACTTTTGTGTGTCCATAAGATTTGGAGAGCTATATCCCTAGAGTTTCTGCTGTGGCCACCCTTGAGAAATCTGTCTAAAAAGTAGAGCAAGATAAAGCAGTGACCCAGAATGTCATGCCCATAGGTTCATAGGTGTGTACTAGGCTAATGGCCCTGGAGCCTTTACAAGCCTAGCCAATAGGATTACCCGGGCATCGTGCCGCCTGACTTTAGTTCCCATTGCCTCTGCTTGAGTAAAGCCACTGGAGTGATCCCTGGTTTGGTGAATTTTCTATTTCCCATCCACTTATCAAGATTTCTCTTGAAGAGAGCCAGTGAAGTGCTCTGCTTGACATGTATGGGAAGTCTATTCCAGAGCATGGGCAGTCTCTGCGTTATGGACCTGATATTGATATTATAACATGATAGTTCAATTAAACAATGAAATAACCTCACTTTTTTGGGATACAGAGACCCAAGCCTGTACTCAGGGTTGTTGACAAGTGAGTGCCCAGTGACCAGCTGACCTCATTTGACTTAGATGGGCACAGGTAATGTGCATGGGTCCACCATAAGGACTCATTATCTGCAACACAAAAGGTGAGTGACCTGCTACAATGCCAACCAGGTTTCAGGCAGAAATATGACTGATTAAGGTACAGTAAGATCTTACTCATGGAAACTGGCTCTTGGGAAAGGGAAAAAAAGTACAATGATACTTCCATTGTTTTCAGTACGCTAATCCTTGTAAAAATAAAAGTTTCATTTACACAAAGGTACATGTTGAAAATGTAAAGCAAATACAGTAAATGTAATAAAGTTTTAAGTCTGTGTTCACTTTATCAAATGCAACTTTATAACACTGAAAGAATTGTTTTGATATTCAGTGAAAAAAGCCTCACTAAATCCAGTGTCAATAGTATACAGATGCTGGCAAAAGTAGTTTTTTGTTTATAATGGAATATGATGGAAACATTCCTGCTTTGGCAATTGTTAGTGCCAATGTGTGTGTGTGTGTATAAGCCTATGGTAGTAGAAAAGAAATAAAAGGAAACAGCAGCTTTATACTGTTATTTTGCACTCACAGTTAGTTAACTAAAATGAGACTACATTCTATTAAATCTCTTTTGTAGATTATTATTATTCGTGCAAGGTCTTTTCTGACCATTTCCCCTCTTTCTTACAAGCAGCTTGCAAGTTCCTGTTTTGTTTTATGTTTTTCATTTCCTATAGGCTACTGATCTATGTCCTGCTACATCTTAGAAAATGGCTAACATGACTCGGTCTTCTTATGGTTTAATTCAGGCTACAGAATTTGTTCTTTGTAATTTAAATATTTAATCATTAAGTTGTTGAGGTAACCTTGCATTCCTGTGTTACAATGTCATTTTATCCTGATTGTATGAAACTCTGGATTGCAAGAACACTATATTATTAATAAGCAAAGCATTTTCTGTATATACACACACATATATATATATATATATATATATATATATATATATATATATATATATATATATATATATATATATGGGTTTTTTTTAAATATGATCTAAACACACTAATAGCTAAACACTTAATGTCAGAAAAAAATCTATGCTCAAAAATATCTGAACACAAAAAATTGACAAAATTAAAGGTATACTAAGGAAGTATGTATACCCTTTCCTCACAGTTGTGCAAACTTAGAATTGTTGTTAGTCTTTTCGGCTTTCCCCGGTTAGGGGTTGCCACAGCGGAACTCTGGTCCGCTAATAATTGGCAGTAGATATTTTATGGTGCTGATTTGCCAGCCTGACACCCAACCTTCAGCAAATGCACGCCCACATGCATGTCTTTCGGAGGCCACTCGACTGCGGGGAGGGCATGCAGACCTCAGAGTTGATATGTATAATTAGCAGGGGATGTGTGGGGGGCGGAATACAACTTATGTGGAATAAACCAAGGCTTTTACAAATAAGCACTACAAATTTATCAAATGAAGAGAAATCAGGTTTTGATCTCCCAATGGTATTACATCCAAAATTCATTTCTCAGGTTGCAACAGAGTAGAGGAACTTAACTGTCAAATGGAACTTAGCTCTCTGTAAGAAAATACTAACGGGGTGCTGAATTTTGAATGTGTACATGCCATCCATTCTTACTATAGGAAAAAAACGTGCAGTCTACCCACCTATGATATATGCCCCACTAACCCAATACAGTGGAGTCTTCCCCTGCCTAGAGAGGAAATCTCATCATATCTTGATGGAGGTTGTGAGTGCATGCGTGATTATATATTATTGCAGCTGTCATGTAAGAAGGGAGAAGGATTTTGTGCTTCAGTCTAACACTTCTTAACCCATATATATGACAGGGAACACAAACAAACACGTATATGTATCTTTTGCTTTTGTTTGATAGATTCATCTAGGGAATTTTAGCACAATATTTCAGGAGTAGAGCAGTTCTACAATGGAGACACAGCAATTTTGCAACCCCACGATACCTCTCAACTGTCCAGATTTTCACAGAATGTCGATTTTTGTCTCATATTTTTAGTCTGTGCCTCATAAAATTTGTGGTTTTCTGGCAAATCATCAGGGATTGAAGTCAATAAATAATACTAAATAATGACTGACAGTTTGAGTTTCAAACTTCATATCCTTCAGAAAACATATAATTATTTCAAATATGTCATTCTATCAGCTTTCTAAGTTTATAAGAGCAATATTTAAAATGTGTCCCTATTTTGGGCCTTTGCCCCCCCCATTTCTTTCTGGTTTTGCCCAGATTTTTTGTGCTGTGAGGTTGAGAGGTATGAAACCCACTGTGTATGGCAATTCTCTACTCCCAGTTAGGGAGAAATGAACAAACAGTGCTGACCTATTCCAGCCAAAATCTGCAGCCTGATATGTCAGCTCTACCCGGGTTAACAGAGCTGGTGATCTGTGCAGTGACTCAAAGAGATGCATCTCAAAATTCCTTTTCTGAGTGTATTTCATGTACCTGTAAAATGACAGCCATGTTGTCACAGCTAATAGTAGCTCAGTTTGGCATTCCAGAGTTTCGAAAGAGCTGGAAAACTGTAAGGAGTAGCTGAATGCTATAGTGTTAATAGTGCTCTAATGCCTAGAGATACATATATTATTTGTCTGGTGTACAGTATACATTGAGACCTTTTCTGTAATATCTTATCTATTTCTTATCAGATTTTGAGTGGAATCAAATTGACTAAGACAGTACAGTATAAAGGTATCAAGACCTTAAGGAGTGGGGTGAAAGAAAGTTTATGGAAATGCTTAGAAGAGTAGAAATATGCAAAGTGCAGGAGAGAAAAGAAAGGTAACATGATATAAATATAATGTAAAATCACATGGGATCAAGTTAATTGTGTAGAGCTAAGAAGGACAGATTAACAGCAATCATGGTAACTGAATGAGAAGATTTTGAACTGACGCCAAGAAGTACTAATTTTTAAAGGTGGGGTAATGAAGTCCTGAACTACATGGCCATAAGCTGTGATAGTTATAAATTTTTGAAAGAAGAATGCTCAGATGTCTGCGGTGATTACAAAAAAGTGGATACTACTGCGTGGGCCTTAAAGAAATATTCCAATAAACTTGAGAGAGTGAAGGCATTCTCTTGAGCCTGTAAAAGAAAATGTGTGTGTGTGTGTGTGTGTGTGTGTGTGTGTGTGTGTGTGTGTGTGTGTGTGTGTGTGTGTGTGTGTGTGTGTGTGTGTACATGTGTGAATGTGCGTGAGTGTACCCATACACATTGTGCTTAGTGGCAGAACTTTAAATTTGGCAGTAGTTGAGTAACAATTGGCTCGGGATTACTAAACTAGTTGCACAAAATCAGTGGAGACTAGAGAAGTATAAGACAGGCTTAGAAAGGCACAAAAACATTATCAATAATGGGGGATTTATATGTGGTAAAGGGAATGTGGCAGACCACAGCACTGCAGCAGAAAGTTACCATTGTCATTAACTAAAATTCAGTAATGTGGTTCTTCTAATGAAACAAATTAATAAAAATATGTATGCATTAATTTATTTTTTTTATTTCGTAACCATGAAAGTGAACTGGTCTAAATACTAGTTTCAGTCATGATCCTGGCCAGTGGCAGGGCATTACACAGAAAGATTTACATATACATATGTAGTAACTAGAAGGCAGACGGGAGTGTGTTGCTGTCCTATTCACTGCATTTTGATCTCTAGTTCAGTTCCTGGCTGGGGTTCTTTCTGTATAGTGTGTCTGTGTGTGTGTGCTCTCTCTGTTTACAATACAGTGCAGTAACATTATGGCTCAGGTTCAATGCCCTTTTGGCCTGTCAGTCCTTATAAAATACAATTCCAAATAACTTCTATATAGAAAGCATAAGGCTTTAGGTCCTTGTGACCCTTAAATGAATAAGAGGGTACTAAAAATGCAAGAAATTACATAGAGGGCAGACATCATTACAACAGCACATTTAGGAATTTGCATATAACATAATGCTTACATATTCTCATACATTAATAAATTTTAATGTTAACAGAGGAATTAAGTGCCATTTTGATTCGTAAAATGCTGTAAACAACAAGAAAATGTTATTGAAATACTAGTATTCCTGTCATAAAAAAAACAGGTTACACATCAATAATCAATAATAAATCAGCATTATTTATTTAAGCTTCCCAGATTAAATTAATTTGCATTTCTTAACTAATGTTGAAAATTTACAGGAAGTGTTACCTGTCAAGTGGTCTAAGACATCTTTTAACTTGCGTTAACCCTCTCAGTGGGTTTGATATGGTCTGCTCAAGCAGTTTTTTAAACATTTTAATCGGTTCATTAAAAGCATTGTGCTGTGGATATTTTGCTTCTGATTCATTCACCAGTAGGACTGAAATTACTTTATTTTTTGCATGGTACCAGTGACGAATGTAATTTTGATAATTCCTGTCACAGCTCTGCTTTATTGTGTGTCGCTCTGTGAAATGAAGAACTAATGCAAACTGACACAGAACCAGACTGTTGGACTTTCTAGTCAGTAAGTGAAAGTCATCATGACCCTCCCACATATGTGTATTTTCTGGTCAATAATTGAAAAGCCATATCTGCGGTTATTGTTGTGTTATGGTATAGTCCACCTCAAGCTTCAGCTGCAAATAACTGCTCACTAATGTATGATGCAAAACAACAGTTCTGATAAACAAACAAAATGCTGTTAAAATTAACTTGTCCAAGGAAGGCAAAAGACTGTCTATGGAAAATTCAGTTGTACCACACTATGCAGAATGCAACTTCGAATTGGACATGATTAGTAGTTATAAGCATTGTCTACCATATTAGACAGTCCTTAGTTATAAACCAGAATGTGTGTGATGAAGTAACACAATTTTAACACAACTCTAAATGGAGCAAGATTTTTATGTTTTGGCTTTCTGTATTGATTTATTCAAAATAATTTCAAAATGTAAAGGAAACATGTTGAAACTAGCTAGTCGGAATATACCTTTTGTGTGCCAAAAAGATTAAAATACAGTAAAGCTAGGTAAACGAAGCCAGACTTATACAGCACATGGACTCCGTGTTGGCTGCAGACAATGGCAGCAGTATACGCACACTGTGGGTGCTCTTCTGCACTTCCACTAACCAAGAGATCACAACATTTTTTTATATTATATTCTGAGTTATTGGCTATTAGGGGTGGTCTGTATTTTAGCTGGGAGAGCAGGATAAGTTTTCCTATTGCAGATGTAACATTGTAGGTGAAAAGGTGAGCTGTTTTCCAGGACCAGAATAAGCAGTACTTTGCCTTATTCCCATTTTTTCTAAATATAAATGGAAAATAAAGCAAGGGTTCTACCAGAATCCTAGGTACTAAAAGAATTGACATTTTCAATATTAGTAGCGCTTAGATCCTTTAGATGATTTTTAGGGAGGTAGTGATTTTGGAGAGCATTTGCTATGTGCTGAAGAGCATGTATTTAGTTTTTGAAGTGTTAAGATTAAAGTTTTACATTATTTGGAGTATTTAAACATGTCCTAACTTGTATCATATTGCAAATGAAACCCATGGGTTTTCCTTCCATCTCCTAGTATCCTTGCATAGCATGGACCAGGTGGCATGACCGTCACTACAGCTAGAGAGAGCGAGAGACACAAAATGTGATTTTCATTATGGGGTGAGGCCAAAAATATTTTAAAAAGAAAGACTATCTGATTTTGTAGCTCCAGCAGAAAAGCTTCTAGTGAAAGAGGGACCAGCAGCATATTGGAGACGACCCTCACTACTTGACTCCTCTCTATATAAATGAGTTGCACAGCTTGCTTTGTCTATCTCAGAGTTATGCTACTTTATGCAAGCAGCAAGGTGCTATCAGTATCCACTAGTATGTAATGCAAACCCATAATGAACCATAAGCAAAAGTCACACCTCAAGTGCTGCATTAGCCTGAGTATAATGAGCATTGTGATTCTGTATCCTGCTTAAGGTAGCACTGTCATGTTGTATGCGTTAGCCTGAGTATAATGTATCCTGCGGTAGTATTGTTCATAGGTTCATAGGTTCATAGGTTCATAGGTTGGTACTAGGCTATCAGCCCTAGGGCCTATTAAAGCCTAGCCATAACAATTCCCTGGCTATTTCTTCCCACATTATTTACTATCCTGGACCTTTGTCTAGCAGGGCGACTGACGTGATCCCTGGGGTGAATTTCCTTTCTCCCATCCAAATGTCAAGGTTCCTCTTGAAGAGGTCCAACGAGGCACTCTGCTTGACATGTATGGGCAATCTATTCCAGAGTCTGGGGAGTCTCTGGGTCAGGAACCTATCCCTCCAGCATGTTTTGTTTATTGTGATGACAAGGTTTAGATCCCTGGAGCGTGTAGCTCTGAGGGATTGGGATTTCTTTAAGTGTAGCATGTCCATCAGCTCTGGGTTTGACATGGCCTTGTATGTTAAGCAGAGGTCGCCTCTGAGTAGACGATATGCGACAGAGTATAGCTGGAGTTTTTTAAGGCGGTCAGCGTAGGGCATCTGCTTTAGGCCTGTGATTCTTTTAGTGAGGTATTTCTGAGGCCTTTCCAGTTGTTGCAGATGTCTTGAGAGGTACATACCAAATGGGGCATTGTATTCTATAATGGGTCTAATGAGGGATGAGTACAGTGGGACAATGACCTCCTTTTTTCTGGATGAAAAGCCCTTCGTGATGAGGTGTGCCACATAGAAGGATTTCCTGACTGTTGTGGCGATGTGGTTATCGAAGGTGAGACCACTGTCCACCTGTGTCCCTAAGTCTCTTATCACACTTTCTGTGTTTAGTGTGCTGCCACCTATATGGTAATTCATGGATACATGTTTTTCCCAAAGGGATAACAATACATTTCTTGGCATTGAGCTTGAGCCCATGGCTCTGGCACCAAGCATCTGTTTCTGTAAGGCCCTTTTGTAGAGTATCCACATCATTTGGGGATTCAATAATGGCTCCCAGTTTGCAGTCATCTGCAAACTTTGTTAGCCAGAGTCCCTTAGTGTTGACCTGTACTTCAGAGAAGTAGATGCCAAACAAGAGCGGCCCCAGGACTGAACCCTGAGGTACTCCACTTGTCACTTGTCTGGAGATGGATTTGGAGTTGGCTACTTTTACAGTGTGGGTTCTATCAGTAAGCCATTTAGCAACCCACTGGGTGACATAGGGATTAATACCCAACTTAGTAAGTTTATCTATGATTCCAGAGTGGGGGATTGTGTCAAAGGCCTTGGCAAGGTCTAGATAGGCTGTGTGGACCACCTTACCCTTGTCCATGGCTCTGGAGACTGATTCAAAGAAGTCAATCAGGTTCAGGAGACAAGATCGGCCCTTCACAAACCCAAACTGGGTGGGGTCCAGTGTTTGAAGGTTGCCAATGTCTTTGTTTATAAGTTCCATGATAATACGCTCCATGGCCTTGCAGATAAGGCTTGTCAGACTGATGGGACGGTAGTTTCCGGGATCCAAGGTGGATCCCCTTGTGGATTGGGATAACTGTAGCTCTGCGCCACTCAGTGGGCACGAAACCTGAGGTGAGGCTATGATTAAACATGACACTTAGGTGAGGTGCCAGTTCATATTGTAGTTCATGTAGTACACAGCCCGGGATGTCATCTGGTCCCATGGATGCTGTATTCTTGGCTTTAGAGAGTGCGTTTTGTACCTGTGTGGCCGTTATTACTGGAATTTGGCAATCTTCCGGTATTGAGATGGGCCATTTAGGGGTGAGAGGGGGTGAAGTTGGCACTGAATCGATCTGCCAGGATATTGGCAATATCCTTTGGATCAGTATATTTATTGCCATTCTGTTTTAGCTCAGAGCAGATCTGAGCATTGCCATTTAGATTCTTGACATAGTTATAGAATGCTTTGTGGTTGTCTTTGGAATCTTTGGCAATTTTATTTTCATAACTAGCTTTGGAGGATTTTATGAGGCATCTCAGTTTCTTACTGAGGCTAGTAAGGGAGTTTTTGCATCCTGGGATTTTCCTCTTTTCTGCAAAAGTTTCTTCCTTTTGTTGTAAAGTTTGTTTATGGCAGGGGACCACCAGATTGGCTTCCTTTTTTTGGATGAGAGCATTTTGGTTCTATTTGGGATGGCACGATTCATGCATGAGTGGATGTGCTCGTACAGTGCCTTAGTGTAGGATTCAGCAGTTGAACTTTCAGTTCCCGTCTGCATGGGTGTCATGAAGTTTGTCACTTCTGACTTGAGTAGCATGAAGTTGGCTTTGGAGAAGTTTTTTATGGTGGTTTCTTTACTGGGGGGTGGGGGTGGGATGTTGTACGCATTAGCCTGAGTATAATGAGCACTGTGATTCTGTATCCTGCTTAAGGTAGTACTGTCATGTTGCACGCATTAGCCTGAGTATAATGAGCATTGTGAGTCTGTATCCTGCTTAAGGTATATTTTGTCATGTTGTACTTCTCCATGATAAGGTTGGGTGCTTTTGTTGTTTAATTTTAATGCAACAGTAAGTTCTATAAATTCATAGTGTTTGTAATGTTTAGGGAAGCCCTTTACTGTCCTTTAAGGGATTTTTTATGAGTCCTACCTGACGTGTATAACATGCTCACTCCTGTACCTTTCTATGAGATGTAAGACTGACATTTCATCTGCTTAATCTAGTGGTAGTTCAGGTGGCTGTAAAAGATCCCATGCCACCTATCAAAAAAAGTAGAGAAAGTTCTCCTATGCCCTGGCCAAATTTCCTGTATAAATACCACCTTGGATCTACCCTGAAAACAGGCATCTAGCCTAGTGGGACCAACCCAGTCAACAAAGAATAAATAAATGATATTTTGTTTTATCTTATGGGTTTAATGTTGCCTGTTATGTGATTAAACCTGTGTCATTAATGTGCTATCATTTAGCTTCTCAGGTCTTGGCTGAAAAGGACCTTTTGTATTATTCTATGTATCCTTTTACCAAAAGAACAAATAAAACACAAATAAAAATGCAGGTCAGAGGGAGGAAACAGTTGTCTGATATGGAGGGGCTAAGACCAAAATGCTGCTAATACATTATGTTGTATATATTCATTCACTCATTCATTAATTAATTTATGCATTCAGTCAGTCCAACAGGCTAGTGGCCTAGATAACCAAAGCCATTTTTTGGTCTTAAGAGACAGAACACAAGTTGCAATAATATTACAAACTTTTGTCTGACAATTTTGACATTTTTAACATCCTAGCTATTTCTTCGGTAGACTTTTAATAATTTAGAGGTCAGAGGTTAATAGGACAGCACCGTGCATCATAAAACAGAAAACACACATGATTTCTACCAATCAATATAACACATGAAAAACACTGCACTTGGCATCTCAGTCATTATAATATGCTGCCTCCATATAAATGGAAAATGAGTTATGCATTTTGTGATGTATAGGGTTACCAGATACCTGCAAACCCAAAGGAGCACACCAAAGGTCATAAAGGAGGACAAAGACATGATAAAGGAGGACAAAGGAGAATGCTTCCAGTTCACCTCATGAAAGATAGTGTAGTGGTGCTGCAAATACCTCCTTACTGACACAGGGAACACCTGGACTACTGTACAATAACATTATAATGTGTAATTACCATAAACCATCTACTGTTACCATTCAATGTGTAATTACCATGTAAATCATCCTAATGTATCTTGACTAACCCTGCAATAAGATATTAAGTTGAAAAAATACATGTCATCCACAAACAGCCCCCCAGAACACACTGCTTAGCTAGTATCTCGTTGACAGCTGCCAGGATATTATATTAAAAGAAAAGAAAGAAAGTCATCAACAGCCCCCAAAATACACCACCCACTAGCATCTGGTTGGCCATGCCCGTCTATTATGTTAAAAAAAGAAAATAATTAACAGCCCCCAAAACACATTGCCCCCTATATCTGGTTAACCCTGCCAGGATATATTCAAAAAAAGAAAGCAGACCTCAAAAATGTAAAGATTTTTGCCTCATATTTTCAGTCTGTTTCTCATACAATTGTGGTTTTCTGGCAAACCATTAAAGATTAAAGTCAGAAAATAATGTCAGACATTTGAGTTTCAGATTTCATAACCTTCAGAAAATTTATGTTAATGCAAGATCTATTACTATATCAACTTTTTAAGTTTGCAAGAGCAGTATTTAAAAATTGTCTCTACGTTTGGGCCTTTGCCCTTCATTATTTCTGACTTTGTCCAGATTTCTTGCTCTAAGAGGTTGAGAGGTATGAAAGAAAGTCATCAACAGCACCTCACAACACACAGACCACAGGAATCTGGTTGACCCCGCCAGTGTATTAAACAAAGAGAATCAACAGCCCCCCAAAACACGTCACCTCCCTAATATCTGGTTAACCCTGCCAGGTTATAACCATGCAACCTATAACAAGAAGAATTTATATGCTTGATATAAACTGCACTTTTAATAAGTTTTGCAAACCTTAATTTATCCATTTTTCCCTTTCAGACCAGTGTCTAGTTAGGACCACTTCTGGAACATTGCCATTGGACCAGATTACTTGAAATGTTGAGGACAGCCAACTGTCTTACCGTCAGCTGTTACCTGGAATGCAAAAGCTATAACAAGGAATGATATATTATTAAGTCTAGGACAATGTTATGTTAATTTTAAGGCCCACACGTACATATGTAAGTTTAGAATTTATACGTTTGCTGCCCATCTCAGTCACATGTTACAAGAAGAAGATGCAACATAGACCATCAGGAAATATGTAAGTTACTAGATTATATGGAGGACACAATATTAATATATACATACAAATATTTCAAGCATGGGCATTTATGCCCTTCTAGCCTGCCAATATATCAAAGCAGTTGTCTCCATAATAACTGTTCAGGCTGGTCTTAACAATATCTTCATTAATGCTTGCTTTAATGTAAATTGGTGGTCTATTCCATGTATCAGCTACTATCTCAGACAACCAATTAGTACACTTTTCATTCCTATAGAATCTTCTACATAGGTTGTCTGATTCTCGACAACTTTTTGATAACCCCAAACATTCTCAGAGGTGGTTGCCTCTAAATGCCCTAACTGCCCGAATAAGGTCCTTAAATCTCTATATGAGACACTGTACAAGTTCAAATATTTTAGTCTTTCAAAAGTGAGAGTGTGAGAATCAAAACAGTTGGAAGCCGTAGTCCAAACAATGTCTTAGGTTACCCTGTCAGCACTGCATACTACCACATTAATCAGTTCTATGAGATTTCCACTAGCATCATCTTTGCTGTTTACTACTCTGGTTACTCATGGAAATGGCTTTTCAGATAGACTATTTTCATTAGAGAATAAATGCTTTCACAAAAATCATGCTGAGCCCAGCTCAGAAGTAAAAACAGTTGTACATGCTTCAGAGTTCATTTACTTAAAATTTGTTTTTATTTCTGTTCTGTGAACCATCCTGTAGAATTAAACCCAGGCAGCTTCATCTGACTCCCCTCATCTCCTCCCAAACATGGTAAGCTATATCCATACAGCAGTGTATTACACATGGATGGATCAAGGCACTCTACAATGTAAAATGGTGCTCTGTCCTGGTAAGAAGGGGTACAGAGTGCCATACGCCTACAAAGCAGAGGTGCTGTGAATGTCACCTCTACTAATTTCTGTTGTAAAGTTGCATGTGGTGTTGTCAAGATGCACCACAATGCATCCTACTCAGCATGAATAACACTTTCAGGTTCTAAGTCTTCCTCTTACTCATCAGTATTAACACTACCACCTTACCCCTACTCAGTGACAGTGACAAACTCACTCTTTCTTAAGTGTAACACAACGTCCCTTAAACACACATAGTATTACTATCTGGTTGACCCTGCCAGGAAAAAAGTTAAAGAAAGTATATGGTTGGCCCTGCCAGGAAAAAAAACAAGTTCTTACCTTGCTTAAGCACTATTATACCATGACCCCCCCATTATTATTCCAAAACGTGCATGCTGATTGGCCAGCGTGCCCGTTGTAAATCAAGTTATACTAATGGAAAAAGGTCCGGTCGCCCGGACTTTTTTCCATTAGTATAACTCTCTTTTTAAAACACTGTCTCGCTATGTTAAATGGGTTTAACATAGCAAGGCAGCTTTAAAATAAGCAACGGAAATCTCTGTTGCTTATTTTAAAGCTGTCTCGCTATGCTAAACCCATTTAACATAGCGAGACAGGTTTTAAAAAAAAAGCAACGGAGAAAGCAAGATCTACGTTGCTTTTTTTTAGTGTTTCGCTATGTTAAATGAGTTTAACATAGCGAGACAGCTTTAAAATAAGCAACGGACATCTTTGTTGCTTATTTTAAAGCTGTCTCGCTATGTTAAACCCATTTAACATAGCTAAACACTAAAAAGCAAGGAGATCTTGCTTTCTCTGTTGCTTTTGCACAACTCTGATGTACTGCGCAGGCGCACAGTACATCAGAACTGCCGCGGATGCCAGACATCTGTGGAAGGGCAGCAAACAGGCATTATACTATGCCATTATTTAAGAAAAGTAATAGTTTCTTTTCTTAAATAATGTCATATAATAGCAATAACCACTTCTGGGTGTGGGTAATGCTGTATTTACCCACGGTTGGCTTTGTTTGGTCCCTCCGGCTTTGCCCTCGGGACCAAACCACGCCAACCGTGGGTAAATCCAGCATTACCCACACCCAGGCGTGGGTTATTGCTATAATACGATGGTCGACCCCTGTTTCTCCATTCTCTCACTCTCTCTCTCTCGCAACTAAAGCGCAGAAACAGAATGTGAGAGTAACAGGACAAATTAGCTGCCATGCAACTTATACAGATTACGTGACAGACTGCTGACTTCGCAATCTCGTCAGGTAATTAAGGTTCCTGTTTCTTGCAGTTACTTAAACCGCAATGAATTCTGGGCATCTGCATAGATGCCTTCTTCAGTCTTCTCACTTTGGACTGTTTTGAAAGCCAGACATTTTTATCTTTTTAGGCAATGCCTGACGATGTAGGACACAACGCTGAAAAGAGGACATGTCCTCCTTTTGCTGGACATCTGGTAACCCTAGTGATGTATCATTATACCAAAATGTATCAAAGAGATTACAGTAAATGAAACAATGGATATAAGAAGTAAAAAAAACAATAAATCTGTTTTTATGTTGAACAGATGCTTTATGTACTTTTTTTATTATTTATTTATTTATTTATTTGCATTATGATGAGTTCACTGGACAGACATGATTATTTTGACATATCACTCAATCCAGCTGGTTTGGCAAAGGTCTTTTCACACAGCAATATTATATACACCAAGTCCATTATTCAACCAAAAATGCATATGAAAAGTCTAACAGCTGGTCATTTGTTCTCAGGTTGTTAATATCTGCAATAACATGACATGTCCATATTGCACTACACTATCTAAATACTTGGTTCTTGCCATAAGCCACAGCAAACATACTCTGCATTTTGTTACAACTGCATGATGACATGTGGCAAGCAAGAATCCTGGCATATGTAATCTAATATTGTATTACCCATAAAAACAAACACAGAATCTACCAACAGATAAAGACTGCATTGACATTAAAGTGTGCTTTATATCCAATATAAAGAGTAAGCTACAAATCATTGCCAATAAACATCCTGCTTCAAAGCATATCCCACTAAAACTGTTTTTTGTCTATTTCACATTTTTTTAAATTCTACCATGAATTCTACTATTAAACTTATGTTTAGATTTTCCACAGAAGGGATAGTTCACAATTATTACAACCATCAATCAGGAAAAAATTAAATTTCTTCATATTAAGTCTAACATTCAGTCCCTCTATCTTCAGATGGTTGCCTTATAGGTTGATAGGCTCATATGAGATTGCTAAGGTAATGGCTTAAGATCCATTACAAGTCTAGCCAATATAACCTGATTTTATCCAATACATGGTCCCCAGGGGCAAGAAGATGGTGTGGCTTTGTGCTTATGCCTTGAGTATGTTACAGATTGCCCCTGTCCATAAGGGATATAAACACTTCCCCAGATGTCAATTTGCAATTCCCCATTCATTGATCCAAATTTCATTTGAAGAGGGTCAGGGAAGGGCTCTCCTTAATTTGAATAAGAAGCCTGTTCCAAAGGAGGGACCATCTCTGAGACACATATCTGTCTCACCAACATGCTTTGTTTGAGTAGCTGACTATGTTTAGATCCCTAGATTGGGTGACCTTCATGCTGTTTGACTTGTGGATGTATAGTAGCTCCATCAGGGCTAGATTTGTGAGTGCCTTGTAGGTCAGACATAGGTCACCCCTTAATAGTTGGTAGGAGACAGAGTAAAGGGAAAGAACATGTTGTTTACACCCTGTATTCTTTTGTGAGGAATCTCTAAGGTCATTCCAGCAGCTGTAAGTGCCTAGTCAAGCACATGCCAAATGGCACATAGTACTCGATTAATGGCATACCTCTCAACTGTCCAGATGTTTTCAGAATGTCCAGATTTTTTCCTCATATTTTGAGTCTGTTCCTCATATTTTCAATCTGTTCCTCACAAAATCTGTGTTTTCTTTCTTTTTTATTTTTTTGGAAAATTATTGAGGATTGAAGTCTGTAAATAATGACAGACATTTGCGTTTCATACTTCATATCATTTAGAAAATATATATCAACACAGAACCTATTGTAGCAAATTTCTAAAGTTATATGAATAATATTTAAAAGCTGTCCCTATTTTTGGGACTTTGTCCCTCCATTATATATGGCTTTGTCCAGATTTCTTACACTGAGCAGTTGAGAGGTATGATTATTGGTCTAATGAGGGCTAAGTACAGTGGGAATATAATTTCTTTGTATATGGATGCCATACCTTTACTTTTAAGTTGTGCCACATAGAAGGACATCCTTACTAATAAGGACACATGGCGGTCAAAATTCAGGCTATTATCTATCTAAAAACCTAGATGCCTCACCTCTGAGTCTACCCTAAGGGGAGTGCTACTGATGTAATCTGCAAAGGTATTCAACTTCCCAAAGGGTATGATAATACATTTTTTCAGATTTAGTTTTAGACCATGGTTATAGTGCCAATGATTTATCTGCTCTAGACCCTCCTGAAGGCTATCTACATCATTAGGGGATTCAGTGATTGCTCCCCAGCTTGCAGTTGTTGGCAGATTTTGTCATCCAGAGCCTTTCACATTAGCCTTGACTTCAGAGAAACATATTCCAAACAGGAGTGGTCATAGCTCTGAGCCCTGTGTCCCTCCACTAGTAAGTGGCTTCTTGCTGGATCTGGATTCACCCACTTTAACCACATGAGTCCTGTCCATTAAAGAATTGGTTATCCATTTGGTGATGTAGGGATTTATGCCCAGTTTTCTGAGTTTATTTATAATACCTGAATGGGGAATTGTGACAAATGCCTTGGCCATGTTGAGGGTTTTACCCTCATCAATGGTCTTAGTGAGTTTCTCAAAGAAATCCACCAGATTCAGTAGACATGACCTCCCCTTGACAAAGATGAATTGGGTCAGTTGCAGTGTTTGAAGGTTTCCTAAGTCATTATTAAATATAGAACTAGTCCAACTTACAGATATGTAATTTCCTAGGTCAATATATGACCCCCTTTATGCAGAGGGATGATTATTGTTGTCCATTCTATCAGAACAAGGCCAATCTGTAGGTTGTAGTTAAATAGAGATCTTAAAGGGCTTAATAAATCCTGGTTTGAGCTGTTTAAGAGGAAACCTGGTACATCATAAGACCTCCATTGAATCCATGTTTCCAGCTTTAGAGAGGGCAGTGGCAACCTGTTCTTTGGTGATAATCAGCAGTGGAGTAGTGGGAGGGTATTTCTTTGGGGGAGAACTGGTAGTGATGAGGATGTGAAATTTGAGCTGAATCTGTCGGCCAACAGATTTGCTATATCTTCTAGCTGAGTACAGGTGATGCCATCTACAACAAATTCTGCACATTGTTGGGGGCTACCCTCAAGACTGCAGACATAACTGAAAAATGCCTTATGGTTATCCTTAGCTTTGGAGACTACTTTTACCTCAAAGTCTCCTTTCAGAGACTTTACTAGTCCCCTGACTCACTTGTTTAAATTTATGTGGGACTTCTTGCTCTCTTGTGAATATTCCTTCATACTTCTTGACAAGATCTTCTTTCTTTTGTTTTAGAACTTATTAATACCAGGGGTCTACCAGGGTGGATTGTTCCTGCCGTTTGATCTGTTTTCTTTTTTTTTTTTTGGTCTGGTACTGACATTTCTATGCAGTTGTTTATATGGTTATACAGGGCTTTTGTATACATCTCTGTACAGGTTTCTGTGATTTCTAGATTTGGGGGAGCTTAGAAACTAGCTACACTATCCCTTAATAGGGATAATTTACCTTGGAGAAGTTCTTAAAGTTTTTGGGGTGGGATGGGGATACTAGATTTATCTGATGTCAGCAGTGAGGACATTACACTGGGGGAGGGGGGTGTAGTGCTCTCCCATATTTGTGAGTACCAGATCTAGGATATTTGTTCCTGTAGTGGGAGTTCAGACTAGCTGCTCCAGGGCATTTTAATTTACATAGTCAAGAAATCTTTATACCTACACGTTAGTGGTCATGTATGCTTCCCAAATAATGGAGAGATGACTATGCCTTTGGGCTGGATAATGAGTGATTCCAGTAACTTCAGGTATGATGCATGGATGTCCTGGTTCATGGTAGGGGACCTGTAGCTGGCAATACTATGTCAATGCATTTTTCCCATGATTAGTTGGACATGAAGTAGCTTAAGCATGTCATATTGTTTGACCAGCCTAGAGATGTGCTTATACTGTATGTAGCTAGATACACTTTTACATTTCACCCTTTCATGTTCATTGGGTGGTCAGAACGCATAAAATGCATTATAGCCATACACTGATGGAGTGCTTTCCATGGCTTTGAACCATGTTTTAGTAACTGCACAGGTATCAGCATTCTCCATTGTGAAGAGAGCTTCTGGGAAGTGCACTTTCTTTTTGTGGCTCCTATCGTTGATCATTAACACCTTTAGTTTATTCTGAGTAGTTTTTGTTATGGTGGAAAGATTATCTATTTGGCAATGCTTAAAAAAGGTGCTTTAGTGGTAGATAATGTTTTGGCCAATATCTGAAAACCTAGAGGTGACAGTTGAAAACCATCCCTGGCAAAGCAGTGTGGCCTGTCAAAATCCAGGCTATCAAGTATTGGATCCTTTTGGAATATCACCAGAAGCTAAGCCAATTGTCAAAGTCAACCATTTTCTACTGGCATTCTGGCATCATCCTTGAAGAAACTAGAATACTGCTCAGGGTAGGCTCATACCTGCCCGTGACACATATTTGGAGATCTCAATCATGTCTCTCTTCATATAGTCCAAGGAGGTATGTCTCAGGTCATTCACACCCATATAGACTATGACTGAGTCATACTGTTACTTAGGGCTAAGTGACCTGAGTGCTTGTGTGATCTGACAGATACTAGCCCCTGACAGGCTATTAACTGCAACCTTGTCCTAATCCAGTTTGGTAAGAGGGACATCAGTGTGTCTCACAATGGAGTTTCCTATGATAAGAATATTGGGTTGTGGAATGTTTCACTTTATGTTCTTGGTAGTTGAGACACTATGAGATGTGGCTTTATATGCTGTGATGGGAATTGTCTTGTTTGTGAGCATGCAGAGCTTCTGAGAGCTGTGCCTGAGAGGCCTTTGAGGTTTAGGTAAGTTACAAGTGAGCACCTCTGCACATGTGGGTCAATGTATTGGGCCTCTGACAACCTGTTTGTTGCTTTTTGTGTCTGTATGTAAGAGTCTAGCTTACAATGTCAATGTGTAACTACAACTCTCACATACTGTAGTTGTCTGAGAATTAAGAGGTTGTCAGTGTATATAAGGAAATTGCTAAATTGCATCAGGATGCCCATGTCCACCAAGCTGGATGCAGAGATAGCAGGAAAGTGCCCATCCATGGTTGCATGTCCTAATATGTACTTGCAAAGGATAGGAGTGGAGGATATTTGTAAATGGATGCGAGAAGGGCGCTTACTTGGTGTAATCTGCAGCTAACCTAGGCAGCAATGCTGCCCAACACCCAAACAAAATGGTTTCTGAGCAGCGATAGTCCTGGGTGACATGATAAGGTAAGATAGACCTAAATGGCTCTACCTAAATGCATAAATGCTGCTCACTGTGCAAACTAGTTACCCCCCTGAGTAATGCAGTACTGAGGAAAAAGTCAGAGGTGTTTTTGTACAAGGAAATTTCAACTTCTGGTGATTGTGACTGTACAAGGCACTAGTAGTCACTGCAGTGCAAAGAGCAGATTTGCACAAATGAGAGTCTTATACATGATCAGAAAAAAAGCAAGTTTTACACTAACTATGCCCTAGGGCCAATCAGGTAAGCACACAATAAGCTTTCCACCAGCAATTCCCAGCTCAGATAAGTCCCTCTCATGCCACAAGAGTGCAGACATTGATCTTCTTAATGTAAAATGACTGGTTTGGAGCCCAAGTGTTAAGGAACCTTAAACAGATGCCTAATACTAACCAAAAAAACAGTAAATAAAATATATTTCAGTACAGAAGAGCAGCCCTTGCAGCAATTTGAAAATGCAAATTTAAACTTTAAAGAAGTGCAAAAAATAATAAATAGCACAATAAACTTTCACAGTATAATGAAAATAAGCAATGCAAGTACAAAGTAATATTTAAGTCTTGCCAAGGATGGCTTCAGATGCTAACAAAAGACTATATCACCCCAGATGGGATTGTTCCCACAATTCCTAGCTTAGGAAGCCAGCACCTTATCCATCAGACCCCTGGGCTATATTTCTGTATAACTCCTCTCCTAACAAATACTGCCTTCTTGGATTTCTGCTCCCTTAAGGTAAACTGACATGTTTTTTCTGGTTCCATCTCTCCCTCTCTCCTTTGTTTCACAGTATACATATTAAGTTCCTTTAGAATATAGTTTCATATATGTTCTAATGTAGGCAAAGCACCATTTTTGTCCCTTCTTTGAAGAAGATTTATTTTGACAATACCTGTACTGGAGGGGTGTTGGCCTCTGGAAATCCACTGAGTACTCCCGATACTGTCTTACCAACTGTCTTTTCATATCTTCTTTGTAATGTTCTCCCGGTATATTGCAGAATTTCACAAGCTTTTCTTACTAACATTTTTTTCATATAGACTGCCCAATATTATATCACCTGATCTAATTCTACTAAAGATCCCCATTTATTATGTGTCAGCATGGTCCTGCACATCTTTGCAATGAATGCATGCTGCCATGTCAGGGATCATTTTTTCTAGTCTTATCTCATTCATGTTTCCCACCTCCCAGACTACATTTGTTTCTAATTCTTATGTCATATACAAATATGCATGATTATCTCTTTTGACTTTCTATAGCCTGGATGACACAGAAATGGACTGATTCCAAAATGAATCTTTAGTGCATTACTTGTAACGTGGCTGTTTCATTGGTAGACTCCATTTACTCTTATCTTCCATATCTTGCTGTCCAAGCAGTTTATTGTTTACACAGACTATCATCTTGGGATTCACTGCAAGGCATTTGTGACTAACAGTTTTTAAGGCCTTTTTGAAGTCTAATCAGATATACCTTTCTTCTATTAATCTATATTGCCTTGACTTCTTCTCTCTACTGACCTTTAAAGAGATATACTATCTTTTGTGTTTGTGTATGGTATTATCACTTTTATATCCACTAAGGTCAAATTAACTGGTCTGTGGCTGGTTCAGGTATGTAAGATGAAGGATCCCTCACTGTGATGCATGTGGTCCTAATGTGCGTAGCAAGCCTATAAACGGGTAGTATCAAGACAGGGGAGGTGTAGCTAAGTAACTGAGAGTTAAGTCATCTCAGGGAAAGGTGGGAGGAGATCACTGATTAAGACTGACTCCTGCAAGAGGTCAATGCAACAGGCTTCCGGGGTAACCTCATAAAGCAGCAGACAGTATGAATGTGTATCTTGAATTATAATTGTACAATGTACATAAATGTACCATATAACACTGCATACTGTGCTCCATACTCAGGTGATTAGGGAGCCTACACACATAAGGAAAGGGAAAGCTTACACACATATATGATAGTCAGACGGCAACTCACTCTCAGCTCCCAGCATTTGGAAATAATATGAGGTTGAGGAAAAGAAAGCTACACCAAGCCCCCCCCCCCCAAAGGAGGAGTTTCTTTTCTTGGGGTGATATGAAGTGCTACAGAAGGTAACATGGAGGAATGAATGGGTTAAAATGGGAGGTCAGGTATGGTATATAGTCAGTCTAAAGGAGATCAGAACAAACAAACAAATAATCAAACAAAAAGTGATTAAAATGTGCAGTATCCAATGACTAGAGTGGTCTGTTGGTTAGTCTTGCCTCCCTAAGTCCTTCCTCAGATGCATTGATGGGTATTTCCCATATGAGAGAAATCACAGTAGGATACCACAGAGAAGAAGGATGTAAGCATTGTAGTGACATTTGAAGAATTATTTATTTATTTATTTATTTATAGTTTGTTTGCTAGGATAGTCCATTGGGCCACGAGGAGCCCATCTTCAAATGAGTCCTGGGGAGAGACGCTCCAGAAAATTACAAATTACAGATTTAACATAAGAGTAAGTTATTAGAGAAATGTAATGTGCACAGATGAAGCAAAATGAAACAAACAGAAAAACACATATTAGTAGAGTGCACATATTAGTGCAATGCAATAAGAGTAATATTTACAAACAGTCAAAGTTTTTAACAGTTATTTGTTTAGCACAATGCAATAACAGAAACTGTCTAAATTTTTTAACAATAATGCTAATTCATGCAGTTAATTTCTAGGCTACTGAATTGTACCATTATAGGAGTTAAGCTAATTCCTGGAGTTTATTAGGGGTACTATTGTAAATTATTGCGTATAAATTGTAGCTATAATGTAGGGTGATTATGTGGGGTGGGAGCAAGAGCATTTCCATAGTGAAGTTAGGTGTGTGTGAAGTAAGGCTTTGAATGAAGAGAGGCTGCTGGTGGTGTGGATGAGAGGTGGTAGTGAATTCCAATGGCATGCTAGAGAGAAGGACATTAGATGTTTGCCTGGTGGAAGGGCAGGTTTATGCAGTTCAATTAGATTTGGGGAATTAGATCTCAAAAGTCTATTTGGTTGGTGCATTTTAAAGGTGGTGGCAAGAGAGGGACAGAGAGAGGGGGTGAAAATAAGTTTTTGTGCTTGAACAAGTTGAATATAGATGAGGTAACTGGACAGCTCAAGCCAATTCAGTTGGTGTAGGGCAGTGCAGTGATGGGAAGTGGGATCTATGGCCGGTTGCAAATTTTATTTTATAATAGCAAGAGGAGAGTTTGGTCTTGAGGGAGGACTGCAGGTTAGTAAGGATAGAGGCACTGTGTAGGAGGGATGGGATAAGGTAAGTGTAGGCGAGAGTGAGCCTACTGGAGGGAGAGATATAACAGTTGTGGCGGTAAAGCATGCCTATTTTTTGCGTGTTTTTTTTATATTTACTTGTAGATGATTATCAGACTTTAGCTGGTCATCGATCAGGACTCCTAGTAGTTTAGCATTAAAGACTATTTCAAGAGTATTATTTTGACTGGTGACTGAGAATGAGATTTTATCTAGGGTGGTGGTTTTTGAAGCAGTAAATATCTTGAGTTTAGTTTTAGTAGCAACGAGTGCTAGATGTTTGCCCATTATCCATTGCTCAGTGGAGAAGAAGGCAACTATATTGGACAAGGTTGGTATTTGGGATGGCTTGGGAAAAATTGTTTATGAATATATTGAATAGAGGGGGGCCTAAAATTGAACCCTGGGGGACACCTGTGAGATTACTGAGACAAGGGGAGGTGGCTTTTTTTCATCTGACTGCTTGCTGCCTGTTTGAGTTAATAGAGTTAACTCAAACCAGTTAATAGAGGAGTGGGATAAATTTAGTTTGGAGAGTTTAGTGAAAAGAAGGTTATGAGAGATAGTGTTGAATGCCTTAGAGAAGTCAAGGAGGAGAGTGGACATGATGTGGCCAGTGTCACGGGCATTATTAACTGTTTCTAGGAAGGAGAGGAGAGCTGTGGTAGTGCTGAGGCCAGGTCTGAAACCATGTTGAGTGGGGGTTAGAAGTTGGTTGTTTATGAGGTAAGGTCGAAGTTGCAGATGGATGCATTTTTTGAGATGTTTAGAAATGGGGGATAAGATAGATATAGGTCGGAAGTTTGTGATATTATTGTTATTACCACCTTTATGGTGTGGAATAATAAAGGCCTTTTTCCAGAGCTGGGGAACTTGACATTCAGCAATACATCGATTTATAAGAATGCAGATGGGAAGAGCTATGCCTTCTACGGCAATTTTTAAGAAATATGAGGGTATATCATTAGGTGCGTTGGAGCCGGGTTTCAGTGTTGGTAGAAGTTTTTTATGGTGGCTGTACGGATGGGGTGGAAGGAGAAAGGAGGAGGGTGAGAGCAGGAGATGCTTGGGGAGGGAGGAATAGGTGGCAATAAGGGTGGGGAAGCCAAATGGGAAGTGAAGGATGATGTAAGCTTACTTATGGAATCAATAAAGAAAGTGTTAAATTGGGTGGCTAAGTCCAACTCAGAGGCATCTGGATCAGGGCAGGGGTTTTCTTTTTTGCCAGGGTTGAGAAGGGAGGAGATTCCATGGCAGAATTTTTGGGGGTTGGTGTTATGATTGGGTTTGGAGTGTAGAGAAGTAGGCTTTGAGGTTTGAGATAATACTTTTTTTATTACTTTGTTATGAAGTGTTTTAAATTCATTAAGAGTGGTTATAGTTTTAGTTTTGGAGTAGCATTTCCAGGCATTATCCCAGAATCACATGACTAGTAAGGCATTTTTGGTTAGCCAAGGCACAGGATTGCTTCTTATGCATTTTGTTTTCAGAGAGTCAAGCAAGTTGAGGAAAGTTGAGTTAAAGTAGGTAACAGCATTTTCTAAGGGAAGGGTTTCTAATTGGTTCCAGTTAATTTTTTTAGTGCATTTGAGAATGTGCTAGTATTAAAGTTTTTTAGACAGCGAGTGAAGGTTATGAGTTAGTTGTAATGAGGAGGGAAGACGGTAGGCAAAAGTGGGGAAGTGGTCGCCTAATGGGTCAGGCAGAGTGCCACTATCAGAGATGTAATGTGGATGAGAAACTAGAATCCAGTCCAGGGTGCTTCCAGTAAGGAAGTTCTTGGAAGGCATAGTTGTTGAGTTAATAAGCTGAGGGAAGTTGTAGAAGTTTATATTAAGTGAGTTTGTAGGAGATTGAATTGTTGACCAGTGAATATTAATATCACCCAGGATTATAGTTTCATTAGTGATGCTGTTAGAGAACCAGGAGAGAATATCTTCAAGGGTTCAGATATTGTCTACAGGAGGGATATAAAGGGAGACTATGCATATAAGTTTATGCATAGTCACCCTTTATATCCCTCCTGGAGACAATATAAAGGGAGACTATGCATAAACTTATATGCATAGTCTCCCTTTATATCCCTCCTGGAGACAATAAAGGGAGACTATGTGTAGAAAGGGGGACTATGCATAGTCTCCCTTTATTGTCTCCAGGAGGGATATAAAGGAGACTCTGCATATAAGTTTAAGTTTGTTTATATGAAGTAGGGCTGGAATTAGTTCTGCCTTGCCAAATTTGGGAATAGGTTTGGTATAGGGGTAACTAAGTGGGATGATGAGAAGAGGAGAGCGACTCCCCTCCTTTTTTATGTGTTCTATCTTTCCTAATTATGGAGTAGTTGGATGGTGTTAGTTCAGAGTCTTTTATATGGGGTTTGAGCCAGGTTTCTGAGATGGCCAGAATATTGGGTTGGTTATGGAGAAGCCAGGCATGGAGGTTAGGAATTTTGTCGCATATGCCCTGAGCATTTAGAGCTGAGAAATGGAGGGGGTTACCAATTGTCGGAGGAGGATGGGATTGGGAGGTTGAGATGTGTGGGGGAGAAGGGCCAGGGTTTGAGTGAATGTCGCCGGAGAGAAGGACAGAGATGATATGGGAGAAGAGGTATTTGAGTTGCTTGGTATGCAATCTATAGGGTGTAAGCTTTATGGGGGTGTGGCTAATATAGATGTGAGTAGAGCTTTTGGGGTTAGGTAAGAGTTTGCAGGTGAAGAGCAAGAGCATACTATTATTGAAGGGGTAGGGACTGGATGATATGCAGGTTGAGAAATATGTGTGCATCGTGGAGATTGGGTTAGTTGTATGAAATGGGGGTGGTTGATTTGCACTGAGAGGTTGGGTGAGATAGCTTAGTTAAGAAATGGTAGTAAGTAATAGTATCTGAGTTAGAAGTGAAAGAGGTTTGGTAGACATGATGACTATTCAGTATATAACGGGGAATGAGTTTGGGATTAAGTAGATATTAGTAAAAATTTAAAGTATGGGTTAAGGTACCTGAGAAGGTAATACGGATGGTTTGTGTTAATGTGATAGGACGTTTTGGCATAAAAGGGGTGGATTATAATGTCACATATTCAATGTTAGAAGTTATGTATGAGATATCTGGGGTGTTTAATGGGCATGTTTCTATTGGGTAGTTGCTACTGTGTGTGAGTACAAATGTATTATAGATAGGTAGTAATTTGTAATGGGAGGGGTTAGTTATAATTACTTATAAGCAAATTTGGTGGTTTGAACTCTGGTGGGTGTGGCTTGGACAAGTTTAAATTACAGGCATGGGGGGGGGACAGGTGACATAGTAAGAGAGATAAAATCAGTTAAAATGTTACAGGATGCATCTAGTTGTACACCTTCCGGACTTTTGGGGATTAGTATACAATGTGATGAAGCACAGTGCTACCTGTAGAGTAAAAGCGGGTTACTGTCATTATTTGTAATACTAAGTTATGTGGGATGGAAACACAGGCATTTCAAATGTTTGGTGCTATGTATCGTATGTAATAATAGGTCATCTGTAGTTTAAATGCTGTTTATGATTTATTTTAAGAAGTGGGATTTAGTTTGTGGCAGGCTGTATATAGGGATGATTTGTGTACACTGCTTATTTTATTTATTTATTTATTCTTACTATATATTCAATAAAAGAGATAACTTTTGAAAAAAACATTACTTTGTACTTTTGTGAATCCTTCTAATTTTATAAACTGTTTTTGTGTTCTGCCCCATCTTCGCATGATTTGCTAAAGACAGTACTATGAGGGTTACTTTTTCTGAACTTACATTTTTTTTTAAGTAAAATGGGATGGAACTTACTGCCATCCTCACCATTAATTAAGAATTCAGTTAGAGTTCATACTTGTGTGGATGGGGTAGTATCAGTCACCCTGTAAAGATCGATATCTTGCTCAGTTTGGGTACCCCCTCAATGGAGTTTGTCAATACTGAGCAGTGCAACTTTCTCATTGTTTATGTCTTCTTTGCATACACTGACTACCTTTAATTCTTGATGTCCTTTTTGTTTGTCTTTCCTTCTTAACGTATATAAGGAAATGGTCTGTTACCCTTTTTTAACATGGAGTGTATCTTCTTTAGCACATGGCCTCATTATTCTGGTTGCTTCATATCTACTTTTTGCAGATCAGTATTGTCTCCCTGCCTTATTCCCCCAGAATTACCTTTCACTTCATGATGGCTAAATCTACCATATAAAGTCCTGCTTCTGCTCATGGAGAGATGAAGGCCAAGAATACCAACACAGGATTGCATTCACCAAGAACATTCGTGATCACAGATCAAGACAGATATTTATTTATATATATGTATATGTATATATACACACACACACACACACACACACACACACACACACACACACACACACACACACACGCCTTTCTGACAAAGGGGTCTGAGATATGTGAATCTACTTAGCCAATTACATAATTATTAAACTAGAATGTTTATATATAGTTAGTCTACGTAATTAAGTTGAACTACTCTGTTATTGCTAACGTCTTCCATTTCTATTTGTGAACTGTTTTATATTTCACCTGGTCTGAATCAGAAATTGATCAGTGTTGATCAGTGCACTACTCACATAAACAAATATACATAAATAAACCATAAATCTTACTGAGTGTTATCTCTCTGAGGCAATTTTACATCTTACAGACTCCTTCTGCACTATTCTAGTATCCTTCTCACTCATTTGTCTCTAAATGGACAATGAAATCCAGATCTTTTCTTTCTGCATGTACATCAGCGATTAGATTTTCTCCCTGCCATTTTGTCTGCCAAGGCACCAGTCAGACAACTGACTTCCTTCTCTTTACAACTGTCTAGTCCTGTTTGCTAACAATGTAATAATACAGACTATATAGGTCTCCATGGCGTCTAATGCCATCATGCTATGTGTAACAACTGAGAAAGTTACAAGTATTATCTTTTTGCATCCACAAAGTATCAGTGTGCCTTAAAAATGTACCTGTTCTGCACCACCCCTCAGTCTCCTGGACCCCCCCCCCCCACAACCACAACCAGTTTGACTGTTTCTCAGTTTTGAAATAGTCTAAGGCATGGTCAGTGATCTTTGCTGTTCTTGGTTGAGAGAAGCTGCCTCTAAATTGACTGTGCTCTCTTTGCTTGGAGAAGATAATCCTCCAAATGTAACCAAAAACATGTTTACAGGTAGAGCAATAGTATATCTGAAAAAATGTCTTCTGGGTACATACCTCTAAATTGTACAGAACTATGAATAATGTTTTACATTTAACCTCATATTTGTTGTCTGTTTCTCATAAAATTTGTAGATTTCTGACAAAACATTGAGGATCAAATTTACTAAGTAATCACAGACATTTGAGTTTCATGTCTCATATCACACACAGGCTGTTATTCTAGTAACTTTTTAAGTTTATATTTGAAATATTTAAAATCAGTACCTGATTTTGGGCCATTATTCACTCATTAATTTTTGGTTTGTCCAGTTTTCTTGTACTAAGAAATTGAGATGTATGCCTGGGAGATGAGTGCCCCACAGTCTTAGCAGCAGTCCCATGACTGTATTACTTCATGCTACATTTACTTTAAGCAGTTCTCTGACACTAGAGGGCAATCTATTCCACATTTTTCTGCTGTGGCTGAAATTACCATCACACCCTTTGTCTTCCTACTGATGGATTTCAATAAATGAACATTATCAGAGTGAGATAGATACTTAAGTGCCTTCAGAGCCTCATTTTAAATGTCACCTATATTTCCTGATACAGTAGCTTAGATGTAATTGTCTAGCAGTGTAGATCAGATTAAAGTTATGTGTTTCCAATGAGCTTTTTCTCATAGTCATTGGTCTGAATTATTCCTATCAAGATGTACTTACTGTGTTTCATTGTAATCTAACAGTAAAGTCATTTGATCAGATCCTGTATCATGGTTCTATAGATGTTAAATACCTACTATAGTCTCTGTGTATTATTTCCAGTAATATGAGAGGCAAAAAAGGCACTCTTTGTCCAATTTTTGTGGCAGGCGTCCACTTCTTGCTGCTAGTGCCATACTAAGACTTTCAAAACACATACCAGATATGCTACGACAGAAAGATACAGTATTAAAATTATGTCTGTAATCCAAGTGGAATACATTCACATAAATTGCAAAGCATTATGGGGAATGACATGGAATATATTAAGTCTTGCCTTTGTTGAATATCTGATATTTATGGTGGATGCAAACAGATCATACGAGTCTTGGAGCTGTTTACCTAACACAAAATGCAACCTCTTCATTGCCTGTGAAAGAAAATTAATTGGAAGGAAACAGTTAGGAAGGCATTGCCTTTTATTAAAATATGCCATTTAAAGTTTATACTGTGTACTTTTTTATTTTGTATTCTACTAAGTACACTGTATGCTAAAAAACGGTTCTATAATGAAAAAAATATATATTTTAACTTCATGTTATTTATATGCACTGAACTGTAACATGTTCCACCTGCATTTGATAGACTGAAATAGTTAAAATTAGCCATCAAACAATACACTGCGTTACAAATATGTAGGCAATGCTACATTTTGTTAAATCTGTCTTTATAGTCAGTGCATTTTATGTCTAAGACATACCATGGTACTTTTGTACTCACTTACATAGCTTTTTAAGCTTCTTACAAACATATTCCAAATAGAATGGGCTGCTCAAAGGATTTTTTCTTGAAGCTTGGCAATCACCCATGTTCTATTTACATTCCAAGAGCCGCCTCAGGTAAATTCTCTATTGTAACAGCTATCAGCAGGTGTTAGACACTGGTGTTTTGACAGGAGCAGGACATAAGAAATCCTTACAATTAATACGAAGGCTGTAGGTTCACTTTCAGTTCAAGGAGCTCAGTGCATACCTCACATCATATTATAGCCAGACTCACATGTAAGATCTTTTGACTTGTGAAGGACCTCATAACACACAGAGGGGCATAGATCAAAACATAAAGCTGAATTTCATTGCTTTATTTGTTGCTGGGGTTCACAGTGTTGTGCGTACCTTAAATGCTTAATGACTTAGGCTTCATCACTGCCATAACACAATTCAACTCCAAAACACGTCTCAGTCTGAAATGCTAAGAAGAAGCAGTTTATTGCATTTAAAACATCCATTTACATCTTTCTGTTGGGAGGAAGGGAAAAATATAGACAGAAAGATCAAGGTCTAAATCTTACGGGACTGCTTACTTGGGATACTAAGCATAAAATGTAGACAATTCCATCTTCAACTAGTCTCAATAAATGGCAACTGCTTCTCTGACTCACAAAATAAGTATTCATGTCTCTTGGCAGCATTGGAGCCTCCTGTACTAGATCCACTGCAAGAAAGGAAAATATTTGAAGCAGACCCTCTCTCATATCAGTTTTGAATTCTGGTGATCACACTCCGCAACACTTACATGGAACGCACCAACAATCTGTGCAACTAGAACAAACAAGACAAAAGAAAAAAATATATATTATAATAAAAAAAGTAAGAATAACTATTCAGGCACTGGTCCTGGGAGTTGTAAAATAGCTGAATTCTAATGGTTTCAGGTTTATAAGCTTGTTTTGAACCTGTGTATAAATACAGTGAGCCGAATATTAAAGCACTAGTATCAAAATGGCATAAGGCTGCAGTTTGCTTAACTATCTGTCCACTGTGGCGGCAGATCACATTTGGATGGTTTAGGGCATTTATATGAAAACAACTGTGTTTTAGATATTGTTTCATCACCAGCACTTTCTGAGCAGAATTCAACATGCACATATGCTTGCACACAGACCATAGACACACACACACACACACACACACACACACACACACACACACACACACACACACACACACCGCCTGCAGAATGTCCCTTATTTGCCTACCAAATCTGCCTGCGTAGTTTTTTTTTTCTTGCCCGTGGCATTAAAACTTGACAGATTGCCTCAATTATTTATACTACTGATGATTTGCCAATTAAGGCAAGGTGTGTTTTTGCACAGGCTTCACCTGTCCCAACTGATTTTGCTTACATTTATAGTCATATGCAAATGGCCTGTAGAGTACAACTTTCTGTAAGCTGTCACCACTCTTGACAACCACATATTATTTGCTGACATGTGCAGATGTTAATCAGCATGCAAATCAAGGTATAATTTAATAAATCCATGTCTATTTTAAATACACCTGGAGATTATTTGAAGTTATGGTTAGGCCAGGTAGTAGGAATAGGTAATCCTTTTCGGCTTTGACAGGTGGTATGTTGTATAAATAAAGAAAAAAAAGCAAAAACTGAAAAAAAATGCCTGCAGATAATATCCTTGTATGTGAAATATGTGCAATGCTAAGCACTCTTTTTTTAATTTGTCCTTCCCTCCAGTAATTGTCACTCTTCTTCTATATGAAAATGTAGAGCAAGAATCAGAGCTGGTAGATTTTATTAGACTAGTGTAGGTATCATAAATGAAAAGCATGTTTATCATTGAGAATCTTGTACTTTGAAGCCCTATGTTTTTCATGTATAATATACAAGACAGTTGTTTACAAATAACATCATTGTTCTGTTCCACATTTTTCTTACAAGGATAGCATGCTTTTCTTCTTTTTGTCTGATGTCTTTTTGAAATAAATAAGCCTTCTTTGGTTTTGTGACAGCTATTTGAGTGTTTATACCATCAAAGAATGTGATTCTTTTAATTCTCATATAATGTGCCATCCAGTCTTATTAGTAGCTATCACAAGATCAAGATATACAATGGCATGGTAAAGATCATTATAAAAAAAATTGTTCTTGCAATCCAAGGACTGCAAGCACAGTCTTGGAATAACATGACTACAGTTGGATGACACAGTGGATTAGATTGTCGCCTCACACCAAGAGTTTCCCTGGTTTGATTCTCAGTTGGGGTCTCTTCTGTGCCAGGTCTTCATGTCCTGCCTGTGTTTGTTCCACTTTCCTCCAGGTACTCTGGTTTCTTCCCACATTCCAAAGATATACAGTAGGTAGATTGGAAACTCTAAATTGGTTGCAGATGTGAGAGTGCGTGCAAGTGTGGTGTGGAAGAACTACCACAATACGGCTAGCCACCCAGTGGTTTAAACTTTGGCTCTAGATGATTGTCACCGTTGAAGTGACACCCCAACCCCATGCGCTAAAATAGGAAAAAGGGGTTGTGGATGGATGGATTTACAAATTAGTGAGATATACACTATGTCAAATGTCATGGCACCTCAAAGTGATCTTCCAATCAGAAATACAGTGACCTCAGAAGCAGCATATGTAGATAAAGGAGGTGTTAGGGGCAGGGCCTCCAACATCAAAAATGGAAGAGGGCTTGCCTCATGTCAAAAATGCTATAAGCTATACCAGATCATTGTTTAAATGTTCAAAATCAAATCCTTTCTCAAACTCAGCATGGTTTCAGACCAGGCAACAGTACTTCAACAGCCCTAATATCCTTCATGGACTTACTTAATGGGGCCCGTGACTCTGGGAAGATTGCCACCACTTTATTTCTGGAATCGTCTAAAGCTTTTGATTCTATCTCTCACACTCTCCTCCTTTCCCAGCTTTCTAACATCGGACCATCGACTCCATCTCTTAACTGGTTCTAAAGCTACCTATCTGACAGAGAACATGCTGTAAAATGGCAACACTCCGTATCCCCATATATTCACAACCCCACCAGTATCCCCCAAGGCTCTATATTAGGATCTGTACTGTTTAATATTTGCATCAACAACCTCCACTTATCATTTCAACAAGGGTTTCTTGTTTAGTATGCAGATGACTCTACTATAATCTGCTCTGCTGAAAATTCAACTCTGCTACAACAAATCACTCAATCTACATTTACCGCCATTGAGATGTGGCTCCACAATAACCACCTGTCTTTAAACCCAAATAAAACCAAGGTCATAGTATGCAATCCAAAGAAAAATGCTCCCATTATCAAATCTCAGTTTCACAATTCTCCCTAAACCATACAAAAATCATAGTAGTTACCCAAACCAAACTACTAGGTGTTATATAATTGATGAAAACTTAAATATGACCTACACTTACAAAATAAATCAGCAAGACTCACAGAAAACTGGGACTTCTCTACAGATATAAACATTTCCTCTTCCTTCATCCCTAAAAACAAGTACTTGCTTCCACCTATCTACTTCCTTTCTTGTCTAAGGTGCCCCATTGCTAACCAACCTCAAATCCTACCTCAAAACTAAACTAGAAATATGTTATAACAAAACAGCCAAATTTGAAAAAAACACCAACCACTGTGCACCTCTTAAAACATTAAATTGGCTCAAATCCCCCCACTGTCTCACTTATGTCCAACTAACTACCCAAATTACTTACAAAACCACAAGATTGTCTTGCCCTAAATTCCTTATTTTCACACTATAATCCCAATTGGCCCTAAGATCAGAAAACCAAAACCTCCTCCAAATTCAGAAAAATAAACTACCTGCTGGTCAACTACTATACTCCTGGGTAATAGCTAAAATCTAGAACAGCCTACTTTCACCATTCACACTACACAAAGTCACCCTCCACACTCACCTTTAATTAGATCTGTAATTGCACTAAGCCTCCTCCGTCCATTACCTAGCTCTTAGTGCCTTCCTACTATCCCCTATTTCTCCTTCCTACTTGCATTATTCTCTATGTCTATCTCAAATACCCTACCATTTCTACACACTCTGTTTTACCCTTTACTACAAATAACTTTTTCTCCTGTCCTGTACCTCTAGTTTTTTAGTACTATCACCTTTGTACCTTTACTGTAATCACTACAAACGTTTTACAAGTACCTTCTTATACTCTTTTATACTTCTTTCTTTATATACTACAACTTCTGTGACATCAGTGCTACATCCTCGTAATGTCTTTCCTAGCTACAAACTTTGGTTATAATATGAGTGCTAAGCATTTTATATTTACCCATACTACTATGTCAACTGTAGTTGTAGTATATTGTAATTAAGTTTATCAAGTGTGTTTATGTATTTTAAATGTACAACTGTGTAAAATTTTTTTTTTCTTTCCTCTGTGCTTTATGTATTCAAAATGTGGTCTTTGTGCTACTCTGTATATTCTTTTTGTGTTTTGTGGTGCTTTTCTCCCTGGGCCTCCACTGAAAATGGGCTCTACGTGGCCCAGTGGACCTTCCTGGTAAACAAATGCCGATCATAATAATCTTTCGGCTGTTCCCTTTAGGGTCGCCACAGCGGGATCATCTGTTTCTATTTCTTCCTGTCCTCTGCATCTTGCTCTGTCACACCAACCACCTGCATGTCCTCTCTCACCACATCCATAAACCTTATCTTAGGCATTCCTCTTTTCCTGTTACCTGATAGTTTCACCCTTAGCATCTTTTCCCAATATACTCAGCATCCCTCCTCAGCACATGTCCATTTATTTTTCACAACTGCATGATTCACATTATTAGAGCTTTCAAACACCACAGCTGAATGTTAAATACACTGTTGGGGCAAGTATGTCCATGTACTCTCTGAGTTCTGAAATGGATTCTAACATAGAAAGGGCACCCCAGATATGTGTGCTCCTCCATCCTCTGAGACAGCAGAGCAGGACATTAATAGAAGCAGCACCAACAGTGACTCTCATTGAAAAACAACAATCAAAAAGTTACAACTTGTGGCACTTTTCTCAAGTGAGTGTTGCCTTATCTGTGGTTGTGCCTAGCAAAAGACCACTTACCTACTTGTCCAACATCAAGTGTGCTATCTACAGCATCAATGATTGACAAGCTATCACCACTTTATGTGAAGGAAAATGTATCTGTAGATATCAATTCAGCTCATTATGAAAACACTCTGACTAGGAAACTGATGGATAATCATACTAATTTCAGTGCTCTACTGTAATAAATCTATGAGAAATTAAATAGTAATCAGGAGGCTAATAGTATGTAGTGCCTGTGCTAAGTGCATTAACTTTTAGTGTGCACTTTGAATGTGTCAGTGAAAGAATGCTATGTCACATGATGCTCATTGAATAGGAACACTGTACTGTATACAGAAGAATGCTATGTCACATGATGTAGATGGAATAGGAACACTGTACTGTATACAGAAGAATGCTATGTCACATGATGTAGATGGAATAGGAACACTGTACTGTATACAGAAGAATGCTATGTCACATGATGCACATAGAATAGGAACACTGTACTGTATACAGACGAATGCTATGTCACATGATACACATGGAATAGGAACACTATACTGTATATGGAAGAATGCTATGTCACATGATACACATGGAATAGGAATACTATACTGTATATGGAAGAATGCTATGTCACATGATACACATGGAATAGGAACACTATACTGTATATGGAAGAATGCTATGTCACATGATACACATGGAATAGGAACACTATACTGTATATGGAAGAATGCAATGTCACATGATGCCCATAGAATAGGAACACTGCACTGTATACAGAAGAATGCTATGTCACATGATGCACATAAAATAGGAACACTGTACTATATACGGAAGAATGCTATGTCACATGATGCACATAGAATAGGAACACTGTACTATATACGGAAGAATGCTATGTCACATGATGCTCATAGAATAGGAACACTGTACTGTATGCAATAGAAAGTATTGTGTATAATGCTGTTTATCAGGCCACTTCTCTCAAATGCCTTTGCATCTTAGGAGCTAACTTCCCCCAGGAAATAACATAGTTACTGCTGAAAAACTTCTCCCTTGGGCATCAAGCAACATCTCACTTGAGACAATCAATTTAGAAGACCTGAACATTGATTGGCAAACTATTGACAATGACAGTTTCCTCTAATGTCATTAACCTATATGGTTTCATCTAGCTCATTTCAACTCCCACACGGTACAACAAAAACTCTTCTAAAATTTCTAACTTAGATCAGATTTCCTCTATTGCCCAAAATAAAATTCCCTCAACAGGAACTAATACCGTAAGTGAGCACCTACCCATCTATTCTGTAAGGTACCATAAACCAATTCTGAGACAGCATTGGTACAACGTTGCTCATTACCTCTTCTCCATCAGTAAGAACTAATTCATCACAGCACTAAAATCAGTCAAATGATGGGCTCGTCGAATCTTTCCACTAATGAAAATGTTCAAGTCAGTTTTCCTTAACATAAGAAAGGAAGTGATGGTAATGAGAACCAAACGAATTAAATCAGAGCCAGTACCCTGGCTTTTAAAAAGTACTACACTTCTCATGAAGAGAGAGATGTAGCCTGGAAAATGGAAGTAAGTTAAAACCATAGTTGCCTGTCAATGCTATATATGTATCAGAAACTCCACTAAAAATACAATTAAAACTTATAAAAAACTGCTACATTCATTTACATGCAGCAAATTTTTAACAACCTCCACAGCTTTTTGGACAACAATTAAACTGTTAATAACCAGAGCACAAATACAACCTACACCTATTTTATCTAACCATATGGACAGTATAGCCAGCAAGTTCAATGCCCAGATGGAGACTGTCATAATGGTTAGGATATTTGCCTCACAGATATATGGTACAGGGTTTGATTCTCACCTTTAATGGGAAATTTCTTAGGCTTAATTTGCCTGCAAGGGCTGTTAGACTAGTGCTTACCTATAAGCATTAACCTCTCTTATTAAACCCTTGACACACTCAGGCACACATTCCTCTCCTCCCTTGTTAGCCACACAAACACCTGCACTGTAGCCAGTATCAGTTTCTACAAATAAAAACTATTACTAACCTTATAACCTACCGTCCTTGCCTCCGATAATATACCATCTGAGTACTTAAAAATGACTGCTGATGCCTTTGATTTTCCTCTATCTCTAGCCTAATCAACAGCTCCTTCACAACCCTGTGAAAAAGGTGTTACATTTCTAGTATCCATAAAGGTGGAAGCTCAAATGAGCTCTCCAACTTCAGGCCTATGGCCATAATCTTTCCACTTTCAAAAATTCTGGAGAATTGTATCCAGCCTCAAGTCCTTAGAATTATCACTGACAGCTGTCTTCTTTCCTCCAAAAAGTACAGCTTGCATTCTTTTCATAGTACATGTAGAGCTTTCCTTAGTTTTATAACATCTGTTAACCATTATCAAAATATAGGGAACTTGATCTCAACACTTTTCCAATATTTATCCAAAGCTTTAGACATGGTATACTACCAGAAATTGTATCAAAAACTAGTCTTTACTACCTTGGTTTTCTAGGCAAGCAAATGGCAAAATGACATCTTTTTCCTTCCCATTATAGTGAGTATTCTTCAAGGGTCCATTTTCTGTTCTCTGTTGTTCAATATATCCATTAAAGATCTCTGCTAGCTTATAAACAAACCACTATCATATAATATGTAGATGATTCAACAATAACCAGTTCTGCTAAAAGTAAAGATAAATTAAAACAAGTCACCTAAGAGTCCTCCGCTATACAGGTCTGGCTGGCTGAAACATAGCTTCTCCTTAACCTTAAAAAAAAAAATTAAAAAAAAAAAAAATAATAATCATATTAACCCCAAAGCATTCAACTGACTACAAAATATTTAAAAAATTACTTCTTCTAACAACACCAACATAGAACTAATAAGTCAAACTAATCTTCTAAGAGTCACTATTGATGAAACTTTAAAATCTGATCCTCCAATAAATAAAACAAGCAGTAAAAACATCCACCAAATGCTAGGCATACTCTATAGTCAAACAATACTTCAGATAGTGCCAGAAAAAAATATTGCACAATCACTTCTCATCCATACACTACTTAATACTAAATATTGATCAACGACTTCTCATCCAAACACTACTTAATGCTACTCCCATCATGATTAACCTACAATCCAATTGACTGTCATTCTTGGAACTGTATTATAATAAGGTGGCAAAATTTGCCACCAATCATCATTCTAGGACACATCACTGGCTGATCTTAACAAAAAAAACAGTGGTTAGAGATAAGGCATTTTCCTACACTTTCCCAACAAGCCTCTTCCCATAAATGTATCTGTTATCCAGACAAATGCACTAGTTTGAATAATATTCTCTGACTCTGTAACCCAACTAGACAGTTGAGATCCACTGGCAAAATGTTATTAACTGTTACAAAAGCTATCAAGTCAGCTGGTGACTCTTTGTGCTCCACTTTCTTGGCCAAAATTTGGAATTCCCTTCCTGTCACTCTAAGAAAGACAGTAAACAGCAACTCTTTTTAGGCACAAACAAGAGAATACAACTCCTTGGATAATACATTTTCTTCCCCTTACATTCTGCTTGTCTTTCCAAGTACTATACCATTAGTTATTGGTCAAAAATCTCCCTGTTGTCCTCTGCTTCTCCTTGTTCTTCCTTCTACCTATCGTAAAACATTATTTGTTTACTTATTAATACTAATCCTCTATTTTACGCATTTTCTAACCATTTCCAAACATGTTCCATGGCTCCATAGCTACTACTGTTAGTAATTAATGATATTTTGTTTAAATGTTGTATTTTCTTTACTATTTGTATTCCTCTGTTTACTATGCTGTTTATAAAATGATGGACTTTTTCCTAGAACTTTTCTTCCCAGGCCCCAGTAAAAAGGGGTAGCTTTCTGGCCATTTGCACCATCCCAGTAAAAATGCAATAAACAAACAAACATAAATAAATAACTGCATGTATATTACATAGAAACAGAATAATGGTATGCTAATGCCCTAAGGTCTTGTTTACACCTTGCCAAGCATAATTCCCAAGTGCTACTTGTTCCTTTTATAGAAAGGGAATAGATGTTACAATTTATGACACATCAGTGTCCTCTATCCAGCAGAGTCATAGATCTCACCCACGGATAAAATTACATGTTTTCTAAAAGAAAACTGCCTGATTAACAATATTACATATGTTCCCCAAAGTTGAGTTCTCCCTGAAAGCTTTCATTGTTGCATTTTGTATATTTATTTCATGTTTTTGAGTGTTCTAATGTATTTTAAGCATATTTAAAAAATATGTGCACTCTTTGTCATTATATTGTTTTCCCTGAGGCATTCTTGTAACTGGAAAGATGCAAACTAGTTAAGGATAGAAAACTGAGACATCAGGTTGCACTGAAAGCAGTAGTAATGAAAGGCAGAGGCTGAGAATTCCTAACCAAAGAAAATTTAATGGGGTAATGAGATACCACTGAAAAATGCCTGGCAGAGAATTTCAAAGCAAGTAAACTGAAAAAAGAAGTGATGGAGATCAGAAGAATGAATGAGTCAAGATATAACCCAGAGACTCGGGCTATCTGTGTTAAATCCCAAAAAGAGAATAGAGATAAAAGGAGATCAAGTAGGAAGTTAGGCCCTTAAATAGCCTAGGTATCAAAAGTCCCAGGGGAAGCAGACCAAATGTAATGGTTCAGTTATTTTTGCAGAGGTTTAAACAACTATAAAAAAAAGATGAGAGTCGAAAGGCAAGATGCCTACATGTTTACTCTCATGAGTTTATAGTGGGGAAAGTTACAAATGGAAATATTGTCAGATGAATTCACTCTGCCAGGATTTAGATGAGATGTCTGGTTTAGATGTGACAGGCTAGAATCATAATTCTTCTGAAGGAAGGCAATGAGATATCTGATCCAGGCAGTTATGGACTAGGTTAAGCTGGAGTCAGATGTGGTAAAGGTTAATAAGGCTCAAGTGCTAAGAACTGGAAGAGAATGGCTAAGAAGTCAAAGGTGTTGTAGGCATTCTTGGGCCTCCAACATATTTGCTATGTCCTGGTCCTTAGTTTTAATCAGTGGGTTAAAGTAGAGTTATAAGAAGAAGAGAGGTAGAATAGTGGAGCTACTGTTGGTGAAAAGAAAAATGGGGAACAACAAATAAAGGAGATAAGACAGAGCAGAAGAAATGGCAAACTATACAATAATTATTGATAAGTTACTGAGATACTGAAGTAGAGGAAAGACCAAAATATAGGAAATTAGTAATTGAGGGCTGGTACTGCTAAAGGCTGATTTTTTCAGAGGTTATTAGAAGTAAAGTGAATGCCAGAGGACTGATGGCACTATGCTACATTAAGTGAAAAGTGGGGTCAGGTGAACAGACAATGAAAAAATATGAACACACAGTGGAAGCATTGTTGCATTAAAAACAAAAAAGAAAAATACAATGTATCTATCCAGACATATTACAAACAATGTAGACATTTGTTAATGTTGGTACTTCACTAAATGAGGGACATGGAAGAAAAAGCAACTGTCTATGTGAAAGCATGCACTGAAGTTTAGGAAGCAAATAGCACATTAAGGAGATACAAAACATCTGTAGCAGTTGCACAGAACAGAGAATTCTCTGTAGGTCACCCTTAACTAGAAAAAAGGAGAAAGAAAGGAAAGGGAATATCATTATTGCTTTTGCATTTTCTATTCAAAGAAGCAAACATGAGCCATACATTTTGGGAATGTAAAGAGTTGTAAAATGTTTGAAGAGATTAAAATAAAATGGAACCAGTTCTTTCAAAACAGCTGGTAGACTCATGGGAATTCTTTGTTTTGGGAAGAAGACATAAAGTTGGTCTAAAAGGGAAAATCAGGTAATCAAGATGCAAGCATTAGTGAGAAACATCAAAACAGCTATAAACTGGAAGGCAGGAAGAGTAACTAGGTAAGGTGATAAAGAAAAGTTTACCTTGCTGAAGAAAATTTTAATGTTATATAACCTCTGAAGAAAATATGTTGTAAAAAATGAATGAACCAGCTGGCCATTCTGGTTCTACTGCAAGTCCCCATTGAAGAGAGGGAAAACCCTCTTCTCCCATTAGTTATAAGGGTATATTTAAGAGTGTTATGATTAGGAGAAGGGGGGGGGCACAAGTTTTATTTATTTATTTTTTTGTTTACAATTGTTGTTGTGTCTTTTGGCTTTTCCCGGTTAGGGGTCGCCACAGCAGAACTCCGGTCCGCTAATGATTGGCAGTAGATTTTTACGTGCCGAGTTGCCAGCCCTGATGCACAACCTTCAACGAAGGTATGCCCATTCACGCATGTCTCCACACAGAAGACGCTCTAGCTGAGAATCAAACCGGACAACGTCTTACTGTGAGGGGACAACGCTGCCGCAGCAGCGCTACCACAGTTAAGTATTGTTGCCTTAATATTACTCTACTGATTTTCACACTGCTGAGCTATTGCATATATAAATGGCCTTTGTTCTCTTTGAAGGTATATGTTAATTTCCTATGGATTGCTTTCTGTAATTATTATGTTTAATTACTGTTTATTAGAAACCTTTTCAAGTAATAATGATTCTGTTTAGTTCAGTGGTAAAAAGAAACATTTTTCTTAATTGGTACTATTTCAGTCAATGTGGAACAGATTACCATATATTGGGTTATTTTGGTTAATGTATCAATGCTGTATTTATATTATGAATATATAAAATACCTTATTTTACCTTAGTTTATATAATATGAAAATATGAATAAATATGAAGCTTTACTTTCCTTGTTAAATATTTCAGCAAAATATGAAAAATTAAAGAAGGAATGAATAAATCATGATCCCCACGGTGAAAAACTATTTGTTATATTAGAGTAATCTAGAAACAGTTTGGAAAGCAGACAATAAAATAACACATCAGAGCCGTATGCAAACCAAAACATTCCATAACACATTTATAAATGTCGTCTTTACTGCTGCATAATCATTTTTTAAAGACGTTTGACACATTTATACTCAGGTTTACTCTCATAGCACTCTGAGGATTAGCATAACTCTGACATACCCTTGTTCATACCTCATGATTTAAATATTGTTTTTCCTGATGGAATTATAACCATTTGAAAAGGAAAACCTAAAGCAGTAATAGAAATTGTAAGCGGGGAGCCTGTTTTAATAAAGTTGCCTTCATTAGAAGAACGGTGTATCAGTTTTCTCTCTGTTGTAAATACCGAGACCTAAAGATACCAGCGATGTTTTTTTTTTTTCCCAGAAATTAATACCTTCCTTTTGCCACATGGTTCTGTTTCTGTCCTTGTTTTTCTTTGAGTGGTGATAAACCAGTGAGGTAAGTGGTTTGCATTAGGTGAACTAAGCAGTAAACAACTCAAAGCAGTGCTGCCTAGAAGATAACCTCCTGAAGGTGTCGTACTTTACAGTTTATTCTAGAATCTACTTAAATGTCTTATAACTTGTCAGCTCGAGTGATACTGTGCAGTTGAATAATATTGTCATATGATGACACACCTAACAGCAGCAACATAAATTGGTAATTTTAAAGTTATGCAGTGCTCTTCTAATTCATAGGGAATGTACTTTAGGGCATGTAGTGACAGGTACTATTTAGATAGCATTGACAAATACAAATACAAGCCAATCATTGCGCTGGGTGTGATTGAAATGTCTCTAGGCTTGTGAAAATAGTATTTTGGTAATTCAACACAATAAAGTTACAAAATCTGGTAGTCCTGTCTAGTTTAAGTTCTTCCTATAAGCAAGGCCATGGCTGATTCACAAACATATTGCTGATCTCCAGACTCCTCTTAAAACTGTTTCTAAGTCCACATCGATGTCTGAGTTTTAAAGAAACAGCATTTTTGGAAAGGACCTGTTTTTAGTAAATGACATGTTACATGCACCAAGCGCTGAAAAGCTGTCTTATAAAAAAAGTTGTTTTGTGAAACATATTCAATAGTCATACTATGGGCAGCCACGGTGGTACAGCAGTTAGCATTGCTGCTTCACAACAAGAGGTTCTCTGGTTCGATTCTCGGCTGGGGTGCCTTCTGTGTGAAGTCTGCATGTCCTCCCTGTGGTCACATGGGTTTCCTCAGAGTGCTCTGGTTACATCCCAAAGACATGCAGTAGGTGGATTGAACATTCTAAATTGGCCCTAGGTGTGAGTATGTATGTGTGTGTGTTTGCCTTCTGTGGAAGGTTGGGTGCCGGGCTGGCAACTCGACACTGTAAAACTCCACTGCCAGTCATGAGCAGATAGGTGATCTGCTGTGGCAACCCCTAACCGCGAAAAGCCAGAAGAAGATTCAATAGTCATGCTATCCTTCAAAGCACAATATCTGAGGTAGAATCTGAACTGCAGTTATTTTAAGCAGATGATGACAAATACCTTCACTTTAATAAACAAAGGTGAAGATGTCAGTGGCACAGAAGCATGCTGCTTTGGTCTGTTACCTGAAATCTGTATATGTTTGTGTGAGTGTGATTATATATAAAGAAGAGATGCAAAGTTATGAAATGTCTTCAGTAAACAGTACACATTGTGCCATATTTTGACCATGCTATTACTTTTTTAGATTATGGCATATGCTACAAATTGAAATAATAATTTTGTTCCTTACAAGGGGGAAAGCAGCAAGTCTGTGGAGATTCCAACCAGTCACAAACTCACAAATGCGTATTCCAGTTCAGAAAAGTAGCAACAGAGGCAAGGTCTGTTTTGTGACCATAATGAATTAGCATGTATTACATGAACATATGGACTACACTTCCATGGTGGTGCAGCGGTAGCATTGTTGCCTGACAGAAAGAGGTTCTCCCATTTGATTCTCGGCTGGAGTGTGGGGAGTGCCTTCTGTGTGGAGTCTGCATGTTCTCCCCGTGATTGGGTGGTGTTTGAAAGACATGCTTAAGGGCGTGCCTTCATTGAAGGTTGAACATCGAGCTGGCACCTCGGCGTTTGTGAAAATCTACTGCCAATCATTAGCGGACCGGAGTTCCGCTGTGGCGACCCCTAACCGGGAAAAGCCGGAAGACAAACAACAACATGAACCTATGGACTAATAAACAACAGCAGTGAAACTTGATCAGTGGTCCAGTGAATCTATGTTATTGTTGAAATCAGCCCCCAAACAGTTATCTTCCTTTTACCATCAATACCAAACCTCTACCACATGTTCTATACTTTTTGTAAGCCCCTTATCAGCCTGTACTCTGCCACATCTTCCAGTTTGTCATTCTTGTGTTTCATCAACTTCTCTGAATAAATTCTGTCAGTCTTATAACTTTGTGTGTCATGTATATATATCTATCTATATATATATATATATATATATATATATATGTGTATATATATATGTGTATATATATATATATATATATATATATATATATATATATATATATTTATATATATGTACACACATACACGCACATGCACACACACACACACACACACACACACACACACACACACACACACACACACACACACGTGTGTGTATGTGTGTGTATGTATGTATGTGCATATATAGATAAATATATATATATATATATATATATATATATATATATATAGATAGATATAGATATATAGATAGATATAGATATAGATATACATATGTATGTATGTATGCGGCTATATATAAACATGCAGTGTCTTCGTCATTTCCCCTGTTCCATATCTCTACCTTGTCATGATGTTTTTACCTCCTCCCTTGTGGATCTCAGCTTGCCGTCTAATTTCCTTAATAAATTAAGGATTTCAGATCAGAGCACAATATCTTAAGGTAATTAATTAGTTCTCTATGCGATGTCAGAATTACCCTCATATCTCTTAATTTGATGTCAGTGGATCATCCAGTACAACACTCATATTTGGGATGTGCCAGATCAAAAGGTTGTGGATTCTATCCCCACTTGTACTTAGATTCATCTTTCAGTGCTGACAATATAGTGCAGAATTATTATTACAGTGCCACATTCCTGAGGTGCCATCCCTCAGGCAATGATTACTTTTTAACTAACTTAAGGTTACTTTCTAACATGAACAACTTCATAATGAAGTCAGCCCCTCATATTATAAGGTTGGCCTAATACACAAAAGAAGAAACTTTCATCAGACCCACCATAGACCAAGTGAAAATGCTCAGTAACAGGGCTGTTATTATACCATGACCCCCCGAAAACGTGCACGCTGATTGGCCAGCGTGCACATTGTAATTCGAGTTATGCTAATGGAAAAAGGTCCGGTCGCCCGGACTTTTTTCCATTAGTATAACTCTACTTTTAAAACACTGTCTCGCTATGTTAAATGGGTTTAACATAGCGAGACAGCTTTAAAATAAGCAACGGAGATCTCCATTGCTTATTTTAAAGCTGTCTCGCTATGCTAAACCCATTTAACATAGCGAAAACAGTAAAAAAAAAGCAACGGAGATCTTGCTTTCTCGGTTGCTTTTGCTCAACTCTGATGTACTGCGCGCGCAGTACATCAGAACTGCTGCGGATGCCAGACATCTGCGGAAGGGCAGTAAACAGGCATTATACTATGCCATTATTTAAGAAAAGTAATAGTTTCTTTTCTTAAATAATGTCATGGTATAATAGCAATAACCCACTTCTGGGTGTGGGTAATGCTGTATTTACCCACGGTTGGCTTTGTTTGGTCCCTCGGGCTTCGCCCTTGGGACCAAACCACGCCAACCGTGGGTAAATCCAGCATTACCCACACCCAGGAGTGGGTTATTGCTATAATATTCCCCTTTCTGATATCTCCCAAATGTTCTAAAATTCAAAGCATTGACATCCACAACAGCCCAATAGTAATCATTTTGCCACTCCACTTCAGTGACCAATTGACTTACTTCTTGAGTATTTTTAAAATGTGCAGGTATCATACATAAATACATTTTAAGAAAAAAAAATCAAGAAAAATGCCCACATTCTCTAAATAATTGGCATCTTGTATATAGGGATGAGCAGTCTGGAGATTTATTTCCTAAGTATGTTAAGTTTTCTTATAGGTTCATAGGTTCATACGTAGGTACTAGGCTATCTGCCCAAAGGCATTTATAAGCCTCGCTGGAATTGTGTTGGCTTTCACCACCCCCTTAGATTAGTTCCCTGTGCCTCTGTCCAGCAGAGCCATTGAAGTGATCCTCAGGGTAAATTTTCTATTTCCCATCCACTCATCAAGGTTTCTCTTGTAGAGTGTTAGTGAGGAGCTCTGCCTAATGTAGATTGGAATCTTTTTCAGATCATGGTTAATCTCTGGGACAGGAATCTATCCCTCCAGCATGTCCTATTTATTGTTGCAGTGAGAATTAGATCCCTAGAGCATGTGGCTCAAGAGGATATGGTTTTCTTTAGGTGGAGCATGTTCATCAATTCTGGGTTGGACATGGCCTTGCATGTCAGGCATAGATCACCTCTGAGTAGGTGGTATGCAACCAAGTACAGCTGGAGTTTCTTCAGTTGAGCTGCATAGGGCATCTGTTTGAGGCCAGTGATCCTCTTGGTGAGGTATTCTGTGGTCTTTACAGCTGTTGCAGGTGTCTTGTAAGGTACATCCCAAATGGGGCATTGTACTTTATGATGGGTCTGATGAGTGATGCATAGAGGGGCACAATGACCTCTTTTGATCTGGATGCAAACCCTTTTATGATTAGGTGGGCCACATAGAAGGATTTTCTAACCACTTTGGCCATGTGATTATCAAAGGAGAGATTACTATCTACTTGGGACCCCAGATCCCTTATTAAGTCTTCTGTATTTAGGGGACTACCACCTATGTGGTAGTTTGTGGGTACTTTGTTTTTTCCAAAGGGGATGACTATGCACTTTTTGGCTTAGTTTGAGGCCATCGTTTTGACACCAGGTATCTGTCTCAGTGAGACCCTTTTGGAGGATGTCTGTGTCAGCCAGAGAGTCAATTATAGCCCCTAGTTTGCAGTCGTCTGTGAACTTGGTCAGCCATAGACCTCTTATGCTTGCCTGTACCTCTGAGAAGTATATGCCGAACAGGAGGGGTCCTAGGACTGAGCCCTGGGGAACACCACTTTAACCAGTTTAGAGTCAGACCTAGCTCCCGCAACTCTTACCATTTGGGTTCTGTCCGTGAGCCAGTTGGCAACCCATCTCGTGATGTAGGGGTTTATGTTCAGGCTGGTGAGCTTGTCTATATACCAGAATGGGGAATGGTGTCAAAGGCCTTTGCGAGGTCTAGGTAGGCTGTGTGGACCACCTTTCCCTCATCTATACCCTTGGTAACTGTCTCAAAGAAGTCCACCAGGTTTAGGAGGCATGATCTGCCCTTAACAAAGCCGAACTGGGAAGGGTCCAGTGTTTGGAGGTTCCCATTGTCTCTCTTAATGAGATCCATGATGATGCACTCCATAGCCTTGCAGGCCAAGCTAGTCAGGATTATAGGGCGATAGTTCCCAGGGTCTATTGTGGCTCCACCTTTGTGGAGCAAAATAACCATTGCAGTGCACCACTCTATGGGCAAGTAGCCTGTGGAGAGGCTGAGTTTGAACTGTGTGTTTAGGTGAGGGGTTAGTTCATCTTTGAGCTTATTTAGGACGCAGCCTGGGACACCGTCCGGTCCCATTGATTCTGTGTTTTTGGCTTTGGAGAGGGCTGTTTTAACCTGAGTGTCTGTGATTTCAGGGGCACTACATTTTTCTGGTATGGTTATGGGCCCTTTTGGGGGTGAAGTTTGCACTGAACCTGTGTGCCAAGATGTTAGCAATATCGGTCGGTTTAGTGTATTTTGTGCCATTCTGCACTAACTCCGAGCAGATCTGAGAATTGCCACTTAGATTATTGACATAGCTAAAGAATGCCTTGTGGTTATCTTTGGAGTCCTTGGCAATTTTTCTTTCAAAGCTAGCCTTGGATGATTTTATGAGGGATCATAGTTTCTTGCTGATACTGATCAGGGATGTCTTACCTTCTTTGGATTTTACTCTTTTTTGTACTAGTTTCCTCCTTCTATTGTATAGCTTGTTTATGGCAAGGGTCTACCAGACTGGTTTCCTTTTCTTGGAGGAGTCAATCTTGGTTTTGCTTGGGATAGCATGATCCATGCATTCTTGAAGGTGCCTGTAGAGTGCATCAGTAAAGGATTTTGCATCTTGGGCATCATTATCCTTTATCATGGGGGCTTTGGAACTTTCCACCTCAATCTTAAGTAATGTGAAGTTTGCTTTTGAAAAGTTTTTCACAGTGTTTTTTTTGACTGGGGCTAGGGGTGGAATGTGGATATCCAGAGTGATTAGTTTATGGTCAGATCTAACCAGCAAGGGGTTGACCTCTGGTATGGAACAACGGTCGCCCATGTTGGTGATGACCAGGTCCAATATGTTGTCACCTCTGGTGGGGGTTTTGACCAGTTGATCCAGGGCATTTGAGTTTATAAATTCTAGAAAATGTTGGGCAAGGGAGTTAGTACTTGAGTAGTTCTCCCAGTTAATGTTTGAGTAATTGAAATCACCCAATATCAGAGTGTTTGGTAGGATCTTTATGTTTCCCAGTGTTTCCAGAAATGCGGAATGGGGGTCCTGGGACATGGTGGGTGATGTGTAGCAAGCTACAATTTGAATTGTGGCTTTGCCCATTCTTAGTTGCACGTGGATGATCTCTGAAGCATCGTGCTGTGCCACTAACCTGGAGGTGTGGGTATCCTTGATGAATATGGACACTCCCCCACCTTTTATATTTCGGCCTGGGTTTTGTGATCAAAATGTATGGTATTAATTGTAGCCTGGTAGTGCTGATGTGCTCTCTGGAGCCTTAAACCAGGTTTCTGTTACTGCAGATATATTGATTTTCTCCATACTGAGGAGTGCCTCGAGTGCATGCATTTTGAGGTTTAGACTTCTGGAATTGAGCAGCATTACCCTCAGTTTTTTTATTACTTGTGCTATTTTCGGTGGTGGGTTTGTCTTTTGAGCCTTGCCTAAAAAAGGCACTATGGGGGTGGCAAGAGTCTTGGCCAGTATTTGAAAGCCTAAGGGTGACAGGTGCAAGCCATCTCTAGTGAAGCAGCATGGCTTGTCGAGCATGTCATCCCAGGCTGACAGACACTGGATCCCCTTTGAATGACACCAGAAGCTTAGCCAATTGTTGAAATTGATAATTTTTTCTTTATACTGAGGTATCATTCTTGGTGAGGGCAGGATGGTACTCAAGGTCAGGGTCATACCGGCCTGGGCTACATGCTCAGAGAGCTCTTCCATTTCTCTTTTCATGTAGTCCAGGGAGGTACAGCTCAGGTCATTCACATCAACATGGACAATGACAGAGTCATATTTGTACTTGTTTGGAGTGACCTGAGTGCTTGTGTTATGTGGCGGATCCTGGCACCCGACAGGCAGCTAACAGTAACCTTCTCCTTGTTCAGCTTAGTGAGTGGGACATCAGTGTGCCTGACTATAGAACCACCTATTACTAGTGTGTTGAGTATGTTATTTTGCCTTAAGTGCTGTGATTGCATGGCACACTGGTTTTGTGAAGTATGTGTTTCATGGTTTGTGTTGGGGGGTGGAGGTTGCTTGGGTGTCTGCTTTGGAGGTCTCTGTTGCTTTTGCAGATTTTTATTTAGAGCCTCCAAGTATGTTTTCATGTATTTATGTGTGTTTTTGCCGGTGCTGGTTTCATAGGTCTATGTCAGACTGGTGGTGTGATGCAAGTAGTTCCCTTCTTCTCTTGACTGTCTGGTCCAGTCTTGGGCTGAGAGAGCTTAGCCTCCAGTTTGGCTGTATAATTGAATCTCTCACATGTCTTAGTGTTTGGTGGTGGGAGGAGAGGGTTGTCTGTGTACATGAGGTAGTTGTAACACTGCCTCAAAATGCCCAGATTCACCAGTTGGACCAGAGAGTACTGACCTTAAGGAGCTGCTCATTGCTAGGCAGGTTGGCGTAAATATTGATAAAGTCAGGACATTTCCCTGTAAACATTGTATGGTATGTAAAAGAGTAAAAAGTCTGACAGGTAGTACATCAATGGAAAAAGATTTATTTCCAGGGGGTGATTTAATTGCAGTTCATGTGGGGTGGTATACATTTTGGGTTGCGGTTGTAGCGATGTCAAGTGGTCTGTTGGTCAGACCAAAAGAATGGTCAAGGTTAGGATTTTAGAGCATTTGGAAGATATCAGAAAGGGGAATATTAACAGTCCTGTTACTGAGCATTTCCACTTGGTCCATGGTGGATCTGATGAAAGTTTGCTCTTTTGAGTATCGGGTCAACCTTATAATATGAGGGGGTGACTTCATTATGAAGTTGCTCAGGCTAGAAAGCAGGATGATTATCAACTTTGGCACACTGTCTCCAAGGTGTCTTAACCTTGAGGTAAATTTGAATGTTTAATTAATAGGTATGTAACTGCACAGTGGGGAATTTTGAAATATGTTATTGTGGCATTAATAATGTCTAAGTTGTATTTTGAGAGGTTTGGTATATGCACAGAACATTTTAACATGTGAGTGTTATAAGGTTTATTTTTATATACACTGCAATATTTATAAGTTTGTAAAGAAGCATGTATTTCAGAAAATAAAAATGTGATGTAACCAATCAGCAGGGGGCATTGCTGTATAAATGGAACTATGTGAGACTGTAAGTTATCCTCGAAGGTGAAATGCCGAGGTACCAGATGTATACATAAAGTGAGTTCAGCTCTAAACTTTGTGTGACTCATGTTTTTTGTTTTGAGTTGGAACTGAGTCAGACAACCAACCATTTAAGTGGATACAGACCTTGTGGGTGGAAAAACTAAGTTGCTCAGAAAACCCCTTTAAATGTAATTCCAGCGACTATAAGTAGGTATGAACCCTTTCAAATGCTTTATTTAAATGTACTACTGCATTCGCTACAGAAGTACTGCAGGTGTGTATAAACACAAAATTAACAATGTGGAGAAACAAACCCTCAATCCAACCAACATGTGCACTACAACTGGTATGAGCTAACAGTGCCTTACACCACATCCTGGCATCTCCAGAGAAAGAGTTTAGCCAGAAATCTATAGTTAACTTTGAGAATATGTTCATAGGGTTAGGTAAAAACCTCTTGTGGTCTTTTTATGTCACGAGTCAAACTAGATCCATTTAAGAACAACCAGAAACCTTACTCATAGGTTCATAGGTTCATATGTAAGTACTAGGCTATCTGCCCAAGGGCATTTATAAGCCTAGCCAGAATGTGTTGGCTTTCGCCACCCCCTTAGATTAGTTCCCTGTGCCTCTGTCCAACAGAGCCATTAGTTCCCTGCGCCACTGTCCAGCAGAGCCACTGCAGTGATCCCCGGGGTAAATTGTTTGTTTCCCATCCACCCATCAAGGTTTCTCTTGAAGAGTGTTAGTGAGGGGCTCTGACTGATGTATATCAGAATCCTGTAACAAAGCATGGGGAGTCTCTGGGACAGGAATCTCTCCCTTCATCATGCCCTATTTATCGTTGTGGTGAGGTTTATATCTCTAGAGTGTGTGTGGCTCTCTGGGATTTGTTTTTCTTTAGGTGGAGCATATCCATCAATTCTGGGTTGGGCATGGCCTTGTATGTGAGGCAAAGATCATCTCTGAGTAAGCGGTATGCAACCGAGTACAGCTGGAGTTTGTTGAGTCGGGCTGCATAGGGCATCTGTTTGAGGCCAGTAATCCTCTTGGTGAGGTACTTTTGTGGTCTTTCCAGCTGTTGCAGGTGTCTTTTAAGGTACATCCCAGATGGGGTGTTGTATTCTATAATGGGTCTAATGAGTGATGAGTAGAGAGGCACAATAACCTCTTTTGTTCTAGATGCGAACCCTTTTGTGATTAGGTGGGCCACATAGAAGGATTTTCTAACCACCTTGGCAATATGATTATCAAAGGAGAGATTACTATCTACTTGGGTCCCCAGATCCCTTATTACATTTTCTGTATTTAGGGGACTACTGCCTATGTGGTAGTTCGTGGGTACTTTATTTTTTCCAAAGGGGATGACTATGCACTTTTTGGCATTTAGCTTGAGGCCATGATTTTGACACCAGGTATCCGTCTCAGTGAGACCCATCTGGAGGGTGTCTGTATCAGCCGGAGAATCAATTATGTCCCCTAGTTTGCAGTTGTCTGCGAATATGGTCAGCCATAGTCCTCCTATGCTTGCCTGTACCTCTGAGAAGTATGTACTGAACAGGAGGGGTTCTAAGACTGAGCCCTGGGGGGTGCCACTTGTAACCGGTTTAAAGTCAGACGTAGAGCCTGCAACTCTCACCATGTGGGTTCTATCCATGAGCCAGTTGGCAACCCATCACGTGACGTAGGGGTTTATGTTCAAGCTGGTGAGCTTGTCTATAGTACTAAAATGGGGAATGGTGTTGAAAGCCTTTGTGAGGTCTAGGTAGGCTGTGTGGACCTATTTCCTTCGTCTAATGCCTTGGTAACCATCTCAAAGAAGTTCACCAGGTTTAGGAGGTGTACATGAAAAGATATCACACATCTATAAAAATATCTATAAAATTGCAAGACAGCTCATTCAGCCCTATTACTCACTTAGGGTGCAATGATCAGTACCCATCTTTAATTCTGATTTTGTAATGGGCTAAAGAATAACAGGCCAAGCCAACAGTTCTATATTCATGAAAGCAGAAAATAAAGCCATCAGACAAAGACAGAGGCCATACCAATTATATAGACATTACCTGAGTCTCAAATATGAATATCAGGTGGCTTTTCAACAAAAAATGTAACAGATTCAAACCCTTCACATCTTTTCAAACTCTCCTGAGCTGAAATGGATAAAATCTATTTCATCCTTCATCTACTCCATATCTTAAAATGAAACAACCGAACAACTCCATTCTCAGAGTTTAATCAGCATGTTGAACAGAGAATTTTTCAGATTTGTTCTGACATTAAAGCCTGCAAAATACAAATCATAAAGTACTTGCAGATTCTTCAACTTAATCTGGCAACCATGGATAAGATTTCTAATGAACAGTGACATAACTGTTCCATGTGAGGACCCTTACCTTTCTGGGACAGATATTCATACCTACTGGGCCCCTAACTGTAGCCCAAAGAAAGCTATTTAGCAGCAGTTTTCTATTTTCCATAAATACCCAATTTGGGAAAAGCAAGAGTGTCACTCCCTTACAATGTTCCTAATAATAAATCCAGTTCCCAAAAAAGATACAATCAATACAATCAATATATATCCTAAAAGTCTATAATCTGTGGTCTTCAATACCAAGAATATCACAGAATAAGTTGTTTATGTTTAGAAAAAAGACACTGATGCAACTTCCAGGCCTTAACAGTATTTACAATGATAGTAGGGATTACCAGCACTGTCATGTTACAGCACAGCCCAGATATTAGGCTCTGACTGGAAGGCTCAATCAGCAGACCTATAGGGTTATCATCTGTACACAGTCTGCAGCTACCCAGACAGACATGGAGCTGAATAGTGTGCTGTGTGACATTTGTACAGATGTTACAACATGGCCAATGCTTATGTAAGGTCATGGAGGCCACAGCCTATGTCATGATGTCATGAAATGATATTTGATTATATGTACTGCTACTATATCTCCTCAATGCAGAAGATCACAAGTTCTACTATCACTGCCCTGTTCTGCAGTGACATCACTGGCTGGAGGTGGGTACATAGACAGGGAAGTTATTTTGTAGCACTACCACAATGGGCCAAGTCTACACCTATAACAGTAAGAGTATGTCTCCCCACTACCCTGTGTCTGGAGTAGTGTAAATGTCAACCCCCAGGAACAGTATACCTTAGCAATGGTAATGAACCCCATCCAGGTTACAATCCCACAGGACCAAACCATCCCTACACAGGGGAGCCTCTAGTCCTACCACATCAAGCCAAATAGTGTAACCCCTTCATAGTCAAACAAGAACATTGTCTATGACACTAAGTATGCCCACCATGAAACTACATTCTACACCTGAAGTGACATGCTTCATTCTCCTCATGGGGTCTATATTACAAAGTCGAAGCTTTAGGTAATCGAATACCTAAAGCTCGACACCTAAACAGCAAAAGCTGTAAACATCGAATGGCCACTAACACAAATTCTTTCTTAGGGAAAGAATTTGCTTAGATGATGGAAAAAAAATTCAAACCCTAATTAAGTGGGGGGCTTCACCCCTGACACCCCCATGTGGGGGGCTGTGCCCCCCACACCCCCAACTGAATATACCAACTCCAAGATCACTCTACAGTGGAGAAAAGAGCAGATTCCTGATAACGGCCAAGCAAATTCTTTCCCTAGAAAGAATTTGCGGAAGTGGCCATTCGATGTTTACAGCTTTCACTGTTTAGGTGTCGAGCTTTAGGTATTCGATTACCTAAAGTTTCGATCACCTAATATAGACCCCTCCTCATGTTGTGTTCATGGGCAGCTGTCATTGTTTTCTTTGTCATGCAAGCACATAATCACAACTGTTGTCATCCAAGCACAAAATCACAACTGTGACCTATTCCACCCACCCCCTTGTATGGTGTATGTGGAGATGCCAGACACACAGTGTGCTTGCATTGTGGAGTGCTCAGAATAGCCTTTATGTACCACTGCATGCATCACATTTCTTCTGTGTGACACTGGACTGTTATTATGAATTTCTTAGAGCAAAGCTTATCAAGCTGCCATAAATGTTACTGCCTTTTGTTCCCTGCTGCACACCATAATTGCCACTGTCTGGGTGGTTGAAGCTGATACTGCTCACTGTGCCTTGTCACTGGATGATGTTAATGTGGTGATTGTGACAGGTGCTACTGTAACAGATCCAAAGGTTCCTAGAACAGATGGCAGGCCTACAAACCCTCTCAGCATGTTATATAGCATGCAGTATACTACACACAGCGTACAGGGTGCATTAGGGCAGACTGCAAACCCTCCAAGATATATCTGTCCAATGGAACTGGGCTTGAATCAGGATGAGCACACACACTTGATGATATTGCTTATGAAGCATGGCAGTGTTATACTGCTATGGAGTATTGCTGTGTAGGTTCCATATTGGTATCATCAACCAGGGCTACTGCATCACCTGAAATGTAGTAAGGATATATGGGAATGTCAGACATGCTTATGGACTCTATTCATCTGATATACGTCACATTAGCACAGTGCCTGCATTTAACAGCTAGGTGGCCCTGTGCAGAACAACTAAATGTGATATAAATGACTTACATGCCAGACATATGAACTGATAACAATACAAAGTTAATGTCCAGGCACATTGTTTATCATCCCCTAGAGACATAGTATAGTACCAGGCAGTGTAGAAATGATAGTCCTTCCTTTGGGGATAATAGCATGAATGTGTACCAGATGTGACCATTATTGCCCCACCTTTGCAATCTATACCACATCTACTTCATGGAGGTGAGTGGTGCTACATGATGGTGGCTGTCTCCCTGATGTGGTGGGGAAACAGATACACTCATCCACCTAAACAAGTAGTGTATCAAGACCTGCATGAAGTCTTTTAAAAGTTAAGGCCTGTGATATACCAAAGATGTCTCATGTTTGTCCCTAGGTGTCACCAGTAAGGACGCCCATGCATTCATCATGATCCTCTTTGCATGCCATACATGTTACCCATCTCTTGCATAATATATCTCTCCATGTGATAATGGACTATCAGCTACAAATCTGGTATCTGGGGATATGTGATGTGCTGCATCTATCATTTTTGGTGCCTTTGCCTGTAAGAGTATCAAACTATTAACTGCAAAGTAGCAGTGCATATGGATAGTCAGTGTTGATGAATAACTATTTTAGCTGCTCCAGGCATATTTGCTGCTTGCATTTCTACATTTTTCCATGTGATTTTTGCTCTTTTAGTAATGCATCACTTGAAGTGTGCCTTAAGTGATTTATAAATATTGTGACTTTCTTTCATACATGTACATTTGAACCTGATTATCTTCTAAGGTATGTGCCTTCATTTACACGTCATTATATGGTGATACATGTATATATCTATATGTGTGTGTATGTGGGGGGGGGGGGTGTATTCAGGAACAGTTTTTCCACTGCTCTTTGACTCTAAATTTCATCACACCTGCACCAAGGTTATTTTTCATTTAATGACATTCTGCATGCTACATTATATGTCTATGAATTCTAGTCATTGTGCTTATACATGCAAGCAAACCAAAACTCAAAACAATATCATTATTAGTAGTAGCAGTAATAATAGTAATCATAATAATATGAAAAAAACTGAAAAGTAACAAAAGGAAAATGCTGCATGAGAAGAGTGGTGGTGAGATCTACAACATTTTCAAAATGAGGGCAACTGTTTCACTCAGGGATTTTTGGTGTGACAGAAACACAGGCACTGCAAGACAATGGGAGGGCCTCATTTGACAATATTGGGTTTAAATATGGCAGTGCATTGGCTATTCAGGAGAGAGAAATGTGGAGTGACACTGGAAAGAAGGAAGAGTCAACAGTGGCCATTGAAAGTATAAGAGGGAAACCATGGAATAAAAAATGCAGATGACAAACGAACATGGACAGAGGTATTCAGAGGAATACAACTAAGTGGTGTATATTACAAAATAATTGAAAGATGGAAGTAGGAGATTCAGCCATAAAATGCAAAACAATAAGGAGGAAAACAATGTGAAAAAATAAGTGTAAAAATCAGTAACCTGGTAAAAAGAAACAGGCAGAGAGAGTGAGAAAGAGACAGACAGAGATAACCATGAAGGAACTAATGCACAAAACAAATGAGCTGAAAGACACAGCTGGGCAAAGTCATCGAAATAGAGAGAAGATCAGCAGAATATAGCAGTTGAGTTGGTCTAATCACCTGTAGAGAATGCCCCTTTTGCAACTCTTGTAGAAAGCATATGATGCATAGTGCCCAGAAAGGCCTCAAAGCAGACCTAGGACACAGTGGAGGGATACTTTTTCTTATTTTGCCTGGAACTCTGTGGGAATCTTAGAGAAAGAGTTAAACAGTGTTCTATTTTGGTCAACCTGTTGTTACCATGACCTTCATCAGGACAAGTGGTTTACGAAATGGATAGATGGATGTATGGATAGACAGACAGATGGAAGTTTGCTTAAAGGAGAAAGACAACAGACTGTTAGCATCAGAAAAGAAGAGGGGTAATGGGAGAAAGATGAATATATGAAATAATTACCATGGCAAGGAGGAAGAGAACTCTAAGCAGTAAGGGAGGACAGTGCTGAGGAACCAGACAGGATACAACCCACTTACTCTAAAAATGTGTAGACATATGCTTTCACAGAATTGTTCAACAGATTATTGAAATTGGTTAGATACAATGGACAGGAAGTGTGCCATAGCTGTGCCTCTCCATACATAAGGACTAAAATGTAGCCCAACAAATCATGGACTATAAAGTCTAATACCAATATAATTAAAACTATAGAGAAAGCACTGGTGTGGGGAGGCTTGTTAATTTTATTTCATTATTCTGTTTAAATACAGCCATCAGCCAGCTTGTTTTTTAGAGAAAGAAGATCTTGCCAGGTAAACATGTTGGGCAGGATTCACGAAGCCTCCGTGTAAGAGATACATGGCTTACACGGAGGCTGCAGTTAAACGTTGTGACGTCAGCATGTCATGCATATGCATGAGGGCATGCTGACTCACACCGAAGGCTAACACGGTCCATGGAAGACAGTAGGGGGCGTGTCCATAGGCCGAGCCCTGCAAGCAGACACACCCCCAGAAGAGTAAAATTGCCCAAAGTAAACACCCACGACAGAGGCCATGGAAATGTGAATAAACACAGCACAACATATGCCCCCACAGACTATGAACATAAAATATATAAATGAACATGTTATATATTTTTTTTAAATCGTAAAGATGTTTGCCCGTGAGTGCGCTCATTTGCGCGGGCATGCTGGTAGCTTAGCCACAGTTAGCAGTCAGTGGAAAAGGATATAAGAACTAAATATGCAAAGTAAGCCAATACGCAACAGCGTAGCGGTAGAGACGTCGGCTGAAGAGCAGGCATTCATGGTTGGAGCCCCCACAACACCAATTTTTATTTCTAGTAAAATAAGAACGAAACAAGTCCCTGACAAACATGTACACATATAAAATCATAGTATATGTAAAATGTAATGAAATAGTCCATTTATTTTGAAGAAATGTGAGATAACAAAATAATAAAAGATGCCAGATGTGCCTATAGCTGAGCTACAGTTTAATAAGGTGAGTGCATCTGCCCATAGGTTAGCAGTGGTTTAACAGGTGCAAAATGAGTGCCCGTAGGTGAGCAGTGGTTTAACAGGTGCAAAATGAGTGCCCGTAGGTGAGCAGTGGTTTAACAGGTGCAAAATGAGTGCCCATAGGTGAGCAGTGGTATAACACGCTGAAACTGTGTGCCCCTAGCTGAGCTGAGCATAATATGCGTGCTGATAGCCAAATGAGGCGTAAACCAGCGTACCCCATTTGCGCGGAGCTGCACACCACGCAAACAAGCTAACTGAAGGACAACGTTGAGCAAGCCGTATCAAAACTGCCTTTACACAGACACACCCCTCAGCCTGTCTAGACAGTCATAAAAAATAAAAAGCAGTGGCCAGGTTCGAACCCAGGATACTATGCATCATAGTCAAGGTACTGAACCACTAAGCCATGACAGCAGTACCTATAAACGCACTAATAGCAAATATATAGGAATGTATACAAAGTGGAGCATGACAAAGCAGGTTTCATGAAGTTGATACAATTCCAAAATGGCCAATCACAGATATGTGCGGAAAAAAACGGCATATATAAGCCCCATAGGGGGGAATACACAGCATAAACGATTGTAGAACTGACTTGCAGCCAGAATGACAGGAGTAGGTGAGGGTAGTTGCTTTCGAGCACAGAGGTGGAGCGTAGCAGAGTCCAGATACATGGTCTGGCTCCTAGTCCACAATCATGAGGCCCAACTCATGCAGGGCCAGGTACTGTGGGGAGCATATAGGGCTGAGGAGTGGGACCGGTTGGCTCATGATCTCACCAGTGCCACAGGGATTCCAAGGAATGGTGAGCAGGTTCGTCACCACCATGCGGACCTGAAGAGATGCAAGCAGGACCAATTGAACCTTTGGATCCAGGAGGCCCGGCAAATGTCCAACGCCCCACTACTAAGTTACATGTAATTATGTATGTAAGAAATTAAACTAGCTGATATTATGGAGATGTGTATTCCAATATTACTTTATTTATATTACAGCTGCAGGTGTCCGTTCTGCGAACCGCAGAGCCTATAGCGATAGGCTGGTGCGGTTGCGCCACCAGGCAGGTCAGTAATCCTCTCCCAGTAACTGTAAAGAAATATAAAAGTATGACAGTTAGCAAAAGAGTGCAGTGCAGTGTAGTCACTAAGTAATAGAATGTGCAAGTAACAAGTGTAAGAGTGTTTGCAAGTATTGCTTGATTACAAAAGTGTGTTGCAGTCTGTAATCCAAACAGAAAAATGAAAATGTCTGAAATAAAGTCTGAAATAAAGATGCCCCACCTGTAATATAATAGTACACGACCTGCAGCAGGCTGAAAAGTACAGCTGCAGAAGATGAGCAAATCACATGTGTGAAATATACCCCTGTTGAAATACTGAAACATGACAGAAGTGAGACTGCTGGAAAGGATTATAATAACTACAGATAAAACATGTAAATAAAGCCTAGAAGTAAGTACCATCTTGAATAGTAAAATGAAAACAAGTGAGAGAGTGTGAGAAAGTGTTATGAATCCCCCAATAAAGTAGTAATAACCCCTGAATAAAGTATACTGCAGTCAGTACAGAATGAAATGCATGTGAGAAGCAAAACCAAACAGTGAAATCTGTTCAAAGTGTTGCTGCAGCTGGAATGTGTATCCCAAAATCTGGATATGTTGCTCTCAGTCTGCAATATGCAGATAGTATGATTGTCTGACATACAAACATCCACAGTTGTCTATAGCTATATAAAGCAAATGTAGCATGATGATGTAGCTGAACAAAGCCAGATATGAATGTGTATGAAGAACAATAAAATGTATATTGATGTAGCAGTAACAGTCCTATCACCAAATTGAAGTAGTTATCATATAGGAAACTGTAGTTAGAACAGTAGTGTGTATATATATGTGCAGCTATTAGAAATGTACAGCATATGTATTGGTATTCAAAGGTGTTAATATTATTTTCTTCACCCCCACCCTATAACCACATATAACCCGTTCCACGTGAAAATGGTATGTGCAATCACAATTAACACCCCTGGACATTTGTCCTGTTGGGTCATAAATATTTGCATGTCCGTTGATGCATCTGCCCTGTTCATACATCCAAACCTGATGGCCTGTTGCCATCAATCAACCCTGCATGTTGTTGGACTGTGAATTGCTGTTCAAATTATGCATGTGTTATGCTCGCTGTTCAATGGTGTGAATATCTGGGTGTTTGGTTAATGGGAATACTAATGGATGCTGTTACAACTAATTGTGAATGGTATTATATGTCACTAACACAAACTGTCATGACATAATGCAAAACATAGGACGACAGGGAAGGCGGGTTCCAGCGGACCCACCTCTCCCACCTCAGCTGGCGAGTGCACCTGGCACTAGTGCCCAGTCTAGACCCTCCTCTGGTGGCCCTGTGCCACCTGTGGGTGGAAGCGCTGCAGTGGATGGGCTCGTCCCTCCTCTGCATGTGTAGCCAGAGGAGAACCACCACTCACCCTCCGTAGCATCCGGACTGTGGTGCGTAGGGAGATCCAGGACTCTGTTCTTGGGCCCCTACACCAGCTTGAGGCACAAGTGGCACAACTTACGGGCATGCCTGTTGCCTGGCCTACACAGCCCCCAGCACAGCCCCGTCCTGGGCAGTGAAGGAACAGTGGCAACTGCCCATGGGTGGGGATATCAGTTCCACTGTTGCCATCTGTGGGCTCATGGGCTCTGGATATCCAAACCTCCGTCCCCATCAATTGTGTAACCCCCCCACACGTGTCATACACCGCCCATGTATGCGTCTTGTTTGTCTTGTCTGTTGACCTACCCAACCTACCTCCCCAGCTATACCGACTTCCTTCACCTGACATACCACTCTCACCTGAAAAAAAAAAAAAAAAGGGCACTCTGTACCCACAAAAAAATTACGCCCCATACATAGCTGCCCATTCCGCACACATGTCTGCTGGACATGGAAACTATCAATTACAATTGGCTGTACAACAAGTATTATTGTTGTCCTGACACCTCTCTCAGGGTGGAAGGTTTCAAATGTCACACCAAATTAGATACATATGCACAGCTGTTGCTGATGAAGAAATGGACAGCTATGGGCCTTACCTACATCCCTCCTGCAAATCCCAAGCTTGTTTCCCTACTGTCTTACCCTCTTTGTGACCCCTTTTTCACCACTTTCCTGTCTCCCCATTTTCATTTATTTCAAAGAAATTAGCGCGGGTGTGCGCCAGAGTAAGCACTGTTAAGCGGTTGTAAGCGGGTGTGCGTGGAGCTGAACACCAGTGTGAATGCGTGAGTTCCACGCAAACCAGCGCTAACCCAGTTACAACTGCTTAAAAGTGCCGTAGTCACTCTGATTGACAGGTCCTGTAGTCAGTTCAAAAGCAAAATAAAATCCCACTGTCAGTCCCGAACCCAGGACCTTGGAAACAGTAGTCTGCATGACCTACCACTAAGCCATGACTCTTATACAAGAGCATTGTGCTAAAATAAATATATCATGTAATAGTAGGAATGAATGTAAAGGGAATATAGGATGTGTAGTACACAAAGCATGTCATTTAGAATTACTGTCAAAACTAGTGGATTTCCATAATAGTAGTGTGTGAACAGAAACAGCCATGCTAGTTGGTAGTTAGTAGGTAATAATGTCAGTTAATGTACATATATAAATGTATGTATATTTACATATATATATATATATATATATATATATATATATATATATATATATATATATATATATATATATATATAGTTGTAGGTGTCATTGTGCATACACACTTACTACAGGGAACAGGAGAGAGGAATGCATAAATGTGAATCTACAACACAGCCTCAATCATGAGAGAGATACTAACCTTTACACTCACAGAACAGTGTCCACAGCATACCAGCATGGTCCCCGCTCTTACAATCTGAAAGGGCAACGCCTATCTCACATACCCTTTTATAGCACTGTCCTGAAATCACAGTGAGAACTGCAATCAGTACACAACTGGCTGCATGCAATTAGCAAATGTTGGCTTACAATTGGTGCAGAGGCCATCACATGGACCTATGCAGATACCTACAAAAGCATCCTGTACTAACACTCCACACATGCAATACGTTCATTGCACTATCTGGAGGCAGACAGAGGGAGAGAGACAGACAGAGACAGAGACAGAGAGTGAGAGAAAAAAAAAAAAGGAAACACACGCTACACACTGAATCTAAGCTGTCAGCAGTGACAGTAGCAAGCCGTGCCAGCAGCAGCAGAAAGCAGAAGTAGTGGTAATGCAACCAGCTGCGACAAACACAGGTAATGTAAAGTAGCAGGTTAATAGTCTGCATACTGTGAACCCTCCAAATTTGTCATAGGTCTGTATCTATAGGTATGTCCATGTGATATGTTGTGTGCAAGTAGTTCCACCAAAAGGGGATGACTATACATTACATGTCAGTCAGTGTTAGGCCATGATCCTGGCAGCAGTTGTCTGTGCATTGCCCTCATCAATGGCTGTAGTGACTGTTTTGAAAGGTCAACCAGGTTCAAAAGGCAGGATCAGCCCATCACAAAGGCAAACTGGCCATGAACAAGTGTCTGCAGGTACCCAATATCGCTGTATATGCGTCCCATACTGAATAATTCCATAGCTTAGCAGACCAGGCCGGTCATGCTTATGATGCTGTAGTTCCCAGGGTCAGTAGAGGTGCCTCCTTAGTGGTGTGGGACCACTGTTGCTGTATGCCAGTGTTCAGGTACATATCCTGTAGTACAGCCAAGGTTAAATATCAGTCTTATATGCGGTTGTATGTCCTCTTGGAGTGCACGTAGCACACATCCAGGGATACCATCAGGTCACAGTGATGCTGTGTGTTCTGCTTTGCTGAAGGCGGCCCTCACCTGGGCATGTGAGATGATAGGGAGGTTACATTCAGCTGTGATAAGTAGTTCTACTTGTGGGGGAGAAGGAGGGGGGAAACGTGCACCGAACCTGTCAGCAAGAATGTTGCCAATATCTGTGTGTTCGGTGAATGTTAAGTAGGTGTGTATTAACTCAGAGCATATCTGAGGCATTTGGTCCATATGTGTAACATAACTGAAGAAGGCTTTGTGGTTATCTATAGTGTTTGTGGCCATTTCCCTCTCAGATTAGGCCGTTGCCGTTGTTATGAGTGACCGTAGCGTATTACCAGTGCTGACCACAGATGCCTTCCCTTAATGTGAATTTGCTCTGTCCTGCAGTAGCCTCCTGCTATTGTTATACAATCTGCCTCTGGCTGGGGTCCACCGGACAGGATGCCTAACCTTAGTGCATAGGGTCTGGGTTAGAAATGTGTGTGCAAGTTCCATGCAATCTGTGGGATGTCCGTGGTAAGCATTCGCAAAGGGGTCAGCAGTGTGGGTTGTGGCTTCCACTGGCCCAGTGGGCTGCATGGATACCATCTCAGTCCTAACAAGTGAATAACTGTCTAATCACATACATATCAAAGTAGTCTACTGTGCTGGTGGTGGTGGTGGGATATGTATATCCAGGCCGAGTAACTTGTGTCCAGATCACACTAGTGGATGGCGTTCCACATACAGTACCTTGGTACGAACCCCCAGAGTGAGGTTGTGCATTGGACCTGTCGCAGTGTGCTGACCGATGGGGCATGCTACTATGTTGTATGCAATGTGGCAGGTATTGTTGTACAGGTGTTGGCTGAGCACTGATATCTGGCCATGTACTTGTGTATCCACCACGAGACACACACATGCAACATATGGGAGTAGTAGTATATCACTACACTTGAGTATCATGTATAGTATGTGTGCCATATATTGCTGACATAGTCTGCTGATATCCTGTTTGTGTTATCTTCCAGGGAGATGGCGCATCAGCATAATCCCGCCTACTCTGCAGCGGAAGATGAGGAGATACACCAGAGCCTGGTGCAGGATTATGACATACTGTTTTCCCGCACCAGCCAGAATCAGCAGGAGAGGGCTGCACTGTGGCAAGACCTTGTCCATAGGGTAAATGACATTGGCACGCATAATAGGACATATGAGCAGGTACGACATCACTGCAGTGATTTAATCAGAAATCTCCATCAGCGTGCGTTGGATATCCACAGGCAACAGGTTGCTACAGGAGGTGGGGTGGCCACACATCCCCCCCTCACTAGACTGGAGGGGCTACTCCTAAGTGTTGTGGCTCCGCCCTAGAACAGAAACAGCAATACACCTGCATCATGATGGAGGCTGGATCCACACAGCAGCACGACATGGAGTGTGCAGGTAATATGCCATATGTACACTTGACTGTTCTGTACACTGTTAGTTTATGCATGTGTAAGGTGTGTCCGTGGTATGTAGCTGTCAACATAGTATGTAATTGTGCAGGTGTGATATTGGCAATATCAGCAGCTGACGTGTGAAAGGCAACTGGTGTAGTACTGCACTGTATCATATGCAGTATCAATGGCACAGTTGTGCCCACTGACATTAATCTCCTCAATTCTGCAGGTCCCTCTGGTGTTACAGCAAGGCAGGCCTTCCATGCTGGTGAGTGTGTTTAACAATACCTATAATAGTCCTGATAGTGCTAGTAATACTAGTGTAACTCGGGGTGTGCATGTGTGCAGGTGTGCCTGTGTCCACTTGTGCATGTGTGCATGTGTGCATGTGTGCATGTGCGCCTGTGTCCACGTGTGCATGTGTGCATGTGTGCCTGTGTCCATGTGTGCATGTGTGCATGTGTGCATGTGTCCACGTGTGCATGTGTGCATGTGTCCACATTTCCACGTGTGCATGTGTGCATGTGTGCATGTGTGCCTGTGTGCCTGTGTGCCTGTGTGCATGTGTGCCTGTGTCCATGTGTGCATGGGTGCATGTGTGCATGTGTCCACATGTGCATGTATGCATGGGTGCATAAGTGCAGCACTGGTAACATTGTGTGGACACTGTAAACTGTGTTTCCTGTCTTCCTCCCACAGGTTCTGGTGCTGCTCTGGTGTCCTGCAGCAGGGAACCTGAATCTGGTGCCACAGGTACTGGTAATGATGATATATGTGTAATGGCACAGGAAGGTGTGTCAGGGTCTGCCATTGATCAGCCAATTGACAGCACACAGCTGTCAACCCCATCATTGCGTACAGTCATCCTGCCAGTACAGCCTTTGTCACCATTGTCCCTAGGTGATGGACAGGATACAGTGGGCATTGATCAGGGTAATGTGGTATCTGTGGCACATGCATCCCCACACAGCAGCCATGGGCAGGGTCCTGCGATGGTACCACACAGACAGTTGCCCATGTGTTCTCGTGGGAGCATCCGTGGGCGTACTGCTTCTGGCAGACATGCCCAAAGAGGTCTGTCAACCTCAGCTATGTTTCGGGCTGTCATGCAGGCACAGTCGCGTATGGAAAGGTACACCAGACAGGGTCTGAGGGAGCTGAGAGCATGTCGAGCAGCCATGACTGACAGTATGCGTGACATTGCGGATGCTATCTGTAATTTCACCGATGTCATAGACAGACATTGTGGGGACATATTACAGCAGTTCCACAACCAAATGTCCATGAGCCAGGGCAATGGTGGGCGGTTGTGGCATCGATGTGGCTGTATGCCAGCAACAGCAGCAGCTGGCAGTCGGCGCGGACGACAACAGGCCCGCGCACGCCCCCATAGTGCCAGCAGCAGCCCCAGCAATGCTGGGTCTGTGCTGTCATTGCAACGCCCCAGGAGACCACGTGCATGAGGCTCTGGAGAGTCCCAACATGGACCTGTGTCCAGTCAACACACTCCCGCTTCTGATGACAGTACCCAGTCTGGCTTAGTACCGGATACGGTCCATAGCACCCCTGCCAGGCACAGGTACCTTGTCCATGCCCACAGACACTGATCTGTATGACCTGCCAGGTGCAGTCTGTGGCTGTCCACAAACCCCTTTATATGGTAGCCATGAGGTGGAACTGTGTGCGTACATACACACATGCTAAAAGTTAACACCTAGGGCTATCACATACATGCACACACTGCACCAACAGTGCCCCACCCTGTACTGCTCTCCCTCACCAACACACATACACACACATGTCAATTGGTGGTATCAGTGGCAGACTCAGGCATACCTAATTCACACCCTGTGCATATGATGAAACTGTGCCACCTCCTGCAATCTCCAACATCAGTGCAGGAACAGGTAAACACGTTGCTGATGCACAGGGTGACTACATAGAAGTGTATTAGTAGTATCATGTTGGTAACAGTACAGTGTGCTGATATGACTGTTAATATATCCCAGCATGCCTGATGCAGTAACCGTATGACTGTCCTGAATTGTTATCTGCACCCATAGTACGTACCAAAGTGTAACAGCTGCACATTATTGCATACCGGTGGTATGGATGTCAACAGATAGCCACATACATGGGTAGCACAGGGGGGAAGCTAATGCAAGTAGTGATACGCAATGATGGACATGTACAGTAATGGTGGCAAGTTGCCCACAACGACTATACAATGTGGATGTTTGCACATGTTGATATGTGTGCAGTACCAATGTAATCCGAATCACAATTAACTATGACATAATATCAGTTCTACCATGGTCATCTGCGCTGTGCTTTCCTGGGTACATGTTGATAGTGCCTACATATTTGCACTGTTACCTACTGTTAGTGTTACCCCTTCTTTGTTGTACAATGGACTACTTCCAGCACTGCTTACTGTTGCTTTGTTTGCATGCATGTTCGCTTGGGGTTCCCTGGAACACTGCTTCCACCTGCAATGCAGAGTTACAGTGCTTCTGTGGACTCCTAGTGACATCTGCATAGCGTCACATTATGTCAAGTATACACATGACAGAACATCACTGTCTGTCCTGTTCCCATGTATGTTGCCTGTGACACATTGCACATGTCTTACCTGGCATTTACCCACGTGTGCAGTTATATATGCCACTGCTATGAAACAGTAGCAGTACACCCACACATACACACATTCAGTATGTTGTTCCCCATTGGCCCTATGTGTTGGTAATCACCATGGCAATCACACTACTAGGGTAGCATGTGCAAAGGTAACCTGTGAATCACCTCTATGGTCCAGTTGTAGTTTATGTGAGTCATGTGGCAATGTCACAGCTGCCACATGTATGCAGTCAACCATCACCCTTGGCCAGGAATGTACAACACATGTGTGGGATGCCACCACATAGCCAATCTAGGAACTGAGCACTCTGAACCCAGTAATGCCATACCCTGTCAGGTGGCATGTCACACTACAGTGACTACAATACCAGTCAGACATAGACACGCACTGACAGCAAGCTGAACACACTGGGGCATACTTGGAGACTCAGAATAGCATCCATCCTTAGCATCACACACCTCCGCAGCTGGCAAACAGGCATATGTTACGTCGGAACAGAGCACATGCCACACATGGCACACAGATCCCGTGTGCCACACACTCACAGCCTGTAGGGCTACACAACACACCTGCTACAGATATGTCAGGTACCTCTCTTGGCCGCTGCAGTGGGGTCCCGCTCAACAGGCTGTACATGGTGAAGGTCACAGTGATATGCCTCTGGGGCACTATGGTCCACCACAAAACACATGCATACAGGTCAGTCAGAGGCATGGACACATATGACTCAGTCATTGACCATGCCACTATGGATGACCTGAGACATACCTCCCTGGACTACATGATAGGGAACATAGAAGGGATCTCTCAGCATGTGGCATGGGCCAGTATGAGCCTGATCTTGGTTGCCATCATACCCTCACCAGGTATGCTACCACTATATGTAGGAAGGGTGTTCTATGTCTACATTCTGCTCAGTCTCCAATGTCATTCATAGGGTATCCACTGGCTGTCAACATGTGCTTACATGCTAGGGAAGCCACAATGATGTGCGAGGGGCAGCTTGCATGTGACACCCATGGCCCAATGTATATTGGCGAAGCCCCTTGATACACACATGCTGCCTTATGCTGCAGGAGATGGATTACATAGCCACCTCCGTGGGTATCACACAGGATAGAACACTAACAGTGATGCTACACAACACCAGCACTGTACACCGCAAGATGCATGCACTGGACACTGTCCTCAGCACTGTGAACTGCAATGTCTGTGCAGTACCAGAGTACTGATTCATGGCTCACAGGTGCAACCCATCACTGCCAGGTTATACCTCATACCATGCCTGTCGTCCCCTACACATGTAACACACATGGACAGGGGGTGGTATCCCAAGGCACCACAGATACACACACCTCCAGGTTGTTGGCACAGCACAAAGCATCAGGGCCTATTCATGTGCAGCTAACAGTGTGTCGGACTGCCGTCTGGTTCATAGCCTGGCACACACAACCCTCCCATACACAGGAAACCCACCTATCCTCCATAACAACACTGGCAATATGACAGTCTTAAGAACTGTCTTTATATGGCTGGACTGCATCCAGCCAAACATTGTGCGTGAGCATTACTGTAGCTACAACACACTAGTTGAAGGGTTCCCAGCATGTGGTCAGTGAATTGCAGTGGAATGACATGTTACCACTCCCACAACAGGTGGAAACATGCAGCACCTGTACATCGACTACATGTAGACTATATGGCCCAGACCAGATGTGTATCCCCTGCTGTAGGTATTTTACCATATACACCCACACTGTATAGATACCACGTGTGGCCCCTGCACAGTAAGACACAGTCATATTGTTATGCATTGCAAATACCATTTATCCACTCGAGGCATGTGTCAGACATGGTAACTACTGCAGGTCACAGGTATTTATGTGTATGTGTCACACACATACATCATGTGTGCATTGCCATTGCTGGTTTAGGCAATGGCATGCATTGTTATGCACAAAGACCCACACAAGGTCATAATGTGTGACACAACCACGCGTGGCAGTTGTGGGTTACCAAAACATACCTATCTGTACTCTGACAATGGTAATAGACCCAGTAGCAGAGTGCACTATTGGCATTACTGGCCAACTAGCCCTGTTTGGCTGTACTGATAGTGTGGTGACATCCCCTGTGTTTACTGGGAGAATATGCAGCATCTGGTGTATTGTAGTATTTGCCAAAAGGATCTGTTTTTTCACACACCCTACTACCCCCACACACACACACTTGCCATTTGCAGGATTTATACCCCTACCTAACTAAGTCACGACACATGAGAGAGGCGCATTAGTGAAGCACACTATTCGGATTACTAGGAGATTCTTTTTCTCTGGCTGTACTTATAGGGTGCTGACATCATCAGTGTTTTGAAAGGGTAATGTGCATCCGGTAGTGTGATCTCCTGATTGCCAAAGCTAACATGTTTTTCATACAGAATTGCACACACACAAACTCCCCCCATCCAAACGCACAGACACTTGCCATTTGCAGGTTTCAAAACCCTACCTAACTATGTTATGACACTTGAGAGTGACGCTGTAGCAGACTGCACTATTCGGATTACTGGTAGGTGTCTTTTCTCCAGCTGTATGTATAGGGTGCTGACATCATCACAGTTTGGAAAGGGTAATGTGCATCATGTAGTGTGATCTCCTGATTGCAAAAAAACACATGTTTTTCATACAGAATTGTACACACACAAACTCCCCACATCCAAACACGCACACTTGCCATTTGCAGGTTTCAAACTCCTACCTAGCTATATTATGACACTTGAGAGAGACACATTAGCGGAGTGCACTATTCGAATTACTGGGAGGTTTTCCTTCTCCTGCTGTACTTATAGGGTGCTGACATCATCCGTGCTTAGATAGGGGAATGTGCATCCTGTAGAGTGCTTTCACAGTTGCCAAAAGGGACATTTCCCTCACACAGACTTGCAGACACACTAACCCCCCTCCACACACACTCGGCAATTGCAAGATTCAAACCCCTACCTAACTATGTTATGACACTCCTGACAAACGCATTAGTGGAGCACGCTATTTGAATTACTGGGAGGTTTTCTTTCTCCTGCTGTACTTATAGGGTGCTGACATCATCCGTGCTTAGATAAGGGAATGTGCATCCTGTAGAGTGCTTTCACAGTTGCCAAAAGGGACATCTTCTTCACACAGACTTGCACACTCACTAACCCCCCCCCTCCACCCACACTGGGCAATTGCAGGATTTAAACCCCTACCTAACTATGTTATGACACTCATGACAGACGCATTAGCAGAGCATGCTATTCGAATTACTGGGAGGTTTCCCTTCTCCTGCTGTACTTATAGGGTGCTGACATCATCCATGCTTAGATAGGGGAATGTGCATCCTGTAGAGTGCTTTCACAGTTGCCAAAAAGGACATCTTCCTCACACAGACTTGCACACACATCAACCCCCTCACCCACACACACACACACACACACACACACACACACACTGAGCAATTGCATGGTTCAAACTCCTACCTACCTATATTATGACACTTGAGGGAAACGCATTAGCAAAGTGCGCTAACCGAATTACTGGGCATCTGGTCTGCACCTGCAGTATTTATAGGGTGCTGACATCTTTATTTCTACAGAGGTATGTACATCTAGTACTACCTGTCAGGTGGGGGATAGCATATATATGCATTTGCAGCCACCTACGTCAGGGTCAGATATGCACATCGCACTGGCAGGTTATGTTCTATACCATGCTTCATGACCACAGGACCTGTAACACACAACACAACCAGTCCAGAACACCACACCTACATCCAGGACACACACTTAGCTTCCCTGGGAACAGTGTCGGGATATGCAGGTGTTCACATGCACCATTCCAGTTGTTAACATCAGGTACAGGCATATTGTGTGTGAGAACTACTCAGGCCTCCACCACTTTACCCTACAGCCACTACAATTTGTGGGTCCATGTGCTATGGCAGAACCACACACCACAGCCACATGGGGGAATACATATTGCACCTGTCCATCTGCAACATGGGTACTCACTGTTCCACACCAGAGGTAGACCACCATTGTTGATATCTGACCATACCCACCTTTCCCTGGACATCCATATCCCATCCCCACCCCCAGGCAAGGTTGTCACTGCACACAAACTGTATTTAGCACAGGCAGACTCTACACTTGTGAAGACTGGGGTGGACGAATTCAAAGGACCCATGCTGGGGGACTATACTGGCCACTCAGCATAATCCTTGACAGTTGCATTCTATGAGCATGTGTACGGTTTGCATTGATCATGCTATCCCACATATACCCATGACTGCTCCACAACAAGACACCTGTCAGGTGTACACCAGCCATATATGAGCCGTCCAACAGACAGAGTGAGCTAATACATTGCAGAGCTGTAGCCCACAGAGGGAGGACATCTGTGAACAGTTCCGGCATGACACTTCATTCCCACATAATCATCACAACACAGTGTGGACAGTGGAATTGTCCAGACAATGCAGATAGGGCTCCCCTCAGTCTGTTATTGATGGCCACTTACTGTTAGAGATCCTCAGCAACCCTCTTCCAGCACACACCAACAACATGGCTGTGGCTTAGCACATTCAAACCCTGGGATCTCCACTGTGCCCCTGCTTGACAGAGGCACAGCTCACTAGCCTCACACGTTGCCTTATGTGACCTACTTTACTGTGGCACAGTAGCCTACTGTACTGGGGATGCAGATGCCAAGCACACTCTGGCTGAGCTGTCGTTCCCTAGGGCAACAAGCCTAGTATTGACCTCTACACCCATATGTTCAATTGTCAGATGCACAATATTTGTTGTGCTGTTCTACTGTTTGCAGGTCTTTATTGCCATAGCATTCCCTGTTCCTATGACCAACTTGTGTATCTGTGTAAGATGTTTGCATATGACAGCGATCCACTATATCACTTATGTCTCTGTAGTCATTTACTGTGTGCACTGGGCAGATTGCTGTGTTGTTGTTGGTTCCTGGAATGACACGTACAAATACCAGATATGTGTGGCCAACTGCTAAATGGAGATATGACCTAAGTGTGTGAGCATGCCCAGTTCAGCCTTTCCATGGCATGTTGTCTGACATATGCCTCATTTATCAAAGTGTGCGAGCATGCCCAGTGTGAGCTTTCCATATGTTGCACTCTGAAGTCCACCACATATTTGGGTGTGTGTGAACTTCAACAATATCTCACGTTTATGGTTGTGTGTTGGGTGTCATGTTGTGTACTAACTGGCCAACTGCTTCGTGTCTGCCACAACAGGGATTATACTGTGCCTGCAGGGATTGCATGGGATACTTTGCAGACAGTTGTCAACATACTTTCATAATGACCTAACACTGTAGTACCGTATAGTGTACTGGTTCAGTACTTTCACTGTGGTGGACAGTATCCTGGGCTTTAGTCCTATCACTGCTTGACATCTTCATAGTGAGCACAACAGACTGTGTAGGGGCCAGTTGTGCACATATGACCATGTTGCATTATGTTCAGATATGGACTACCTACACCAGGCTCGTCCAACATTGGTAGTGTATTCCACAACATAGGTGGACATTGGCAAACACTAGCAATGTTCCCTAGGCCATTTCTGATGCTAGTCACAGGGTGTGTTTGTCCTTCGACACACATTGTAACTGGAGTTTGCCATGACATATGTCATGGTTAGTATACTGTGCCTCTGTCTACCTCTGACATAACAGTGATACCCAGGGTTAACCTACCATCTCCCATCCACTCATCGGGATTCCTCTTGAGGGGTGTCGATTGGTGACTCTCTGGCTAATCTGTACCGGGAGTTTACTCAAGAGTGGGGGTGCCTTCTGTGTTATGGATCATTCAGTACAGCTTGTCCTATGTATGTCAGTGCTGGGGTTCAGGTCTCTCATGTGCATAGCTCACTGCCATTCAGATTGTACAAGGTGCAGCATGTTCATTGATTCCAGGTTGGACATGGCTTCATACATCAGGCACAGCTTGCCTGTAGCTGGGCAGTATGGCAGTGTGTGGGGCTGCAGTTTGTTTACTCAGGCAACACATGGCATCTGTTCATGCTCTTTGCTACTCCTGGTGGGGTACTGTTGTGGACTTTACAGTTGATGGAGGTGTCTGCTGAGGTATATCCCACAGGGGCTATTGTACTCAATTGTGACGCTGATGAAGGATGACTGCAGAGCCACAGGGACCTCCCCTTATCTACATCTGATAACCTTCATGATTGGGTGGGTATATGGTATGTTTCTGCGAACACTACAGCCACATGTTTGTCCAGTGCAGGATATCTATCACCTTGTGTCACCAGGTCTCTCATTACATGTTAGGTACGTAATGGGTTAACACCTGTGTGGTAATTTGTGGGCACTTACTGTATATCCACGGTGGTTGTCTATACACAGTTCTGCAATTAGCTTGCTGACATGGCTATGGCTCCAGTTGTCTGTTTGTAGGTGGCCCTTTTGTGGGTTGCTTGTGTCAGCTGGGGGTCGGATATGGTGGGCTGTTTGTACTCCTCTGCATACATGTTCAGTCACAGTCCTTCCATGTTGGCCTATACCTATGGGACATATATACAGAACGGGGAGGGGCCCAGGACCAAGCCTTGTAGTATGCCACTCATATCTGCTTTGTAGTCTGTCATGGATGCAGCATGTCTGACCATGTCAGTTCTGTCCTTGGTCTGGTTTGGAACCCCTCTACTGACGTAGGGGTATATATTTAAGCTGGTGAACATATCCTTACTGAACTCGTAGGGTATTGTCTAGAAGCATATGCACGGTCCAGCTACGCTGTGTGGACCACATTGCCCTCATCAATGACCTTAATGACTGTTTCAAATGGGTCAAGCATGTTTAGAGGCAGGATCTGCAGTTAAGACAGCCACACTGTGTAGGGTCCAGTATCAGTAGGTCCACAATAGCTTTATGTCTGCGGTACATACTGATCCTTTCCATAGCTGTGCAGACCAAGCTTGTCAGAATCCTGGGAGGTAGTTTGCAGTATCCATTCAAGCAACACCTTTGTTGTGAAGGACCACTGTTGTTGTACACTGCTCTTTGGGTACATATCCTGTGGTAAGGCTGACATTGGGCAGTAGTGTGATTTGGCATTCCATTATTCTTGGAGTCCATGTTGGCCTCAGCCCAGGACACCATCACATACCTTTGCTGCTGTGTGTTTTGCTTTGCAGATGATGGCTGTTACCTCAGCATCTGCAATGTCAGGGGACCAGCAGTCTGCTGGGATAGATATTTTGCATTCTGGGGGGGGGGGGTTGCACTGCACCTGTCAGGTTGCATGTTAGCAATATGTGTGTGTGTTTGGTATGTTGTTTGTAATATCTGTGTGATTCGGAGCATATCTGTGGATTCCCAACATGGTTCCTACCATCAGTTAAGTAAGCCTTGTGATTATCCTTAGTGTCCTGTACAATTTGTATCTTCATAGGTTCATGGGTTCATACTAGGCTATCCACCCTAGGGCATTAGTAAGGCAAGTCAGATTGTGTGTGTCTTTCGCCGCCCCTTGCTATGTGACTATTATGGCCATTTATGATTGTCTTTACTGTGCCTCTGTCTGGTCGTGACACAGTGAGGACCCCCAGTATACATGTACGATCATCCATCCACTTGGCAATATTCCTGTTGAGGGGTGTCAGTGAGGGGCTCTGCCTAACATGGATTGGGATCCTGTTTCTGGGTGTGGGGAGCCTCTGGGTTATGTATCTGTCTCTCCAGCACATCCTATTTCATTATGTGTTGAGGCTAACATCTGTCACTCTCACAGCTCCAATGGCTTTTATTTCCTGGGGTGGAGTATGTCCATTACTCCTGTGTTGGACATGGCCTTGTACGACAGACATACAATGCCTCTGTGTAGGCAGTCTGTGACTGCATTCAGCTGGGGTGTCTACAGCCAGGCAGCATATGACATATATTTGACACCCTTTATCCTCTTGGTGGGGTACATTTGAGGTCTTCCGAACTACTGCAGGTGTCACGTACGGTACATCCCATATGAGTCATTGTACTAGATTATGGGTCTGATAAGGGAACAGTACAGGGGCACAGTGACCTCTGTTGATGTAGATGTGAATCCTTTCATGATACGGTGTCTAATATCGACAATCTTCCTAGTCACATTGGCATTGTGAGTGTCACATGACAGATTACTGTCGACTTGTGTCCCTAGGTCCCTGATTACTCTGTGCATACACCAATGTGGTAATTTGTGAGTACCTTGTCTGGTATTTGGTGGGACATTCATACTGTCCAGTGTCTTCAGGATGTCTGAGTGGAGTTCTTGTGTGTGGGAGTGTGGTCTGTCGCATGCTACAGACTGTACAGCAGTTTTGACTTCACTTAGGTGCACATGAGTGGTCTCCGCTGCTTTGTGTATTGTCAGTTACCTGGCCGTATGGGTGTCTGTGCTGCATATGGATACTGACCCTCCTTTGATGCTTTGGTCCAGGTGTTGGGGCCATAACGCATGATATGTGGTATAACCTGGTAGTGCTGGTGTGCTATCACTAGGCTTGCAGCAGGCTTCTGTCACTGCACAGACATCGATGTTCTCCATACTGGGAAGTGCCTCAGGAGCATGCATATTGCAGTTTACACATCTGGCATTGGTCAGCATTACCCTTATGTTTCTTACCACTTATGTTTTCTAGGGTGGTGGGTAGTCTTTTTGGCCTTGCCTACATACGGCAGGTGGCAGAGTCCTTATCTAGTATCCAGACGCACAGGGGTAACAGGTGCAAGCCATCCCTGGAACAGCAGCATGGCTTGTCATGCATGACATCTCATGCAGACAGACATTAGACCCTCTTGGACTGACAGCTGTAACTGTGCCACCTGTTAAAGATGATCATTCTGTGTTTGTACTGTGGCATCATTCTTGGTGAGGGTCAGATGCTGCACACGGCCAGTGTCATACCGGCCTGGGGTACATACTCAGAGAGCTCATCCATGTCTCTTTTCATGTAGTCCAGGGAGGTACATCTCAGGTCATTCACACCAGCATAGACATTGAGTGCATCATATTTCTGCTTGCTTTGGGGTGACCTGTGTACTTGTGTTATGTGGCATATTGTGGCAGCCTACAGGCAGCTTACTGTACCCTTTCCCTTGTTCAGTCTGGTGAGTGGGACAGCAGTGTGTCTGCCTATACAGACACCTATTACAACTGTATCAGGCATGTTGTTTCTCCTTCTGGCCTGTGACTGTTTGGCACACCAGCTTTGTGTACTATGTGTTGCATGTGCTATGTTTGGAGGTTGTGGTTGCTTGGGATCTGCTTTGGAGGCTTCTGTTGGTGTGGTGTGTTTATAATTAGGGCCTCCAGGAATGTTTTTCTGTGTTTATGTGTTTGGTTTGCAGTTGTGGTAGGTCTATGTGGGACTGGGTTTGTGGTGTATGTGGTTACCTTCTCCTCCTGACTAGTTTTGACAGTACTGAGTTGGGGGAGCTCAGCCTCCGGTTTGGATACATGGTTGCATCTATCACATATATTTGTATTTATTGGGGGGAGTTGTGGTTGTCTGTGTACTTGGTACAGGTGTCACATTGCCTCTGGATTCACAGATTCTACTTGTTGTGGCTGGCCTTAGTGGATTGTATGTGTGGACATATTTTATTGCCATACTACTGGTCAGTGATTACTTCCCTTTTAATGTTTGCTCCATCATGTGGTAGCTTCCTCATTCTCTTGCATGGTTTGGTAATGGCTGGAATCCAGCATGCCAGATGCCTGCGTGTATGGCATTGTGTCTTGTTGTTATTTGTGATTGCATACTCCAAGCATTCCTGGCTGTGTTCATGGAATGCCTGTATAACATGTTCTGCGGTGTGTCCCATATTCTGCACTTGCACAGGGCCTTTCGTGAATTCCACATCGGTTTGGAGGGGTGCAACCTATTCTTTACACATGTTTTTCACTGTGGTATTCTGGCCAGGGACTGGGGTCAGGATGTGTATATTCAGTGTGATTACTCTATGGTCTGGTCTTACCAGTGAGGGATACACTTCTCATCCTGCCATCCAGTACACATGTTGCTGATTATCACATCCAGTATGCTTACCCCTCTTGTGGGAGTGGTATGTTGTTCCTGGGCATTTTGGTTTATGGATTCTGGGAACTTTTCTCCGACTGTGTTGGTGCTAGTATAATGCTCCCGGTGTATGTCTGGGTATTTTCAGTCAAGCAATATAATGTGGTTGGGGGGGCTTGATATATTCATGTATTCCACCATAGGCCAGGTGCAGTTCCTGGTATTAGGACAGTAGTCTGCAGCAGGCTATATCCTGGGAGGCTTTTTTAGCCATTGGTATTTGACCATGGCTAATCCATGCTGCTTCTTGTTGTGGTACCAACATGGGGGTGTGGTTATCCTTGATATTTATTGCTAGTCACCCTCCTTTTGTAGCTTGTTCCATGTTTTGTGGCTGTACAGCACAGTATGAGGTGTGACCTGGTAGTGTTAGGGTGCTGATGTGAGCCTTGACCCAGTTTTCTATTACAGGACTGATATCTACATTCTCCATACTGTGTGCATTTACACTGTACACATCTTGCTGTTTAGACTTCTGGCATTGGGTAGCATTACATCTAGGTTCCTATCCCTTGTGGTACCTATGAAGGTGGGTTTGTTTTTTGAGGCTTACCTATTCAGGGCATGCTGTGGGTACTGACAGCCTTTGCCAGTTTCCATGGGGCATGGACTGATAGGTGCACACAACCCCTAGCAGGTGGTGCATCATGTCATGCTCCGCATGTCTTTCCAGCCTGAAACACATTGGCTCCCCTTTGACTAACTGCATTTTTTCAGCCAGTTATTGCACTTGATCATCCCATCGTCATTTTGTGGCTTCATGCTTGGTGAGGGTGGATGTTAGTCAGGGTCCTCAGGTGTGCATATAGTACATGGTGTTACATTACTTAACACATGGCATTCATGCCTCAGGTGGTGCTGCAGGGCTGCCTCTGTCGGATGCACATATTACACTCCCTGTACATGTTTGTGAGCAGGTCATGTCATTTTAGGCATCCATGTTATTATTTGAGTGAGTCAGAGGGGGTATCATTCCCAGGGTTCCTACTGAGCCAGTGTATATGCTATGCATTGCCTCTTTGCCAAAGCCAGGGCATACTGGGCAAGCCTCCTTCTGCCTACTGGGGCAGGCTCAGGTTGTTCCTCCTCCAAGTTATGCTCTGCCTGTGATGGCCTTTGCAATGGTGGGGGGCTGTTTGGACCAGCCCTATGCTGGTCCTGCTGCAGCTGTTTTCGCAAGATCATATTATGTAGCATAGCACATACCATGACAATTTGGGTACATGTAGTTGGTGTGTACTGCAAGGCTCCATCAGATGTGTCCAGACACCAGAACCGTGACTTGAGCAGCCCAAACACACGCTCTATTACATTACGTGTTTGTGCATGTGCCTCATTATGGCGTTCCTGTTCAGGTGTGTGTGTGTTTCTGATGGGTGTCATCAGCCACGGCTCCAGTGCATAACCTGCATCCCCCACTAGGTGTCTGTGTGGGATGTCCCCATAGGCAAATGTCTGGTACAGCTGCGTCAAATGCCAGATGTGGGAATCATGGTAACTCTCAGGGCAGCCAGCACACGCATTCATTATTATGCCCTGGACATCACACACGACCTGGTAGTTGATGGAGGGAAGCCCTTGCGGTTAATGTAGGCCCTACTCCGCTCACCGTCTGGTGCTTTGATGCATATGTGCATGCAGTCTATTGCACCCACTACCTCAGGGTATTCTGCTATTTGCTGGAAGAGACGCATATTGCTGGCCAATACCTCACGGGCATTGGGGAAATATACATGATCACCGACATGTGCTGACATGGCATTCAGGAACTGGTGCAGTACCCTGGAGGCTGATGCCTGTGATATCCCCATCATATCACCAGTTGGTCTATGGAAGGTACCTGTTGTTAGTATTCTTAGGCCAACACATTCCTTGGTTTCCACTGGGATGGGTTCCCCTCTGTTGGTTCTGTGTGTGAGGTGTGGCCTGCACAGCTCAACTATTTGCTGCAGGAGCTCTCTGTCCACTCTATAGCACTCTACTATCTTCAGCTCATGTAACCCGTGGTAGGTGACCCTAGGCCTGTACATTCTTCTCTGTTTCCTCACTGTGGGTTGTCTGGCACCATCTGCATTGTCACCACCCTCCGCAAGTCACCTATGTCTCATTATGACAGCTATGGCAGCCCCTAACATTTCTGCTCTGAGTGAAGCTTTTTCAGTTTTCACTTCTATTAGCTTACTCCTGTCTTGCAGTGTCTCTTGAGATAAACATCCTGCACTGCTGTTTGCAGAGTTTTAAGTGCTGGGCTGGGCTACTATTCTGCTTGTGTAATTGCCTGCTTCTAATTGTTTTCACCTGCTAGCTCGAGCAGTATTCCCTGCTAGCTTCCTACTAATTCTGTTGCTTCCTTTTTCCTTTCTGTTTCCTCAGGGGGGAGCAGTGTGCATACTAGCAGAAATGTGCTCACACTGGCTTACACACGCACACATGCTTACACTGTTCAGGATCTGCCTTTTCGGGTTAAAACTCGTGCACACCAGCGCAAACAGTGTTACAAGTCTGCCAACAGGCTCCCACATGCTCAGTCTGCCCTACACGCGCGCACACAAGCGCAAACAGTGTTAAACATCTACCAACACGCTCCCACATGCTCAGTCTGCCTTACATGTGCACACACTGCCCTACTCATGCTTCATGGCATGCACACGTGTGCATGCATGCCCAGCAAGAAACTTTAGTGTAAGTAACAGTGTACACCTTCCATTTCTTGACTTTCCCAGACTTATCTTGTGGCACTCCTCTTTCCCTGATCTGTGTCTGTCATCTGTCATGTTACACTGCCCTCCAATGAACTGCATTTCTTTCTACCATTCCCCCCTGTGATGTCACCTATCTCCTACTCTATTCCTCCCCCTTATGTATCTCTTACACTACTCAGTGCTCATTTGCTATGTGACTGTGAGATTCAGTATCCTAACCCTCATTTACATGAGATTGCCTACTAATGCTTAGTTACATGTCTTACACTCAGCTTCCCCCCTTAGCAACCACTACATGGTGGCCATGTTGTTTTTGGTCTTCTGGTCCCTGCATTGTCATTCCATGTATTGCATAAAACCCACATTTGTGGGTTTATAACCTTCATTTTTATGTTTTATGTAGCGCAGCCCATTTGCGCGGGGCTGCGCTGCGTTTAAACATATTTTTATTATTTTTGCATCGGGTTACCTGGCCAATGGCCACATATTTGGCCATTGGCATGCTGCCTGACACATATGCACCCTTTATTTGGAGCTGACATCGCTCCGTTGTGAATTTTGCAGAAACGTATTCAGTTGTCAACTGAGTATATTTCTGCAGCTAAAACGTCTCTTACACGGGCTGGTTTCTACTTCGTGGATCTCTAATATACCTCATTTGAATACCTTTCGGCTGCAAGTGAGGTATTTAGCATGTCCACGCCCAGTCAGTGTAAGAGACGTTTTAGCTGGTCTCTTACACGGAGTTTAGGGCTGTTCCTGGATCGCGAGGCTTGCATGGAGTGTTACACGTCTCTTACACTCCGTGCAAGCCTTCGTGAATCCTGCCTGTTAAGTTTTATGATGAGGCAACTGAGGATGTATTGGTGCAGTTTACTTGAACATCAGTATATCCTTATATTTCTTCTCACATACATGATTGTGAGGCAAATGGAGAGATATAGAAGAGAAAGATAAAATTGCTGGTTTGAGGAATAGTTGAATAACAGACTGCTGAATTTAATAATGAAGAGATATTTTCTGAGGAAAGGACATTCAGTATTTTTATTTTCCAAGACTAGCTCATGGATCTGATATTGTCAGTGTGTCCATGTTTATTAATTCACAACTAGATAAAGAACTTGTTGCCAGAGTGATCATAAAGAAGCCTAGCTACAACATGCAATAGTAACAAAGAATCTGTCCCCTTGCTAGGATACTACTCCTGTATACCGCAAATGTGAAGTTACAGTCATCATAATCCCATATACCGCATATGTGTATTGACAGTCTTATCATCATAATCCCATATACCACAGATGTGTATTTACAGTCTTATCATCATAATCCCGTATACCGCAGATGTGTATTTACAGTCTTATCATCATCATCATCATCACCAATCTTTTTTATTCCAGTTTTGTACATAGGGTTGGGGTGTTGCATCAACTGTCATCACCTCTTTCAATTCAGTATCCTACAGAATTCACAGTCTCCCATTCAATAAATGACTCTGATTTTGAAGTTTGTGAAGGACTTGTTCTGCTCAATGTGAAAAAAGAGTCTATTCCAAAGACAGAGACCTTATTAAAGCCTCTGCTATGTGTATTACTTCTTACAACTTTCCTGATAATTTTGAGTTTTGGATGGTGCAGTGGTGCAATGGTAGCATTGTCACCTCACAGCACAAAGTTCTCCAGTTCGATTCTCGTCTGGAGTGCCTTCCATGCAGAGTCTGCATGTCCTCCCTGCATTTGTGTGTGGTTTCCTCTGGGTGCTCTGGTTTCCTCCCATGTTACAAACATGTATATGTGAAGCATTTCTCCCCCAAGCCTCCACTGAAAATTGGCTTTGTTTCAAGTTGGACTTTCCGGTAAATAAATGTCAAATAAAATAATAAATAAATCATCTTCTGGAAAATGAATTACACACTGTAGACTGGCAGTAAGTTTACTCTGCTAAAGACACTAATTATTAAATTTAATTGACTATACTGATGGCATACTCTATTACTGCTCATAATTCTGTGATACAGCTCTACACAGTTTACTGTTTATAATATTCTGACTACAGGTCAAAACCAGCTTCTGCTCATTTCCAGAAGTTCCCCTAAAGCTACCAACATGCCATGAATCTCTACTATTCTAAAATAACTGATGAAGGACAGGCATGAGGCATAGCCTGAGTAGAAGAAGGGATATTAGAACAAATTCCACTGCTTTCAGGAAATGAAACATAATGTCAGAAACAAAACCTATTACAGCCAAATACTTCTTGATTCTTAAATCTGCACAGCTTAGTAACCCCAAGAAATTCTGGCATACAATAAAATCACTAGCTATATAGAAAAGCTTTCTGCAAGAACTTCAAGTCTTTCTCCTAGCATAGTAGAGGACATTAATTCTAGCACACCCTCTTTGCACATAACTACTGTTTTTATACTGGTTTTGGCAATATCCGGCCTTTTATTTCAAAGCAATTACCTGTAAAATGTTAGTGCAGCACCTTATGGAAATTTGCTATAAATACAATTCCATGTTTCATATTTTTAACTTATCCTTTATTACTAGCATTTTACTTCCTAGTTTCAACATGCTCTTGTTATCCCACCACCTACAGCTTCTTATTCCAAGAACTCTAATGACATTTGCCCTCCATCAGAAACACTTGAACAACTCAACTACAAACACTTTTATATATATATATATATATATATATATATATATATATATTTTTTTATATATATTTTATATATATATATATATATATATATATATATATATATATATATATATATATATATATATATATATATTTAGATTTGCTATCAAAATCCTGCAGTGCATTTGTGCATTTATTCATGACATTGAACCATATTGTCATAACTGAAAAGATTTCATGCCCCAATTTTGAACCATGTTAATACTGATGTTTCGACACTCATTATGAAAATGTGACTGTTGGATTTCATTTGCTGTTCTGTGTTCGGTGATGCAGGTTCGCTAGGATTCCATTTGATATTCAAGCACTTTGAAACTGTACTCAGATGAAACACTAGTTGATGAAGTTCACTTCAGGATTTTGATGGTAAACCATATCTACATATAACTATATATTTATATATATATATCTATATGTATATAAATCTACACACACACACACACACACACACACACACACACACACACACACACACACACACACACACACACACACACTCACAGACAGCATGGCTTCCAAAATAAACACACTACCCAGACAGATATCTTTGCTCTTACATCTGAAATTTATTCTGTTATGTAGAAAAGATTATTGACCAAGGCCATTTCCCTGGATCTGAAAAGAGCATTAGAAACTGTTAATAATATCCTTCTATTAAATAAACTATCTAGCATAGGGTGACATACAAGAGTGGAAGAAGATGCACACAGGTCGATTATATCTTATGTAGGAGGGCCAGTTTGAAGGAGATTGGAGACTGTAAAGTGGTGACCAGAGAAAGTGCAGTTAGGTACCATAAGATAGTGGTTTGTAGGATAACGTCGGTTATTAAGAAGAGGAGGAGGAGTGTGAGGGCAGCACCAAGTATCAAGTGGTGGAAATTGAAAAAGGGTAATTGTGAAGTGGAGTTCAGGGATGAGTTAAGGCAGGCACTGGGTGGCAGTGAAGAGTTACCAAATAGCTGGGTAACTACAGCAGAGCTAGTAAGGGAGACGGCTAGAAAGGTGCTTGGTATCACATCTGGACAGAGGAAGGACGACAAGGAGACATGGTGGTGGAATGAGGGAGTACAGGAGAGTATACAGAGAAAGAGGTTGGCAAAGAAGAAGTGGGATTGTCAGAGAGATGAAGAAAGTAGACAGGAGTATAAGGAGATGAGGTGCATGGCAAAGAGAGAGGTGGCAAAGGCTAAGGATAAGGCATATGAAGAGTTGTATGAAAGGTTGGACACTAAGGAGGGAGAAAAGGACCTGTACCGATTGGCTAGACAGAGGGACCGAGCTAGGAAAGATGTGCAGCAGGTAAAGGTGATAAAGGATAATGAAGGAAACATACTCACAAGTGGGGAGAGTGTGTTGAGGAGATGGAAAGAGTACTTTGAGGGGTTGATGAATGAAGAGAATGAGAGGGAGAGAAGGTTGGATGATGTAGGGATATTGAATCATGAAGTACAATGGATTAGCAAGGAGGAAGTAAGGATAGCTGTGAAGAGAATGAAGAATGGAAAGGCTGTTGGCCCAGATGACATACCTGTGGAAGCATAGAGGTGTTTAGGTGAAATGGCAGTGGAGTTTTTAACCAGATTGTTTAATGAAATCTTGGAAAGTGAGAGGATGCCTGAGGAATGGAGAAAAAGTGTTTTGGTACCGATTTTTAAGAATAAGGGTGATGTGCAGAGCTGTAGTAACTACAGAGGGATTAAATTGATCAGTCACAGCATGAAGTTATGGGAAAGAGTAGTGAAGCAAGGTTAAGTAGGGATGTGATGATTAGTGATCAGCAGTATGGTTTCATGCCAGGAAAGAGCACTACAGATGCAATCTTTGCTCTGAGAGTGTTGATGGAGAAGTACAGAGAATGTCGGAAGGAGTTGCATTGTGTTTTTGTAGACTTAGAGAAAGCATATGACAGGGTGCCTAGAGAGGAGTTGTGGTAGTGTATGAGGAAGTCAGGAGTGTCAGAAAAGTATGTAAGAGTGGTACAGGATATGTACGAGGGTAGTGTGACAGCGGTAAGGTCTGTGGTGGGAGTGATGGATGCGTTTAAGGTGGAGGTGGGGTTACATCAAGGATCAGCTTTGAGCCCTTTCTTATTTGCAATGGTGATGGACAGGTTGACAGACGAGATTAGACAGGAGTCCCCGTGGACTATGATGTTTGCAGATGACATTGTGATCTGTAGTGAGAGTAGGGAACAGGTGGAGGAGACCCTGGAGAGATGGAGATATGCTCTAGAGAGAAGAGAAATGAAGGTTAGCAGGACTAAGACAGAATATATGTGTGTGAATGAGAGGGAGGATAGAGGAATGGTGAGGATGCAAGGAGTAGAGGTGGTGAAGGCGGATGAGTTTAAATATTTGGTTCAATAGTTCAGAGTAACGGTGAGTGTGGAAGAGAGGTGAAGAAGAGAGTACAGGCAGGATGAAGTGGGTGGAGAAGAGTGTCAGGAGTGATTTGTGACAGACGACTACCTGTAAGAGTGAAAGGGAAGGTCTACAAGAGGGTAGTGAGACCAGCTATGTTATATGGGTTGGAGACAGTGGCATTGACAAAAATGCAGGAGTTTGAGCTGGATGTGGCAGAATTAAAGATGTTAAGATTTGCACTGGGTATGACGAGGGTGGACAGGATTAGGAATAAGTATATTTGAGGGTCAGCCCAGGTTGGAAGGTTTGAAGACAAAGCCAGAGAGGCACGGTTACATTGGTTTGGACATGTGCTGAGGAGGGATGCTGAGTATATTGGGAAAAAGATGCTAAGGATAAAGCTACCAGGTAACAGGAAAAGAGGAAGGCCTAAGATATGGTTTATGGATGTGGTGAGAGAGGACATGCAGCTGGTTGGTGTGACAGAGCAAGATGCAGAGGACAGGAAGAAATGGAAACAGGTGATCTGCTGTGGCAACCCCTAATGGGAACAGCCGAAAGAAGAAGAAGAAGAAGATCTAGCAATTGTTTCTCTGATAAAGTCAGTGAATAGTTTAGGAGCTATTTACATAATAGAACTTTTGCATATCTGGTCAGTCTGTATGTTTCTGTTCTGGCATTCTTACAACTGGGGTGCATCAAAGATCTATGCGAGGATCCCCATTATTCTCATTATTTATAAGTAACCTTACATGGGAATTGCTCTTCTTAAATATAACTCCTTATGCTGAAGATATTTTCTTTACAACAGATCACACATCTGTCATACAGCTAGCCATTCAGTACACAATGAGTTCTCATTAATTTAGAACTGGCTGGCCCTTAACAAGCTATATAGTCTATTAAATCCACAGTCATGATCTTTGGTACAACAAAAAGTCTTACCAGCATTTATTACCCTTATTATCTCTGATATTGCTATTAAAATATTCCCTTTTACCAAGCATCACAAATACCTTGGTGTCATATTAGATGACTCTTTCATTTAAAAATTACATACATTCCTCTGTAGAGTAAGCTTCACTTACTCCTGAGGTCTGTTGTGTCTTTGCTATTCATTTATTGCTCCCTTGGCTACAATAGGCATTACACATAATTACCATTCTACTGGAGTAAAATATCACCACCCTACAAAATGCAGAAAATAAGATTCTCAGATTTATATATCTATTCAGCCCTACAGAGCATCAATGTACTACTAATTATAAGGTCAGGTCACATGGTTTCCTTTTCCTACTAGGGCATCCTACTTGCTCAGTTCACTAACGTTTAAGCCATTTAAGGTTAACTATGGTCTATCTTTGGCTAACAATTCACAGTTTAGCCTATACCTTGCATAATAATAATGCATCCATCAAGCTGAACAGACCTAATATTTCTTGAGTCTTTTGCAAGAGACATTTTTAAACTAGCCCCTGCCTCTTGGGACAGTCTTCCAGCCCAGAATACTGAATTGTAGGATAGCTCATTATTTACAAAAAATAAAGATGTATCTGATGAATTAATTAATTAATTAATTAACCAAACCAAATGAGTCAATAATACTATAATAAAACAAAAAAGTTCCAGGCCACAAAAAATGAGCGCTTTCGTCTCAGTGCAAGACTTCATCAAATCTGATGAAGTCTTGCACTGAGACGAAAGCGCTCATTTTTTGTTGGAATATTAAAAAAGTTTGTGAATTTTATCCTGTTGGTGGCCTGGAACTTTTTTGCTTTATTATTAATTAATTAATTAATTAATTAATTAATTAATTAAATGCTTATGTTTTAAAGATGCAGAGCAAAACTTGTCATATGTCTCCATATATTCTCTTAAGTGCAGCTTTCCAGTCTTTTAAGTAATATTTAAATATTAGTTGTCAGAGTTGATATTCAAGGGTAGCAATGCTATCAGACAGGGTCTTGACTACATGTATGTTTCCCATAGTTAGAGTCTACTTCTTATCTTTACTGTCCTTGTATATATACTTAATCATGGTTCAAAATGTTGCACTGTTATTTTTGTGATTGTCAGAAATATATATATATATATATATATATATATATATATATATATATATATATGTGTGTGTGTGTGTGTATACACACATATATATATATATATATATATATATATATATATATATATATATATATATATATATATATATGTGTGTGTATATACACATATATATATATATATATATATATATGTGTGTGTGTGTGTGTGTGTATATACATATATATATATATATATATATATAGAGAGAGAGAGAGAGAGAGAGAGAAAGAGAGAGAGATACCTTTGTATGTGTTGTATTGCCTTATGTACCAGGTCATGGTTAATAAGGGCCATTACAAGCCCAAAAGCCCAGTTAACAAGCTTCAAATAAATAAATAACTAAATAAATAAAAAAGCACAAAATAAGTAAGCAAATACTTGTCATGTCGACAGGTGATACCAAGTTGATGGTTGTGATGTCCCCACTCTGTGCCAGTTTTCAAGGAGTCTGAATCCTCACCACTGACCCTGGAGAGGGATGTTCACTTGGAATACAAATGAATACACTCAGTATTTCCAGATGCAGAAGTATCTGTATCAAGCAAAATTTCCCTTAAGAGCACACAGGGAACACACTTAGCCTAGGGTCTGGGTCTCTCTCTCTCTATCTCTCCCCAGGTCCCCAGTAAGGCTCCCCAATAGCACAGCAGCAGAGTTAAGTCCTCATCCGAGTGTCCAAGCCAAGTCCTCCACCACTCTCTCTGTGAAACCAGTGCTTCCTCCCCTGATCCAAGTAGCTGATACACACTTTTTGAGATTTAATTTTCACACACACACACACATCTGGGAAAGGCTGGCACAGATTACACTCTCTACCAGTTTGCCCAGACTCGCTGCCACCAATTAGTTACTATACGATTCTTAAAAGAGTATCCAATTATACTTATGTTGACCAAACAGCAAGGCTTTCAGGAGTGGCCAGAGTTATCACCAAATAAATATATACAAATACTCTCTAAGCTTAAATATTTTCTAAAAGAACCAGCCACAATGAAAAGTTTTAATATATTTAATAATAACTAATAAAAGAACACAAAAATACTAAATAACTATTTACAGTAAACACCAGAGTTCCAATCACAGGAAATATGAAAATAACACAGAAAAATAGATTCACACAGATACAGAAAAATAGTGCTTAACTAATCTCACTATATTTTCCTGACTATTAGGCTAAGTTACTATTCCCTGGTTCACTTACTAGAGCAAGGCAAGATGAAGTAGGTGAGAAATCCTTCTATGTCAGGTTCCAAGAAACAGACTGCTCAGCTTGATTGAGATTCTTCTCAATATAATATCTATATATTAGTTCTGGGACAGCTTACAAAATGGCATCACATCTAGTCATCTGACTTCTGGTTCCCACTCTATCCCCTTTGACTAGAAACTGACAAGATTTAGCACCTATGTGTCAATAATACACACACATACAGCTTTGATAAGATCTGCTGCAACTCCTGAAATAAAACAATTTTAACACTTCTACTCCTGCAGGCTTCTCACAGACATTTTGTCTCTGGCTGAAATCAGAACTGTAAGATACAGTCTTCATAACCTAATTTAATTTCAGCTATTTTCCAAAGTCAGCTGGGACTGAGCTTAGCCTCTTCTCTTCTACTATCATTTGTTATGATATATACATTTAAACAGCTACAATAATGCATGTACATTTCTTTTCTTTCCAGCAGGGCACACTGTTGAAACATTTTTAACAGAAGCAACTTTAGAAATACATTTTCAACACAACCATCAGTACAACTCAGTTTGATATTCAAATAACACGTAATTCTTTATTAAATTCCAGCTAGCTGTATTGCCATATGTTACACATCCAGTGCCCTGCTTCTCCTGGCATAGCTTACAGTACCTCCAATCATCACAATGGTATAAATTTAGATCTCAAGAATGGATATCAGTTTTGCTGCTGGTTCTATGGAGATAAAAGAGAAAGAAAAGTATAAGGTCTTTCAGTGTTCAGAAAGCAAAACAGAAATATCTCCACAGAAGCCTATACATGGCAATGTATACACACACACACACACACACACACACACACACACACACACACACACACACACACACACATATATGTGTATATATATATATATATGTATGGGTCTACCTGATAACACGACACGCCAAAACACCGACAATGAAATAACCAACACGACAAAACCGAAAAAAAAGAAATTTCAAAAACATGAAACTTCACATGCTCGACAAACCACAATCTCGACAATCAACAAAACAAATACTTTTCCGAAAAACACACACAACACAAGCACACCAAAAACCTTACAAACCTACACTAAACCTTACATACACAACTATCTATGCACTAACCTTAACCCAAACCCTAACCTTAAGGTCCATCACTATCGCACACTTACCTTACCCGCACCCTAACCCTAACTCACTTAATCTGCCCCTAACCCTCAAATCTGTCACTATTGCACACTTACCTTACCTGCACCCTAACCCTAACTCACTTAACCCACCCCTAAACCAAAAGTCCGTCACTATTGCACACTTACCTGATCCGCACCCTACCCTAACATCCGTCACTATCACACACGTACCTTACCCACACTCTGACCCTAACGTCCGTCCCTATCACACACTTACCTTAACATGTCAGTGTTCTCACTGTTGGGATTCTCAACTGTTGGTCTTCTCCGTTGTCGATCTTCTGGTGTCAGTGTTCTCGTTGTCGGTGTTTACAACTTTCGGCGCTTACAGGTAGACATATATATATATATATATATATATATATATATATATATATATATATATATATATATATATATATATATATATATATATAGGAGCGCTACAGAATCCTGAAAGCTCAAAATCCTGAAGACCAAAATCCTGAGACCAAAATCCCGAAAGTTCAAAATCCTGAAAACTCAAAATACTGAAAACACAAAATCCTGAAAACACACAGGATACTTATTCCAGCACAAGTACATGCAAAAAGAAATAAAACACAAACTATATTACTGTTTTGCAAGTATAAGCAGAGGGCAAACCCTGCACCCCGATGGGGGCTGCATTACCACTACTACTTATATATATCAACTCCAAGATTGCACTTATTGTGGTGAAGTGCAATCTCAGAGTTGATATATTTAAGTAGCAGGGGGTGTGGGGGGCACAGCCCCATGGGTGCAGGGCTTGCCCTGCATATAATTGAAGAGTAATATATTTCTGTATGTACTTGTAGTGGAATATAGTAAGTGTTTGTATCCTGTGTGTTTTCAGGATTTTAAGTTTTCAGTATTTTGAATCTTCAGGATTTTGAACTTTCGGGATTTTGGTCTCAGGATTTTGGTCTTCAGGATTTTGGGCTTTCAGGATTCTGTAGCGCTTCTATATATATATATATATATATATATATATATATATATATATATAGTTTTTAATCACTCACACACTGAATTAGTTGAATAAAGGAAGAAAAAGTGAAACTATGACTTCTATAGACTTTGAAGATGCACACCAATAGATAAGTTATACAAAAATGATGATGATCAAAAGAAAGCTTGTTAATTTCAACAGCCAGATATATGATGACTGTATCCATTCTTGGGGGAGTGAAATTAATATGGTATTAGGTTGAGATGCCAGATTTTGGGAAAGTAATATTACTGAATTTCTTGGTACTAGGAGAAAGCCCATAGTTAATGGACCAGACATTTGTCTGATCCAGCCAGTGCTGGAAAGTCTGGGTATCAGAAGAGAATTTGACATATGTGCCCAATTTGCATTTGCCAGCAAGTCTAATTAACCAAACATGAATTATGATTACACACCAAAGAAATAGATGCCAAAGAAGAGGGGGTTCAGGATGGAGCCTTGTGGGGCACCATTTATGACATACATCTGATTAGGGGAAGAATCTTCAACCTTAGTGATATGAATCTTTCTGGTACTCTAGTTAGCTGCTTAGCAGACTACAAGATAGTTAATGATGCTTTGGTCAAGTTTATCAATGATAATAATAATAATAATAATAATAATAATAATAATAATAATAATAATAATAATAATCTAACTTCTGTGGGAGAAGTCTAAAAGAAAGTCAGTGTGTACCTCTTTTCAAAATGAAGTTTGACAGAATGCTAGTGTGAGGTTTTTTTTTTTAACTTTTTCTTCTGCAACAGAAATTTGATAGAATATAAGAAAACAAGTCAGTGGGCACCACCTTTATTGTCCTGCTTCAAGAGACTTATCTCAGTTAAAAAACTTCTTATATTCCTGCAACACCAAGGTAAGGATCATCTATTTTATCTGATGTTTTATTGTGTTGATTATTTTTAAATACCTTCTATACTTAGTCTAACCTTTCAAACTAGTCCTATATTAATATATTTTTCTGTTGCACCAAACTGCATTTTGCATAAAATACTACATGTGGTTTTCGTTTAAGCTGCTACTACTTAAACTTAACTTTTTATAATTTGTGTTTTGATATTTTAACTTGATGTACTGACCACTATACATCACCCCAAGTTGCTCAGTTAGCCAATTTGATATTTCTTGAACAAAAACCCTACAGCCTAAGGGATTGTCTAGGGGAGAGCAGAGATGAAACTGGGAGAGGTGCAGTCATCCACTTGGGGAGCAGGTTTTTACTGTTTTTGGTCCTAACTACTTGCACATGCCCAGTAAGTATTCTTCCTGCAGGACATGAAGCAAGGGTAGCATGGGATTGTCACTTACTTCTGTGGGTAACATAAGCCCCCAAACAACCCCACCATGTGCACATTTCTATGGCCTCCATTGGGTTAATTAATGCACTTTGTGTGCCCTGGTCATGTATCCCACTCCTGCCTTCTGAGATAGGTAAACAGGCTTAGCCCCTTCACTCATCTCCTTCTTCAACCAGCTCCAGCAGGTGCCCTAGCTACTAATTAAACTCCAGTCACCTGGGTTATTGACAGGGATTTATTCATCTATGCCACAGTGCTGGCACTGCATTTTGATTTTTATGTTCTGCACCAGCCCATCAGTCCAGTTAACAAGCTTCAAATAAATAAATAAATAAATAAATAAATAAATAAATAAATAAATAAAAGATAAATAAATAAACTAGCAAACAATATGTAAGCCACTGTTTTGCTTTACTGTACACAGTATATTATTCTCACATTTCATCATCAACCCCCTTTTTCCCATTTTCTACAAGTGGTCAGGGTGTCACGTCAACTGTTGCCATCTCTTTCACTATTCAATGACACTCTCCTACCTTCTTTGACACTCATGCCTGACTGACGCAGGTCTTCTCTAACATAATCCAGCCACTTTTTTGCTGGATACTCTCATTTTCTCTTCTCTTCTTCCTGTCTGTCTCAAATCTTCTTCACCAGATTGTCTTCTGTTTTTCTGGACATGTGACCAAACCACCATAATCTATTCTCTTTGACATTTTCTGCAATTGCAGCCACTTTGGCTTCTGCCCTTATGTCTTTATTTCTTCATCTGTCCCAGAGGGTGCATCCTGACACCCTTCTCAGGCACTTTATTGCCATCATCTCTAGCTTCCTCAAGTACTCTGCCTTTCATGCTCAGGTCTTTGTGCCAGACAGTAGAACCAGTGGCACCACTGTCCCACTGTTTTGTATAACTTACAATTCAGCTTCTTTGGCATTCTTCTGTCATACACTACCCCTGCTACTCTGTGTCATATAGGTACAACCCCTCTGACTCATTGTTTGACATCCTTGTTCAGAATTCCCTTCTCCGCAACCACCCCTCTTTGATACTTGAAGATGTTAACCTGTTCCACTATTTTTCCTTCAATCTTGATTCTCAGCTTCTTCTGATTTCCCACATTTGCTACCATTGCAACTGTCTTAAATGTACTTTTTCATCCATATGTTTCAGTTTTGCATTCCATTCCCCTATCTTTTGTTGATGTTCTTGCTCAGAGTCTGCTTGTAGGGCCACATCATCTAGCTACAGCAACTATTTTGATCTGCCTCCTCTGACCCGTTTGCTAATGCAGTCTATCACCAGTATGAACAGCAATGTACACCCCACTCTCAATGGCAAACCCTCAGTGAGACCAAACACTGTTTGTACTTAAGTCACTGGGTTATTGTACATAGCCTGCAAGTCGAAGCACCAGAGGACTGCCCAAATCAACTTTTCTGTGATCTTGTCATATGCTTTCTCTATGTCTAGGAATGACTAGTTGGACTCTTTCCCAATTTCAAGCTTCTTCTCATCTATCTGTCTTACTGCAAATCTCAGGTGAGTTGTGCTGCATCTTGATCTGAATCCAAACTGCTCATCTCCAAACTTACTTTCTACTGCTTTTCATATTCATTTATCAATAATGCTCTCCAGAAATTTCTTGTAGTGTGATAGGAGTTTTATAACTCTATACTGCCCACAGTTGTGAATGTCTACTTTGCTCTCAAACACTGGCACTAGTATGCTTATTCTCCAGTCATCTGGGATACACCTTTGTCTCCATACTGCTAGGAGTACTCTCAGCAGCCATTTCTCCCTTAACATCTTTATCATATCTGCTGTGACCTCATGTCAGCCTATTGCATTCCTGACTTCATTTTTCTTAGTACTGTTTTTACTTACTATATGCGGTATCGTTGTTGCCTCACAGCAAGAGGTTTTCCCATTTGTATCTCGGCTGGAGTGCGGGGAGTGCCTTTTGTGTGGAGTCTGCATGTCCTCTCCGTGGTCGAATGGTGTTCCGAAAGACATGTGTAAATGGGTGTGCCTTCATTGAAGGTTGGGCATCGAGCTGACAACTCGGCACCGTAAAAAAAACCTACTGCCAATCATTAGCGGACTGGAGTTCTGCTGTGGTGACCCCTAACCAGGTAAAGCTGAAAGACAAACAACGACAATAACATAAAAAACTTCTCCTCCTCTTTCATTGTAGGCTGTGTTTGGAACAGTACAGCTTCTATTGGGTTTTCTTCATTTAGAAGTTGTTGGAAGTATTTCTTCTATGTGCCTTTGATGTCCTGTGGACTGATGAACAGGTTGTTTCTGGCATCCCTTATGAAGGCTGTCTATTTTCTTTACCTTTCTGTCTTGCTTTGAAACCTGATATACTTTGTCTGTGCCATCTACTGAGTTACTTTTCAGAGTGTATTTTAATGCTTTGTTCTTTGCTGTTGCAACTCTTCTCAAAGCATCTTTGTTAGCTGACAATTATTCCTTCCTAGACCACTTTTTCATGCATTTCTTTTTTCTTTTGATAACTTCCTGGACTAATGCATTCAACCACCAGCTTTTCTTATGTACCTTATTTCCATATCTGGCTTGGCCACATATATGTGCTGGAGTCCTCATGCATGCTGTTTTGAGGTGCAGCCATTTTTCTTCATTTCCACCTATATCAGTTTCTTTTTGAGGTTCTAGAACACTGAGTAATTTATTGAACTGCTATGCTTTATCTCCAGTCAACTTCCAGATCTTCAGCCCAGTTTCTGTCGGCCTTAGATCCTTCCCTAACCTTTGCTTGAAGCTAATTGTGGCAACCAGTGGCTTATGCTGTGGGCTGACTGTTTTACTGTGAATGACTTTGCCACTGCTGATTCTACCCCATTGCCATTTCTTTACTTGGAGGAAGTTTACCTGTGCTGCATGCTGGCCACTCTTGTGTGTGATCTTGTGGCTGTCTCTCTTGTTGAACTGTGTGTTGGTCACCATCAAGCCATTTGCCAGACAGAGGTCTAGAATGGCCTCTCCTTCTTTATTCTTGCTGACCGATCCTTGTGGCTCCAGGCATTTCACATATCCTTTTCTCTCTGTCACAATATGTGCATTTAGGTCACTCATTATCAACACCAGTTCATGTTGTCCTACCTTGTCTAGTAGGTCCTGCAACTACTGTCTGACTGCACTCTTTTCCTCACAACGTGTGCTGTGGTACATAAGCTAAGATTATGCATACTGTCCTATCATTACACTGCAGTCTGATAACGATGAGTCTGTCACTAATGCTGATAATATCTGTCACTGTCTTCAGAAGCCTCTCCCTCACCACATTTCCCACATCATTAATAGCCTGTCCTCCTCCTGACCAGTGGACTCTGGCACCCAAGCAAATTGGCTTTGCTGCACTTCCCCTCTATCTTATCTCCTGTATAAATAAAATATCCAGTCATCTCCCTGCTATTATGTGATCCACTTCCAAGCTGCATCCTGTCTGTGAACCTACAGTGAATGTCGCAATTCTTAGTTTATATTTGGTAGATTGATTTGGTTTTTTGTCCAGCTTTCATTCAACATAGCTGGGCAACAGGACACTGACTTGCCAGTAATTTACTGACCTATGGCTGCTGGTCAAACACTGACCACTACAGGCACATATAACCCTCCATTCCCACCATTAGCATGGGAAATATGCATCAGAGGAGGCCAGGTCCTCAAACCACATATCATTGGCAAATACACATGACATTAGTCAATACGACTGAATCACTTAGAGCCTTATTTTACACAATTGAGGAACTAGCCCTGTTGGAGAACTCAGTCTGTGATTCATGTTCTCTTACCTTCAGCCGCAGTAGATGCCCAAATCTGTTGGTCTATACAGCCCTTCCCCTTATAGGGGAGCATCTAAAATCTGTGCTGGTGTCCACAACTCAATTCTTGTGTGAGTTTGAGATGGAAACGCTCAGTATAATTTTGGGATGTTGAAGGGACCCGAGAGAGACACAGGGAGAACATGCATGCTCCATGCAGGCATTGATCAAAGGTCAGAATAGGACCTCATACTTTATGTAGAAGAGGTGAAGACCTTAGCCTTTATGCCAACAACATAAACTGCTCTCTTTCCTTTTATTATAACACTTTTGCACTATATTTAACTGGGTACTATTGCCTTTCTTGATTTACACTACTTTTTGCAGTTTCATGCAGTTATTGCTAAATTATTCGATTTTATCATTTCTTTCTTAAATGTTTACTATGTACCAATAGCGTGATGTTTATCCACATTTCTATACCACACTATACTGTGCATTTTTAAGCCTACTTTTATTTGTGGCTCTAATATAGTGTATTGTGGATTTTTAAACCTTCTTTAGTTGTGTTTTATGTATGCTGTTTACTTGAATCTGCCTAAGTTTTATCATCTGTATCAGCAATGCAACCCTTATCCCATTAGTCCTTTTACTGCACTAAACTGCTTATTTCTATCACTGGTTTAGTTGTGGCATTGGTATGCTGCATTGTATTTTAGGCCTGCCTTACCTGAGATGTTTGTATACTATACTGTATTGTTTAACCCAGGTTACCCTTCAGCACCTGTATCAGCAGTTTGATAATTATCCATGTTAAGTCTCTTTATTTGCTTTAGTGTTTTGCCTTGCATGCACAGTATCATTTTTACCTTAGTATACCATATTGCATTTTTTAAGCCTGCCTTACTTGTGGTATCCATACTAACTGGCATTGTTTTCTTAAATGCATTAATATGCTGCATCGAGTAATCTATGCCTGCACTGTGGTCCTAACCAAAGCCAGATGGTCAGATGGGGACCGAGGCAAGATAATGGACCAACCCCCCACACACACACACACATGCATGCAGCCATTCCAGTGTCTCATTACTAGGCTGTCTCTCCCCAGTTATAATAAACACTGTTCAAACCTGTCACTGTACACACTATTTTCTTCTTTACTTTTACAGTTATCACAGAGATTTGGATTCATTTTAAAACATTTATTTTGGATTTTACAGCAAAATCACTGACAGACATTTGTTAAACAAAAACAGAACACTCTCATTGAAAACAGACAGCTTGAGCAGTGGTAGACATCTCTTTACTGAGGAAACATCTGGCCAGCCATTAAACCACTATAGATTACCAAGGATTAACATTCAAATAGCCGACAGTGAAGCAATAATTGGCAGATAACTGAAGTGGGCAGGAATTCAAAAGGAAAATGTCTAATGCATTTGCTAACCACATAGGATAGACCACTGGATGCAAGTGTCCCTTTTCAGGGGCAGCTCAGGAGCACAGTCTGGTGAAGTGACTTGATCAATGTCACACAGTAGACAAATGGAGGCCGAGGGAATCCAACTAGGCACTACAGGAAGCAGCTCATAGCTTTACTCTTCTGCATTATGTACCAGACAAACTTGTAGCCCAATACAGTGAATTTCCCCATGCCTGCAAAAAATAAGCTATATTGAAAATACATTCATAGATGTTATTAGCATTAAACCTCTGGGCTTTAGAGACTTCTGGGCATTCTGAGAATATCTGCACAGTTGAGAAATATATTGTATGTTTACATAAACACTAAATGAGCACAACATTACAATTTACAAATAATACTATTACACCCCCACTGTTGACTTGTATAAGGATAAAAGGGCAGTTTTCTACAAGAAAAGTTAA